>NC_088381.1:149425595-149731547 GCF_037993035.2 Macaca fascicularis | reverse complement strand
TTAAAAATTCTATTATTTAATTTAGGAAAGCACCCTAGTTCTGACAACCTAGAGCCCTCCAAACAAAGCCGTGGAGAAGGAAATATTGAGAGAATAATGACGGATCATGTTTGGCTGGAGCCTAGATATGACTCTAGGAATATAAAAAAACAAAATCAAAAGGGTAAGTTGAGGTCAGATTCTATATAGGACTTGGGATGTCTAAAGAGAAGAACCAAAGTATATCCCTACCAAGAGAATGTTATCCTTTCCCAGAGTGAAAGCCATGTAAAAGAGAAACTACCAGGAGAGTAAAATAGCAGACATCTGTTACATTTGTCTTTTTAGCCCTGCTCTTTCCTTTTGGGTACTGTCTCTTTCCTATTCCATTTGATTCCAGCAAGACTGTTCATCACAGTGCCCACCTGTTCACTGGCTGTACGAGTGGAGAAAAGACCTGACCTATCACTGTCCTCCACTCCCTAAGCCACAGTGGGCACATCAGCCAGTCAGAGCACGTCAGTTTCCTTCCAAGAGAATACTACCTAAAACTCAGAAAAGAACCCTTCTTTTTGACTCCTTACTATGGGATATGATCTGAACGCTGCCATCAGCTGATCATCATGAAGAACACAAACAGAAACAGAGTCTAGAGACAATGGCAGAGACAGCCCCAATAGTTTACTTGGAGACCTTCCCTCTAGCAGAAGAAACCTCAGAGCTATCTTTGAACTTCCCATTTTTGTAAGCCAATAGTTCTCCCTTTGTCTTTCTTATGCAATTTAAATTGGTTTCTTTCATTGAGAATTACAAGAATCATTAGGTAATAATAAGTTTGTGCCTGTTTTGCAAATGATCAAAAAAGAAAAGCTATGCTACTTGTGAGTCTGTGGGTATCTCGTTTTTTCAGAAAAGTCACTTCTCAGCCTGAATTGTGACATAGGCAAGGACTTTGGGGGTATACTTATAAAACGTTATTCCCTTCTGTATGGTTTGAAGGGGCAACTGAAGTTAGAAGTAAATAAGAAAGAAACATAGACATAGGAGAGAAAGAGGGAGAAAGTGAGGAAGAGAGGAAGAAAGCAAGGAAAGAAGTAAAAACAAAAGAAGAAACACTAAATTTAAATCAAAATCCAAATACAGTTATATGTAATTCCAGGCAGCGGCTGCTAAAGTGCCTTTTGTCTAAGAAGCCTAAATTTCTTCAGAGATTAACTGTTACATGCAAAGAATATTAGACATAAGATAGTGCCACCAAGTCTGTTTGCATATTTACCAATATATATTTCAGTTTGAAAGACTACATCCTCTATCATGAAACTAGACCCACAAATTGACTTCTCAAATTACACTTTTTACAACAGAGGGTCTTCATGCCAACTTTGGAGCAGTAATTTCCCACCCCATCCAAAAACCATGCCATACCTCTATTCCTTCCCACCATCTTGTGACTGACCTTATATCAATTACAGTTCAATTTCCCTTTCAATTCCCTTCTGTCCCAATCCCCTTGCAAGTCCAGTAAACATCAAGACTCCTCAGTCACAAAATACTTCAGAAAGAGAGTATGGCTCTATCAAGCCCTGATAACCTTTCTTGCAGCAAGAATAATAGAATGGTGGCCCTCTTGAACCACTTCCATCAATTTCTATTAAACTTACGCTTCAAAGCTGTCAAGCCACTTATTTCTCCTTCCTGCTATGGAGAGTGTCAGTGGATTGCGGGCAGCGGGGAAGAGGTGGAAGTCATGGGGTAGAGGAGCCTGGAAGAGACCACAAGTACAGCTGACTCGGGTTGCGGGGAGGGGGAGAAAGGCACAAAACCTTCGTGACCTGTGTGCGATGACCAAAGTCGCAGAAACTTCACTTAATCTCACCAAGGCTATTAGAAGCAACATTTTCAGGTTGCATCTGGCTGCTCAGAAAGATAACTGCCTTGCAGACTTCAATATACCTTGAGAGAATTAGATTTTTCTAAGCCAAAGATTGAATTCCTCCTTCTTCCCCCTTTCTTCACTGTAACCAGGCCTCATACAAGCAATTTTATTTTCCTTGTGTGCCGGGCAAATGACATCCTGCTAAGTCCGCCAGAAGCAGGGAAGAATGAAATACTAGGATCTGTGATGTTGCATGCTAGCCTACTTGCTTTGCTTACCTATTTCCAGTAAAGGGACTGCTGGAGAAAACTTTAATCACAAAAACTAAAAAACTCTGCAGCTTCCAGAAGCCAACCTATGTTGGCAAAGGGCAACTTTTACTTTTAACCCTACACAATTTACTTTGATTCATTTCAGCTAATTGTAATTGTTTGCTGAATAGAGAGAGCACAGAGAAGGGGGAAGATTCATTGCTAAACCCTTATGCAATCATATGTCATCTCAAGGTTAGAGAAATAATGTACAATTCCACTTTTGCAGCTTCACCATCTGCAGACAGCATGTCCTCCATGAAACTTCGGCTAATTTCCCAAACAGAGCCTGCTCCACCCTCCCGTGTGTTCCCACAACACTCTATTGCCATCTCCTTTATATGATTTCTGACTTTGTATTACAATTACCTGTTTGCATATCCATCTCTTCTCCACTGTAGTAGGGAGTTCCTTAAAATCAGAGGCTGTATTTTTTGTTTATCTTTATCTCCAACTCCTGCAATAATATCTACACATGGCTGATGCTCTCTACATATCTGGGTTGAATGAATGAGGATACCTAAATCAATTTCTCATATATTCCTTGCTGAAGGACCATAAATTTGTAAGCAAAGATGTTTTTTCCACTCTGGAAACTAAATCAAATCAAACACACACACACACACACACACACACGCACACACACACACACAGAATCAATCAATGCATATGTGGCAAGGACTTTTTAATATATTAATCATTTACAAAATAAAAGAGTAAAATAATGGTTGACATTCAGATCAGCATTGTCAGCTCAGAAGTTTAACAAAAAAATTCCTCTAGCAAATCTTGAAACATCCCTTTAGGCTAGGGGTACCTGTTCTCTTGTTTCCCCAGGAGGTGGACACATACAAACTGCAATGCCTTTGAAGGTCTGAAAATCAGCTGGTGCAACGGGCGTCATAGGGTGCTGAGACTGTTCTTCATAATCAAGAGAACCACTAATCAGGGTAAAAGTCCAGGCCAGAGGAGAGACCACAGACCAAATCGAGCTGTACCCGGCTCACTTGGCCCCAGGGAAGTTGTCTCCAGAATGCAGCTTGCTCCTTTACCCAAAAAAAAAAAAAAAAAAAAAAAAAACTTCCCAAACAAAAGGAACCGAAAACACCCTAGCCCATTGCTTTTTAGGTTAAGAAGTAATGCTCAAAGAGGTGTGATCCTTGTCTTCCTGTACCATATCCTTGGAAACTGGCAGCTCTAGAGTTGGGTACTCAGGGGTTCTGCGGCACTGCCTTGACTCCTGCCACCTTATACCCTGTCAAAGCCAGCCCTGCACTTATCATCAGTCCTCATGGAATGACTCTGAAATGGTTCAGCCCTGGTTTCTCCTCATCCCCCATCCCTCTCAGGCCCTACGCATTCAGCGTCCCTATATTTTTCCTCCTTCTCGAGATTGGTTCTTGATTTTTTTACTGACATTAGAGTACAAAGGTCTCAAAGCCTTAAAGCCTGATGCTCTAGCTCTGAAATTCCCAGGAAATGAAAGAGGATTCAGACTTCACAGGGCTTTCCAAGAATCCCTTAAAATAGCAGCTCAGGGCTTCCAATGAAGGTTGTCACTAGATTTGAGTTTAGTCCTCCAGGCAGGCTACTTTCTACAATAGGAGTGTAAAAACTGAAAATTTAGTAGAAATTTAGGGTATTGCAGTAACATATAGGTCAGAGGTAAGGAAAAGCAGAAAGTGGGTGGAAGGATTAGAGATAATAAGTGAACACAACCTCCAAATGGGAAATGTCTGTTTTGATGGACATTTCTTTCTTCTGGTGTTATGGAGAGACCATGTGCTTTCTTATCAGAGATACTTGGGTCTTTTCATTTATTCACACATTTATCCGCAAATATTGCTCAAGAGGCCACTAGGCACTTGGAATTGTGCCAAATTTGACGACTAATTTTTAGTTGGGAAGATAACTAAATTTTTTACAGGCATAACTGTTGCGAAAAATAAAAAATTAGAATTTTGGACTACAAAAGCAATATATATTGTAGTTATTGTTCATACTCTGGACTAAGTTAAATCAAGGTTCGAGTCCAGGCTCTGACATATTGCAGCTGTCAGTTTACCTCTTCCAACCTCAGTCATATTTTATGTAAAATGGAGATTATGATCATTATTACCTCTCACCACTGTTGCACGGATTAAATGAGATAATGAGTACAACGTACTTAGCACACTTTTGAGAGAAGAACAAACATGCAATACCATTAACAATTCGTTAAATAGGAGGAGGCAAAATCTGAACGGAAGATAACCCTTTCTACTAAAAGGCAAGGACGGAATGGAAGTGATAAATTTCAATATCATTTCATTTTGTAGTAGTTGAAAGTGCCTGTAAAATTTAGTGAAGGAGAGAAAAGACAGATGCAAAATCAACACATAAAATGAAAGTTTGGATTATTTAGTGACTCTGCAAAACTATACTTGATTAACATAAAAAAATCAGGAATTGTTAGAACAGTGCTTTTGAAATTTAATACATGTGGATTTCCTGGGGATCCTATTAGGATGCAGGGTCTGACGTAGTAGGTATGGGGTTCAGCCTGAGATTCTGCATCTCTAACAAGCTCCTGGGAGGGAGGTTAGATTAAATTAGAATTTCAGCTATATTCACATTTTATATATATATATATGTGTGTGTGTGAGTGTGTGTGTGTAGTTAGTTTATCGTGAACATGCGGGGATATATGTATCATATATTATATGCATACATAGGCATATATTACAGGTATACATATGTAAATATAGATATTCCCGCATGCTAGCAATAAATTTGCAGCTGGGATTCCTATTTTCCTGCTCTGGTTCTGCCACAAATCTATATCATGGTTTAGTTTCTTCTGGCTTCATTTCTTCATTTTAGAAAATGAGGGCATTGAACAATATGTTTTCTAAGTTTCCTCCCAGCTTTAGCTTCCTATTTGGACTTTTTCCCACTGGGAAGAAACAGAAATTTACTTATACTTGCACAGGATTTGAGAGATATAGAGAAAGTGATTTTTGATCCTCAGGTATTTTGTTCAGGCTAGCCCTCAGGAAAATCCTCACGGAGCCCACTACTCGGGAGTCATTAGAAATATAGAAAATGTAACACATTTTTCCTCATATGAATGTCAATGAAGGGACAATACATAGATATTATTTAGAAAAACAGCATTAGACTTTCATTCAGAAAAATTTAGTGTGGCTCAATGTCACAAACAAAGCCAAAAACATTCAGCATTCATAACAATTCCAAAGAATTTGCTGGGCGGGTGGGAGGGTGAGAGTGGGGCTGGTGGGGGGGAAGTACAGCAAGAACCTTTTAAAAAAGCACCATGGCGAGAAGAGTCACCTTGGCAAATATTCCAGCTCAGAGCATCTCTGTAGCCAGCATAAACACTTAGATGCACTTGTTCCTGCAACACAGCTATGCAAATTGTTCCCATTTTCTTCTTACAAGTTCTGTCAAGTTTTTATTATTTATGAGCTAACCAGCTTCATGGCTAGCCTTTCACCTTGTCATATTTTTCTGCATTTTCAGAGCTAATCCAGTCTGCCTAACATCTTTCCTGGCTGCATTGTATAACATAAAAATGGAGCCATTAAAGGCATTGTCTCTGATAGGAGGGGAGTCCATAACTAGGCAAAGGGATAATGCTATTGATGAGGGAATCAAGATCCTTCCCAAATCCATTGACCTTATGATTTCCTTCATTTAAAAAAAAAATCGTGTTCTTTTTCTGCCACTGCAAAGTATTTAGATGTAACTACAAAACAATTTTTTTAAATATTTTGACGAGCTTTTATCAGAACAAAAAAAAAAAATGACTTAAAAGATACTTGAGGTACATGCCTGTAATCCCAGCACTTTGGGAGGCCGAGGTGGGCCTCTTGAGGTCAGGAGTCCGAGGCCAGCCTGGCCAACATGGCGAAACCCCATCTCTACTAAAAATATAAAAAATTAGCTGGGCGTGGTGGTGCACGCCTGTAATCCCAGCTACTCAGGAGGCTGAGGCATGAGAATCGCTTGAGCCCGGGAGGCAGAGATAGCAATAAGCCAAGACTGTGCCCCTGCACTGCAGCCTGGGTGACAGAGTGAGACTCCATCTCAAAAAAAAAATGGTACTTGAGGTTACCTTGCCTAAGCTGTCTGGACAGTTCTTTCTCTTAACTCTAAAATACCCTCCTTCAGGCATGCTGCTAGTACTGGCCCAGGCTATGAATGGCCAGCAAAGGTGCTGGGTGATTTTGCAATACAGACAGTATATGTGTCCATTTCAGAGGTTATGTTAAGAATCAAAATTCTCTTCATTGTGTTAAGAGTAATAATAAGTAAATAAGCAAAGGAATTGATATTTACTCCAAAATTTAAATGAGTTCTTGTTTAAGCACCTGGAGCTATATCCGTGTCTGAGATTTAAGTCACTAAAAAGCCTAATGATAAACAAAACTAAATGAGAGGTGTGGCTAAATTAGACATATCTATACATGTGCACATAATTACACAGAATAAGTATGTATAATTTGCCTTTAACAGTATTTCCGTTTATACCTGAAATTCCCAAGTGTCTTCAAACAAGGACAGCTTTGTGACGCCATGCCTTTAATGGAGCCCTGGTTACCATGGGGACATCAGAGCTCCTTCTCAGAATAGCATTTAGTTCTGACAATTGAAGAAGCTGAAGAATTTCAACTAAGCCAACATACTTAGTATCTTCCAGCACCTACAAATTTGAAAGTTATCCAGCTCTTAAGTATTGCCATTTGGCCTGAGAAGATATTGACTTCTGGCCATGTCTCAAAGAAATGCACATATATAAATACCTATTCAATCCTTTATGTTCCAATATCCTATAACATGGAAATGTATATTGCTAGGTCCTCTTTATTCAACAGCAACTGAGTAGAACCCATTAATCTCTTCACTGATGCATTCATTAAGAATGTATATTTTGAGTGCCTTGAAACTATCTCCAATGCCCAGCATAGCCCATAGCATCTAGACTATATATATGTGTGTGTGTACATATATATGAATATATATACTTCCTACCTTCAATGACCTTGAAGTACAGCAAATAATTATTATGTGCTAAAAGATGGAAACACAAAGATATACTATGAAGAGAAGTAGGAGTTGGAGGACCAAGTGGGCACAGAGACGAGATCATGGAGGATCAACTGAGTGCCTCTGGCAAAACATCAAGAGCAAAAAGAAGATGGCCCATCATAAGCCAAAGCAATTACATTCCTCTCCCTCTGGCCACACCAAAGAGCACTTAACATGCCATGATGGTCTCAGGTCAAGAGTATACTAAATAGTTGACAGTTATGTGGCCTCTAGCTTTCCAGAAGGTGAGGCATGTCTTACAAATCATACCATAAGCAATCAGAGAACCAGGGCCAGAGCCAACAGAAATCCAACCAAGAGGGAAGAGATAATGGTTTACCTGAGACAAAGATGGGAGGAATTTCCTAATTGTTCCCAGTATGCAGTATTTACCATAGAGATGAATAAGCTGCCAAGAGACCAACATCTCTCAATGTCTTACAAACCCATCTAGGTCTCACTACCCAATGGAACGAAGTAAAATAAACTTAGTAGACTAAGGTTACCTTGGAATTCTCAGTGCCCACTGAATGTTTTTTATGTAGCATTTTCTATAGCTAAATTTTCTCGTATACTTTAAGCACTTACCAGAGTGCTTACCTATATTTTGGACATTTCCTAGAACTGCTGAAACAAGAGAAAGCAAGCTGGGATTATGTTGAGGAGGAATAATAGATTTCTTCTCTGCCTGACATTCAAAGCCCTCGTGATTTTAGCAAGGTAAAGTGGTTCAAAATGCCCCACCAGTGTCCTGGCTCTGTAATGCAAGCAGGCAAATTGCAAAATGTTTAGATTGTTAGTCTACTTAGAAAAATATTTAACTGCATATCTCATTTGAGCGTGCTTTGCCTGAAGGTCCATACAATACAAAGATGAAGGCCTTGGTTTCTAAAAATAAGGAATCTGGCTCTAACAATAGTACTTCCAAGATTAATAGCTTAATGGCTGAGTAATATTGATCTTGATCTTGATCTTGAATCTCCCTAAGCCTCAGCTTCACCATCTGAAAATTGGGCTAATAAAAATAGCTTATTCATATTGAGTGTTTTCTCTATGCCTGTCACTTATCATACTAAACATTAATGCATTTAACCCTCTCCATACCCAATGAGAAAGATACTTATTATTACTTTCATTTTGCAGATGAAAAAAATCATATTAATAGAGAGATTAAGAACTTTCCCAGGTCACGTGGGTAGGAAGTGGTAGGGCTGGAACTGGAGGTCAGGCAGCTAGGATCTACAGCTTTACTTCTAGTCACTATATTGAATTTCTAAAATAATACCGCATTTCCATTAAGAAGCTAAGTTGAGCTAATTATATGTATTTGTCTACTGGGACTGCCATAACAAAACACCAGAGACTGCGTGACTTAAGCAACAAAAATATATACTCGCACCGTTCTGGAAGGCAAAAGTCTAAGACCAAGGTGTCATCAGGGTTGGTTTCTAGTGGGGCCTCTTGTCCTGGCTTATAGAGCACCTCTGTCTTGCAAGGTCTTTGTGTGGTTCTTCTTCTGTGCTCATGTATAGAGAGAGAGAGAGAGATCTCTGGAGTCTCTTTCTTTCTTACTAGGACACCAGCCTTATCAGATTAGGGCCCTAGCCCTATGACGTCATTCAATCTTTTTTTTTTTTTTGGAGACAAAGTTTTGCTCTGTTGCCCACGGTGGAGTGCAGTGGCGCAATCTCAGCTCCCTGCAACCTCTGTCTCCCGAGTTCAAGCGATTCTCCTGCCTCAGCCTCCCTGGTAGCTGGGATTACAGGCGCTCACCACCACAGCCGGCTAATTTTTGTATTTTTAGTAGAGGTTTCACCATGTTGACCAGGCTGGTCTTGAACTCCTGACCTCAGATGATCCACCCTCTTTGGCCTCCCAAAGTGCTGGGATTACAGGTATGAGCCACTGCATCCTGCCCCTCATTTAATCTTAGTTACCTGTCTAAAGTCCCTATCTCCGAAAACAGTCACATTGGAGGCTAGGGCTTCAACACATATATTTTACTGGGGACATAATTCAGTCCATCATACTATGTAAAAAATTTAGCATAGTAATTGATACACATAATAATTATTCACATATCTTAGAATGTTCAGTATGCTATGACAAAATACCATAAACTGAGTGGCTTACAAACAACAGAAAAATCTCACAGTCGTGGAGGCTGGGAAGTCCAAGGTCAAAGTACTAGCAGATTAAGATGTCTGGTGAGACTTATTTCTGGTTCATGAATGGTGCCTTCTTGCTGTGTCCTCACATGGTGAAAAGAACTAGTTAGGTCTCTGGAATCTCTTTTATAAGGGCACTAATTCCATTCATCAGCACTCCACCTTAATGACCTAATTGCTTCCCAAAGGCTCCACCTATTAGTTCCAACACATTCATGATGAGGTTTTAACATATGAATTTGGAAGGGACACAAACCTTAGTATATAGTATCCACTTAACAAATAGTACCTGTTGGTATTTCATGGATTTATGTGGCAAACTCTAGAAATTGTCAAGTTTAGTATAAATATATGGAAATCAGAAATTGGACATTTTGTTTGCTAAAGTCATTTGAACGAATCAATTAATTTCTGTCCACCTCCTTTTCTTAAGCTGCGAATTATGATATACCCATCATCAAACATTTGCGTGATCACATGTTTATAATAATATTCTTACAAAAATAGTAGAGTGTAAAAAAGAGAACAACTTTTGTAGGAACTAGGTTTTTTTGTTTTGTTTTGTTTTATCACAACTACTTATATTTTGTAGGCTCTAGTCGTT
Organism: Macaca fascicularis; assembly: GCF_037993035.2. Taxonomy (NCBI): domain Eukaryota; kingdom Metazoa; phylum Chordata; class Mammalia; order Primates; family Cercopithecidae; genus Macaca; species Macaca fascicularis. The sequence goes on along the minus strand of NC_088381.1, from coordinate 149,721,518 downwards.
CCTGATCTTCAGGCCTACATTTATCTAAAATCCTGATTCATGGAAAATTTAGGCCCTCTTCTTTTACTGGGCTGTCTGAAGTTTGACCAGGTTACATATCTATATCCCAGCACTTCCCTCTGCTGTTCTTCACTTTCAATGGGGAGCGCATTATAAATGCACCTCTTGTGAAGCTTCTTAAATATGCTGCAAGTTCATAATCTGTATAAACCTGATTGTTGCTGTCTTTTCAGAGAGGAAGTCACTGTCCATCATATAGTGCTTTGATTTGAGGTAAGTGGGATCAAAGAGATTGGCTAAGAGTCTACTTTTAATGTAGTTTGTTTCTTTTAATCTCCTTTATGTCCCATCTGTTTTATGATTGATTACACTAACTCAGGTCCCAAGTGAAAGTTGGTAATTTTAGATTTTCAGAAAACAGGGACAAAATATCCCTCTACTTACAGGATGAATGTATCAGATGGACCTACTACAATGTAGGTTTTCCCTCTCTCTGGCCTTTCTATGCTGAAAGTTGTGTCCTCCCTAAGGTTGACTTCCCAAGGAATTATGTGTAAATGTCAGCTTCCTCTCAATATTGGACACTCATGATATTTTCCTTCATATAAAGATGAACTATATCCATTTTTTTTTTATTTAAGAGAAGGAATTTTCCAGACAACTTGGGCAAGGTCACCTCAAGTATCTTCTAAGTCTTTTTTTTTTTTCTGGTAAAAAGCTAGTCAAAATATTCAAACCATTTTTTATTTTACGGTTGCATCTATTTCTCCTCCTCCTCAACATATCCTAACATCAAGGACTTCAAAGTATTATGAGAAGCAATATGATGAAGTTGTGAAAATATTTTTGCCAAGAGTTTTTAAAAAGTGAACTAACTTCTATTGTGAGATAGACATGATATCATATTACCTGAATGTGGGAAAGTGAGTTAGGCAACTTTGAAGGCTGTTGTTCTATCTTAGATGGCCACAAAGAACATCCATGTGAGGAGATGAATAAACAAAGCTGAATCCAGCCAGAGCTTTTCTCACTAACCTGTGTACCCTGGGTTAGGGTTGTGTCCACCTGGAAGAAAAGCACAGTTTCTGATTCACACAAAGCTACCATTAAGGCTGAGGAGACTCTGCTCCAACCCTACATGTCCATGGATTTAGATTTTGTTCACCCCACTTTTTAATTGGTAATTACAAGTATTCTATTCTGCAACTTAATGAGTATCGTTATGTGTCATGGTCAATGTCCCCTATTCTTCCTGAAATCTGTGAAATCATTAGTGCTATTTAGGAACTCTGATTCTGGGGCATCATTCCAAACTAAATACAGAATGATGATCTCTGTACCTATGGCTTGAGGGAGTAAGAACAGTTCACAGCACTGAATGTTGTTGACTTATCAAAAACATTTTTTAATCTGCAGACTAAGAAACATTTTCAGATCTGAACTTTGATGTATCATGACATCATGTGTATTTATGACATATTTTTAGCTCTCCCAGCTGAATTTCTTTCCCAATTGTGATCATCTTAAAGCAGCTACTAGGTGAAGAGTCAGAACACCTGAATTCAAGCGTTGGCTTTACAACTTCTCACTTTTTGACCTTGAATGCAAGTCACTTGAGTTCTCAGGGCATGGCTTCCCTCTGAACAGCATGAACAGTGAAGAAAAACTAGCCTCTGACTCCACAGGGACGTTGTGAAAATAAATGAGGTGTGGATCTAGAGAGTCACTTCAAGCTCTTAGGAATGAAAGAGCTTAAAGAGATATAAGGTTTCCGTAGTTATTCTTTATTTTTTCAGCCTTACAAGTGAGAAAGTTTCCACCTTGGTAAGTTTTGAAGAATACCGCCTCCCTGACAAGCCCCCCCGAGATCTGTGGCTTTGCCTCTTCTACATTTACAAAGTCTATTGTAATTCTGATTACTGACTCAGTGAAATTTTAAAAACTCTGCCATATCCTTTGACAACAAAGAAGAGTGATCACACTCTATGTGGGACAAATTATCTGCCACCAGTTGGACATCACACTATACAGGCTCCTACACTGGCTGTTAAAAAAAAATCTAATAAGACAAAGAAAATGTTACATTGCAGAAAAGAGAAAGTTGCTAGGATAGACTTCCCAGTCGGAATATTGATCTGAAAGAGTCTAGAAGTTCATAGGGAATAAACTTCCAGCACTTTCTTTAGGAGAACTAAAACTACATTTTGCCAATGTCAGAGACACACTCTTCTAATGCCATGGTAGTTGTAAAAGAGAATCACAAATAACCAGCTAAAACTCCTGATCTTCTCTCTGCCCCCAGATGCAGAGTCACTGACAGGTGATATAGATAAGTACTGTATAACCTGTCACTTTGTCTTCCTTAAGAGGGCAGCATAATCCATGGAGCTCACATAAACTCTTCCGTGGCTTCAATCCCATTCTGACATTCAGGAGAAAAGTTGACAGTCATAGATTAAAGGAAAACACTATAGTGAAGAGATACTTACAATAGGTAGCTCTGACTAAAGATGCGTTTTGGCAAGAATTAGCTGGAAAGACACATTGGCATGCTGGCATAGTTAAGCTGGTGGATCAAACTAACATCTTTGCCTTGATCTCACTGGGGCCCAGGTTGACTTACATGCTTTGATTGTCTTCATTCATTCATTCCATAAATATTCATTGAGCACTGTAATGGAAATTGCTGGTAGTATCCCCAAATCTATTCTCATCTCCTGTATTACTCAGGGGTCTCCAGAATGAGAGAGAACCAATAGGATATATATAGATAAATACAAATATATGAGAGGGGATTTATTAGGGGAATTGGCTCATGTGATTGCGGAGGCTGAGAAGTCCCACGACAGGCCATCTGCAAGCTGCAAACCCTGGGATGCTGATGGCATGGCTCAGTCCAAGTCCAAAAGCCTCAGAACCAGGAAAGCCAATGGTGTATTTCTCAGTCCAAGGCCAAAGGTCTGAGAATCCTGGAGGGGCCCTCTTGTTAAGCAGTGGAGTCCAAAGGCTGGGGATCCTGGAGTTATTGTCCTAGAATAGGAGAGGAAGAAGTTTTCCCAGCCCCAGAAGCAAAATCAACATATTCACTTTTTCTGTTTTTGTTTTCTCCCAGCTCCCAGTAGATTGGATGGTTCACGCCCACGTTGAGGGCAGATCTTCTCCACCTAATGCTTCAGACTCATATCTAATCTCCTCTGATAACACCCCACAGACACACCCCACAATCATGCTTTATCAAGTTGCTAGGTATTCCTGAATTCAGTCAAGTTGACACCTAAAATGAACTATCACACTTTCTTCCTGAGCAGGTAGCTGTCCAACTAGGACCTACATTTTCCAGTTGATCTTACAGGTATGTGACTTAAGTATGCACTAATGGCAACTGAGTGGAAAGAGTGGGGGCAATTTCAGCATCACTTACCTTAAAGAAAATCCTTGACCTGGATTTCTGCTCACTCTTGCCTACTTACTGAAAATGGCAAAGTCAAGCCTACCTACCAGCCATAAACTATTATGTGAGAGGAAAATAAATATCTGTGTTTTAGAGTCCCTTTGTTACATTAGCATAGCCTGCATCTTTACAAATAGGCGTGCCTTCTTGGTACTAGATTCTGTGCAATACGATGACAATTCGCTTAGCAAAACACACACGGTGCATGTCCCCATGGAAAGTATAATCTATTGTCTACCACAGTCTTCTGTCTGGCAACAAAACCCATGAGACAAGTGCAGCCATACTCATCAATCAAAATAAACCAAGACAGGGAACAAGAGTAAAAGAGTGGGTAAGAACCTGGACTTCAGTGCCATGCAGGTGTAAATTCAAGCTCTTGCAACATCTTTTACTAACCACCCCTTTGGGCAAATCTTTGAACTTGTATAAACTTCATTTTCATTCTTGTTAATTGGAGATAATAGAACTAATAATATGTACCTAATAAGGTTGTGATGATGATCTAAAGAATTAGTTATGTAAATTGCTTAACCTGGGGTTTGAGTTTACCAAATGTGATTATCAGAGTTCAATTTTCCCACTACTCTTGTTTTTTCTAAATTCCATCAGGAGGGGCTTAAAGAAAAGATGGAAACATCATTATCTCATTCAAGCCATACTATATGAGGCAGGTGTCATCATTCCCATTTTGCAGATGAGAAAACTGAATCTTAGAGGGGACGCTACTTAGTAAGTGGCTGAGCCAGAATTTATTTTCAGGTGTCTAATTCCAAAGCTCATACTACTACACCAGATGTATGACAATCAGGCCTAGAAATCACTGCTCAGCTATTAGTCCAATAAGGTTAATTTAATTCTTCAAGGTTACATCACAATTGTCAGTTTCTTTCCACTGCCTACCATACAAGTAAAACCTTCTGAGAGTAAAGTTTCCAGGTCTGGACCCCAGTGCATAAGTTAGTACCCTCTTCTGTGTTCCTAGGGCACTTTGTAACTCTGTTATCATTTAGTCACTATCTTATAATTGCCACTATCTTATAATTCTTTTTACTCATCTGACATCCTCCACTGGAGTGTGAGCACCTGAAATTTGGATTTCTTAAATATCTATGTCTCAGGACTTAGCATGATGCCTGGTATGTACTAGGCATTCTATGAATAACTGTCACAAAGAATTGCCATATGAATAAGTGAATAGACATTAAAAACTAGAGTGTCAGTAACCTACCTATTAAGGTGGTTATTTGTTTGATGCAAAGGAAGTGGAGGCATTCAGTTTTGAAAATAAATGATTGGCAATAAAATATTTAATAAAAGTCATCAAGCATAAGAAATTAGTATATAGTAGCCCCTTGGTGGAAATAAATGTTTTCAAAAAGTCATATGCTGATTGCTTTGACCTCAAAGACAAAATGAAATGTTATGCATCATCTGTAAGGGTCCAGGTAACAAAAGCATTTTTAACCTCAATGGGAACTGAAATATCATACAATTGTGTTAGAACAATTATAGCAAACAATATACTTGAAACAGCAAAGAGAAACATACAACAAAAATCAAGATTCTGTTCTTCTGTGAGAGTAGATTTAATTAGAGAAAGATAAGGAAGCAAACGTTGACTTTCAAAGACCCTGAATGCATTTACTGTGCATTTTCACTGGATTTAGAAGTTCAAGGCACCGGTTCTTTATTCTCCCTAATTCCACATCAAAGCTTCCAGTTTTCACTCTCTTTATTATAGAGATATTGCCAGCAACACTCTATATAGAATAGTCTGGATTAGCCCCCTTTATTTCACAAGTGGAACAAAGAGAGGGAGAAAAATATTTCTAAGATAACTGGAAAAGAATGGGAAACAAAAATAAACCTGTGATTTGTCTAAAGAAAGTTAAAGGAGGAGTGAGTAAACTGGCCAGAAAGATAGTGCCTGGTGTGAAGCTTACTGACCTACAATGAGGGAAATGTTAAGGAAACAAAGAGATGAGCAAAAGCTTCATATAATTTAAAAAAAAAAAAAAAGTATAGAAACAGGTAGCATGAAATACAATGACTCACAGTATTCTTCCACACTGGCTGACCAATAATATCATCAGCCCAAGGAATTTTGTTTGTTATTGAGAACAAACAGGAGGAGCAGATACCTTGTTGTAGGGGAGGAAAGGAGATGTGATAGAGAATTTTTCATTTACATAAATAGGTTAATTACAACTTGATTTATTTTTAAATTCACAGAAGCTGAACTGATGTCTGTGGAGACAAGAACACGAAGGAATAATGTAATATGGAACTCCCTAACATGATATACATACAAAGACTATTGAGGCAGAGAAATCAATGTGGAAAATGCAAAACTAAGGGAGAAAGCATTTTGAACCACTCATCTAAGAATTTTTTCCATATTAAAAACACAAGAATTCCAGAAAAATCTTCCAAGTTATGTTCATAGGCTTAGCAGAATAAAAGTCAGGCTTACCAGTTAAATGAGTGAGAGAGGAGAATTTTTTTCTGTATCTTAGAAAATGTTCAGATTCTCCCATCTTTCTCCACACACCTCATGAGCATCACCATAAAAACTGCCATCAGGACCAAAGACAGCAGCTCTCAGTTTCACGTAGGTGTTGGTCACCAAACTACTGCTCCACAAAATAAGAGAGGATACAAACAAATGGAAAAACATTCCATGCTCATGGATAGGAAGAATCAATATCGTAAAAATAGCCATACTGCCCAAAGTAATGTATAGATTCAATGCTATTCCCATCAAGCTACCATTGACTTTCTTCATAGAATTAGAAAAACCTACTTTAAATTTCATATGGAACCAATGAGAGCCCATATAGCCAAGACAATCCTAAGCAAAAACAATAAACCTGGAGGCATCACGCTACCTGACTTCAAACTATACTACAAGGCTACAGGAACCAAAACAGCATGGTACTGGTACCCAAACTGATATATAGACCAACGAAACAGAACAGAGGCCTCAGAAATAACACCACACATCTACAACCATCTGATCTTTGACAAACGTGACAAACACAAGCAATGGGAAAATAACACCCTATTTAATAAATGGTGTTGGGAAAACTGGCTAACCACATGCAGAAAATTGAAACTGGACCCTTTCCTTACACCTTATACAAAAATTAACTTGAGATGGATTAAAGATTTAGATATAAGACCTAAAAGCATAAAAATCCTTTGTATCCCAAGTGCTCAGCACACAGTCCCTAACACTAAACATTTGTTGAACTAATTAGATAGTAGGAAAGACAATTAAAACATCATGGTGAAAAAGAAGCAGTATCTCCACTGTCTACCCAACAGTCATCTATATCTGTTTCTCACTTCTGCATCTTATGGAGTCATAAAATTAAAAGTTTTGGGAACCCTGTATGAGAGTAAGATAGGAAGATAAAATAAGAAAAGTGTGATCACAAAGTGTAATCACTTTATCTTACTGGTGCTTAACAGTTAGAATTAATATTTGTTTTATGCTAATTGTGATGTTTTCCATTTTATATGTGTACATAATTTATGTTTAGCTGTTTCTCAGATTATTGTACCAGTCTCTTAGCCAAGGCTTCTGGTCTCACTGCTTCATCATTACACCTCCTCCTAATTCGTTCTTCGCATTACAGTTTGTTATATTTCAAAAACGCAAATTCTATTATGTTACTTGAATGAAGGAAACTCTTTATTGGTTATCAATTCGTCTCAGATAGATACAGTGCAAGCTCCTTGGCAGAGCACCTGAGATTCTCGTGAAATCATTTGTGAAATAAAAAATGCCGAAACAAAAAATTTAAAGAAAAAGTGCCAAAACAAAAAATCTAGAGAAAATCTAGCCCTTGATAATAACATGTTGCCATTTTTTAACAATAGTTTGACACCGTTATATCAGCTTATGAAACATTTTTTTTCAAACACATGACCAATGGCTCCATACTCCATCTGTCACCTTCACCAAAGAATAACTGAAGTTTATCCTTAATTTTTTTCATAAAGAGGATTATTTTACCTGAATTGCTACTAGATACAAATTTAGTGAAAATGTGTCCATAAGTTAGTGCACTCATATTCAATTCAGGCATTGTCTCTTCTACAAGGCCAGGCAGTTGAAGTCTGGGTTATGTATCCCTCCTCTTCATATCATAGGGCCCTGCAACTATTTATAATAATATATTTATCTCATTATATCAAATCATTATTTTAGGTGTCTGCCCTCTAGTCCTATGAGCAACTTAAGGACAAGAGCAAAGAACTTTATTTTCAGTCATTCTCTATGTTCTCAAAATGTGCTGCTTGATGGGAGACATAACTATGATTAAGACATTATTCCTTACCTCAAAAAGTTTAAACTTAAATTGTGAGAGAGAAAAGAAGAAATTTATAATACTGTATCATGAGAGAGTAGGCTCTGATGTTAGTTCTGCCGTTTCTATAACACTGGGACAATTAATTAGATGCAGCTGAAAATGCAATGACAGTGATGATACCTACTTCAAAGAATCGTTTTAACGATTACATGATGATGATGATGAAAAGTTGTTCTTGCCTATAGTAAGTGCTAAATAAATATGACAATCTGCACAAAGCTATAATAAAATACTGGTGCTGTGTGCACAAACACTGACAAAACAAATAAGGAGAGGCACATAGATTTATTATATTTTAATCTAAGACTTAACTAACTGAGAAAGATATAAAGGTATGATACATGTTCTAGTGAATTGTGAAATAAATCATTTTATTTACCAAGAGATGGTACTTGATTAAGCCAATGTGAGCTGAAGCAATGTAGGAAGAAAGTAATGGAAGACTTCCCAAAGGAAATGGTATCCCGGTTTAGACAGGAAAGACGAGTAAGCATTAACTGCGCAAAGAGGGGCAGAAGGCAGCCCAGGTTGGGGTAACACCTTTTTCAAATCTTAAAATCTAGAGATAAGAAACCACGTGATGCCTTCAGGTAATTGCAAGTATTTCTGTTTAACTGTGACATCAAATCAGAGGGATGCTGAGTGCAGCCCAAGGTGAGGATGGAGGGCAAGCCAAAGCCCTTTCACAAGAATCTCAGGTACTCTGCCAAGGATCTGGCACTGTATCCTGAGACCAATTGATAACCGCTAAAGAGTTTTATTCATGCAAGTAATATAACAGAATTTGCATTTTTGAAATATAACAAACTGTAATGCAAAGAACAAGTTAGGAGGAGGTGTAACAATGAAGAGGTGAGACCAGAAGCAAGACCCTTGGCGAAGAGACTGGTACAATAATCTGATAAACAGCTAACAGTGGCCTATATACTTTGTATCCCAAGTGCTCAGCACACAGTCTCTGACACTAAACATCTGTTGAACTAATTAAATAGTAGGAAAAAGAATTAACATACCATAGTGAAAAAGAAGCAACATCTCTGCTGTCTACCCAACAGTCATCTCTATCTGTTTCTCACTTCTGCATCTTATGGAGTCATAAAATTAAAAGTTTTGGGAACCCTGTATGAGAGTAAGGTGGGAAGATAAAATAAGAAAAGTGTGATCACAAAGTGTAATCACTTTCTATTACTGGTACTTAACAGTTAGAATTAACATCCTCTTTTATGCTAATTGTGATGTTTTCCATTTTATGTGAGTGCATAATTTACGTTTCTTGGGACACGATTTGACTTACAATCTGTCCAAATTCAGGAGATGGCACAAGATACTAGTGGGTATAAATCTATTTATACTAATGCAAACACATATGCATATTTCAATCTCCATATTTGTATATCACACCTAATTTAAAAAGAAAAGCCTGCAATATTTTTAAAAACATATTGGTTACTTAAATCCTCTGTCTCTTTCACAGCATCTATTTCTGGCTCCATAAAAATCTTTTTTTCTTTTACAGTTCAGTTTGTTCAGATTAGTTATTGATATGGGATTCTCAGTGGTCATGACCATAGCCAAATACACGTACATAGACCATCCCGTGCTTGTCCAATCTATTACAATTCCAAAAGATTTTCAAAGGGCCCTCTGGCTTCTAGTGGCTTTTCTGTGTGTCTAATTTCCTCCTGACCCCCCATTTATTGGCAACCATGTTGGAACAGGTGTGAGCAGACACAGGCAGGTCCTTGGAGCCCACAGTTCAGTGCTGGCACAAGATAATGGTTATCTTCCTGGAGGAGATGACTCTGACAATGTTTTCCAGGATGCCAGTTTCCAATTAGTGTCATCTTTTGCTCCATGTCCTAGGGCAAAAGTCTATTTTATAGTGAGTAGACTCAGGGTGTTCTGAGAGATGGGCATGAATGCCAGAAATGAGATGCATGTCAGCTTTTTCCTTGTTGTCAAGGATGACTGGTCTGTCAACCAGAGACACAGTCCCCTCTGTCCAGTGTAAGGTCAGTCTCTTACTCATGAACAGGGATGCTAATTTATTTTCTAACAATGAAGCCAAATGTGCTTCCAGATGTTGAGCTATGAAGCAATTGTGATTGCTGCAAGTACATGGTAAAAAAAAGAAAATTCCACAATTAAGACTCACAAATTGTCTTCGGGAGACCATTTGCGTTTGAGGAGTGTGCTGATGTTTTTAGCAAAGCAAAACATTTTGTCAACTGAACTCATAAGGGTTTTGAACAGACAACCTATTGTTACAAAACAATTTTTTTTTTTTTTTTTTTTTTGAGACGGAGTCTCACTCTGTCACCCAGGCCAGAGTGCAGTGACGCGATCTCGGCTCACTGCAACCTCCGCCTCCCGGGTTCAAGTGATTCTCCTGCCTCCGGTTCCTGAGTACCTGGGACTACTGGCATGTACAGCCACACCTGGCTAGTTTTTGTGTTTTTTAGTAGAGACAGGGTTTCCCCATATTGGTCAGGCTGGTCTCAAACTCCCGACCTTGTGATCTGCCCGGCTCGGCCTCCCAAAGTGCTGGGATTACAGACATCAGCCACCATGCCTGGCCCAAAAATTCTTATAATAAATTTCCTAAAGACCATAGATTTATCTTTAGCTAATATGCAAGGAAAAAGAAACAGGGGAGGGTCAATTTCAGAAGACTATGTTCATACGATACCATAACACTGTTGGTGGGGTCAATTCAGCGGCAAATAGATGAAAAAATTCTTGGATCAAGTAAGTCGGTTTTTGTTTTGTTACTGTTGTTGATTTTGGTTTTTGCTTTTCCCACATGAACGAGGTAAGCGATTGTCAAAAGTGTTACCCTGTGTAGGCAGAGGGCCTTTGAAAAGTCCTCTGCTTAAAATTGCTGACAATCTTGGGCACGTGCCTGACACACATGAGTTCAGTAGAAGAATCTAATCCAGAGACAAGCAATTCCTACTCCATTCCCTTACATGGCCCTGGCCAATGTACACAGAAGACTCCTTTCCAGTCCAGGCCACTGGCCAGCTTTGGCTTACTCTTCCACGTCCTATATCTAACCTGAAGACACTTTATATACTTATTCATCATTAGCCCTTGTGGAACACTCACGCATAATTTTGTACTCACACTATGGTCCTATAAACCATCAGCTGTGAATCAGAAACACATTTCACCACTCTCTGCAATCCCTGCTGCACCAGTAAGCAGTCAGACCACCATCCAGATTTGTCTTCTCTAGTGAAAGGAAAAAAAAGTGGATATTAATAGTCAATTCTTGGGCAAAAATCAAATTTTAGATACAGAGTTGCTTCCATTGTTGAAATATTTGGCAACTCTCCTCCTTCAAAAGTCCCACCTAAAATCTCATCTGAATTCTACACTCTTTCAGCAAAAAATAAAGTTGAGATATGAGAACAAGAGTTTTGTGAGTAAGGCAGTGTGGGGTAGCAGAAGCAGCACAGGCTTTGAAACTAGGTGAGCTTGATTCTCAATGCCACCCTTCCATTATGTACTTGACTGCTATGAGGGCTTATGTAGGTTACTTGAGCACCTCCTGCCTCAGTCTCCTCATTTTTACAAATGAGGATTAAATGAGAGAAGGCATATTGAGACATTAAGCAGGGACTTTAGAATATAGAATCACTCTTTTTTTCTTTTTAAATTTTTGATGAGAAAGTAGCGATAGTAGTTTTATTCAAATACAGTCATGCATAACTTAGTGACTGATGGGGATAAATTCTGAGAACTGTCATTAGGTGATTTCATCGTTGTGCAAACATCATAGTGTGTACTTACACAATCCTAAATTGGATAGCCTACTACACATCTAGGCTGTGAGGTCTAGCCTTTTTCTCCTAGGCTACAAACCTGTATAGCATGTTGCTTTACTGAATGCTGTAGGAAATTGTAACAAAATGGTAAGTATTTGTGTATCTAAATCTATCTAAACATAGAAAAAGTACAGTAAAAATATGGTAAAAAAGATTAAAAATGGAATGCCTGTCTAGGGCATTTACCATGAAGGAAGTTTATAAAACTAAAAGTTGCTCTGTGTGAGTCAGTGAGTTAGTGGTGAGTGAATGTGAAGGCCTAGGACATTACTGTACACTTTTGTGTGACTGGCAGCACAGTAGGTGTGTGCACAGCAGTATCACCACAAACACATGACTGATGTGTTGCACTACAACCTTAAGATGGGCTACAACACCACCAGGTGATAGGAATTTTTCAGCTCCATTATAATCACACAGGTCCACCATTGGATATGCGGTCTGTCATTGACCCAAGCATTATTATATGGCTTATGACGGTATAAGCAGAATGTAACAGATTATGTTTTCCAAAAACGGCCATGGCAATATTTCCAGTCTCATTTGCTCTTCCAGCACCTTGCCAACCCACATCAAGAGGGAAGTCTGTTTCCTTTTCTGCTGATCTGGGCAGACCTCTGTGACTTCCTGGACAAATACTATGTGGTAGGAAGGACTCTGCATGACTTTCAAGACTACCTCATAAAAAGTAATACAACTTTCTCCTAACTTTCTTTACCTAGATGCTTCTTCTGGGAACCCAGCCACCATGTTGTAAGGACGCTCAGAACACATAAAAACGTGACATTTAGATATACCAGCCAGTAGGAACACTGGCTAAAACCCAGCTAAGGTTTCAGCTAGCAGCAAGCATGAACCACCAAGTGTACGAGTGAACAAGCCTTCAGATAATTCCAGCCTCCAGGCTTCAAGCTGTCTTAACTAATGCTGACTGGAGTAGGGACGACTGTCCTCACAGGTTCCTGCCCAAATTGCAGATTTGTAGGCAAAGTATGTGCTGTTAATGTTTTAAGCCACAAAATTTTGGGGTGGTTTGTTACATAATAGAAAAGCAGAGCACAGAATCTCAGAAATTAAATGCAACCCTACCAAGTTTAGAATCAAAACAGGTTTTCAAAGGATGTCATCTGAGATTTTCAAAATATAAAGCTGAAATGTGTCCTCAAAAACTTCACAATCCATCTTTTATATTTTGTAAAAACCTGAGGAACAGAGATGTTCTGTGACTCACTTGCGATCCTAGAAGTAGTTAGGGGTATGGTCTGAACCAAGTCCAGGTCAATACTGCCCTTGCCACAATATGACTATGAATACCACACAAGTTTGCTGGGGTCAAAGTGCGAGGGGTCAGTTTAGCACAATTATTCTGCAAGTCTACCAGAGTTCAGTACAGTGTTTCCATGCTCCTCTCTACTTATTTCTTTCTTCCTGCTTAACAGAGAGCCTGATCTGAACTTTGTTGATTTATTGTGTAAGGTTGGGAGGCTGGATGGGATCCAACAAGCTCAACTGAGCTAACAAGAATTTAAAAAAAAAAAGAAAGAAAAAGTGTCAAACCATGAAATCAGCAGATGTGACTCGAAGCAAAGGAAAGAGAGGGCAAATATGCTGAGTGTAAAGCTTCTGTTTTTCTACAGTCACTTTTCTGAGTATAAATGCCTGAAAATTCTCTAACATCGATCAGATGGTTTGGCAGAAGCCTGTTTTTGGCAGGCAAAGAGTTCCACATGATGGTTTTATCTTGTTAGGAGCTAATCTATTATGATAGACTAACATACACAGATAGCCCATCAATTGGAAAACGTTATATCACATAATTGATTGCAGACTCTTCAGTCATTGAAGTGGCACTAGGAAAGAGTGTTGACATGAATATGTGTCTTTCTTCATTGCTGCTAGTCGTACAAACTATTTAAATTGGCCCACAAAAACTTTGCTTTTTGATGCAGTCTTCTTCCAATCTCATTCTCAAAGAATTCATATATATATGAATGTGAGAAGAACACCAGTCTAAAAAGTTGTGGGAAATAATAAGGAGAAAATTGGAACAAGAAGGAAAAAGCAGAAAGGCAAAAAGGAAGAGAAGAGAGCAAAAGAAAGAACTAGAGAATTAGGCCTACTACATTCATCACATTTGTGGTTCAGTGCCTTTCTCCCATTCCAAAAGGTACATCTCAATTAGAGAATGAGGCTCCAGGTTCTGTTAATCAAAGTGTTCACCACTTTTTCCTGGAGTTCTAACTCAATACCTCGCACTAGTTCAAAGATCTTTTCTCTCTATTCTCCCTAAATGCTTAATATTTGTGATTAAATCAGGGGTCAGCAACTTCTGAAAGTTTTATGAAATTTTTCATTCTCAGTGAGGTTCTTCTTTGTCTACCAGCTGGTGGGGACACCTGATTTTAAAGGTACAACAGATAGGACCATGAATTCTATTATTTCAATGTAGTTGAGAATTTGTTCTGTGGAAACTTTCCATAAGGATCCGCTTTAGAAAGTGCTTACTGAGAATACAGTTTAGGTTTCTCATGATTTTACTTCCTTCATTTTGAAACATTTGTAGCATTTCTAAGATTTTGTTGAACACAAAGTGGTGGGAATAACTTTTGTGAACCTCCTGTCTTTAGCCATTAACTGCGGACAGCAAAACGGCTTCTTCTACTGGAGCAAATTCAACTTCAATAAGAAAGTTGGACTTCTTTCTCATTTAGCCACAAGGCACTGATTTTCTTGTTCTAGCAAGGAAAAGATGAGAAAAGATAAAAGTCAAAACAGCATGTCTCTTATGTGGTTTGCTGCTGATCTTTTGAGCTACAAAAATCCTAGAGAGAAACTTAAAGGAGAAATAACAGAAAGAAAAAGGTAAAATAATGGGGTTTTAAAAATTACAGAAGAGAGAGAAGCTGTTAAATCATTTTCATTATTTTTCAGCCTGTGTTCTGCTAAACAGTAATTAAATGGTTATCTAATAACGTGAATTATTTTCTATTTTAAAACAGAATAAAATATGAATGTTGGCTAATGTTATGGGGCATCTGCAATTGCCCTACAGGTGATAAAATGCATCTGAGGAAAGACCCAGAAGTAGCAGCAATGTTGGTATTTGACACTCAAACACAAAAGAAAATGGATTGAGAATGAGCATGGCACCAGGAAATGAAAATGGCAAGTTGAAACATGAAGGATAAGGAGTGAGGACGCATAGAGAGACTGGACTTTATGTTTAGCTCTGTCTGAATCCATAGTGTGGCTTCATACAGTGCTCTGAAAGAAAAACAAATTGGAAAAGCTTTGAAAACATCGCCATACATACCTCAGTGGTCTGATGGCTTTCCAACTCAGGCAAGCTGGGTGCTAATGGCTCATTGTAGCAGGCAAGATGCATGTACGTTCTCACAATTCACAGCCAGTTACTCTGTACTTGTCTATGGATGGTGAACTTCCATCACATTTAATCACCAGTTTTGTCAACCCTGGGTGGTTACATTCCCAGATGTTGACTAATTGTAAGGATTAATGTTCTTCCAGATGTGTTAAGTTTCCACACATCTCTGTCAACTCCAAGATAGTATGTGAGTGCTTTTCTAAATCAATGACCACTGATGGATCGGTCATGGACGTCTCTGTGGCAGAAGTGCCCCCTCTTCTCGAGAAATCAAATTGAACAGTGGCTTCTATAAACATTAGAACATGCTAACCACCACTCCCTCACCAATGTAACCAGTTGATTTTAGAAAATGAAAAACAGATGCAAATTACCAAAGGGTAGTAACCTGGTCCCATCATTTTTGTATCTTGTATAAAGAATAACTTGGTGAAACTATAAAATTAAAAATGATCAGGCCCCAGGCTTAACTCAAAATTAATTAATGTTGCCATCGGAGATAGTCATAGTGAATAGGATATAATAAGCATCTCAAACTGTGTGGAAGTAGGCTAGACCTAGACATTTCATAAAATACTGATCATGTTTTATTTAATAATCAATTTTTATTTCTACAAACCTTAGAATTTCTTGATGCCAAGCGAAAGTGCCAAGTACCTCAATAGATGAGTCTTGCAGAGTCCGAAACCAGACAAGAAGTTTTGACAACTTTCAGCTAAGCATCCAAGCTTCCAAGTATTTGTGAAAACTTAGTTAAAACTCCGAGTTTTTGCAAACACTTAATTTTTGATAAATATAACAATGTCTACACCAAGACAACATAAATATTCTAATAAAGCCAAACTAGAAAGTATCCCAAAGCAAGCTATCAAGAGTTGGAGTTTGTTTTCCCCAATATAGAAAGCATCTATCTTTTTTCTCTGCAGTAGAGTCTTCAGTTCAACCAATGATGAAAATGAAGACAGTGGAAGGTTATTTGGTGATTACAGTTACAGATGGTTAATATGGACTCAAAGGTTTATACTACAGCCAGTTCTCCACTTTAAAAAATGAACTACATTTACTCTGGGATGCAAAATGTCTGGTTGGACAATGAACACCTCAATTAATTATTAAACCTTTTCTAACATTCTGGATATCTGGATAATTAATCAATATTTCCATTTTCATCAAGACGTTAGGCATCAAATAGACAGTGCCTTCCTGTGGACTAACTTTAAGTAGTCCTCAAAGAAAGAGTTTTCAAGCTGTGCTATGTTTTTACCCAAAGCATTTTTCTCACGCTGGTATTTACTAAGGCAGAGTTAAAGCAGTCTTCAGAAGATCATGATGGGGTGCTAGTATCTATAGATTTTGTAAACAAATGCCACAACTTTTCTAAATAAAGGATCAAAAAGCAAAGTTTTGGAAGAAAATGTCCAAGAACATACATATTAATTTTTTAAAAAGCAGAAATCAAAACTGAAATCCACATATTCTTTGCCAAAACTTTTGCCTACTGATCTACATGGCTCTTTTAAAATCACTCAAACAGCTTCTTTTGCAAACAACTTGATTCAACTCAGTGGGGCTGGGGGAGAGGAACTGGGAGAGGAGACAAGGAGAAAACTGCAAAATTGTAGAACTAGATTGTTCTCTAGATGTGTGATTTTCATAGACATGGAATTCCATAAAGGGGTTTTAGGAGCCAGCACCATGGAAGAGCATAGGCCAGAGAGAGCCTGAGGGTTCCTTCCAGCCATCTCCATTTTCTCTATTTTATACTTGAATATTCCATATAAGACTTCACATGAAAAATGGAAGTATCTGCAGCTAAAATGGTTTTGAAAGTGGTCCTCAAAGTATGGTCCCCAGACCAACAGTACAGCACCCCCTGGAAACTTGTTAGAAAAGCACATTTTCAGGCCTTATCTCAGATCTACAGAATCAGACACTCTAGGTAGGGCCCAGCAGTATGTGTTTTAACAAGCACTCCAGATATTTTGATGCATTCTACAGTTTGAGAATGTCTGCACTGTACGAGCTCCAGCCATCACCTCCTACCAGAAGGCTTCTATAGCTAAACATTTGCCCCTTCTCCTACCTCCACCCACAACACACATACCATACATGCTCACACAGCTAGTTTGTTGGTGTCCTTCTGAATTTGCATCCACCAGAGTGTGCACCACATTTTTTGTGTTATTATTTCTTTATGTATGTACCTCTTCTATAACCATATAAACTCATCCAAAACATCAATCATGGGGCACCCTTCTTTTCCATTTCTCGCATTTAGCATAGTGGCAGGCAAAAACAGGTACTCAGTAAACATCAAATGAATTAGAGATACATTGACATTTGTGTTTTTGATGTATTTATTTGTATCATACCTTCTTCAAATAAATGAAGTCTTACATAAGTATGCTTATTGTATTAGGTCGCTGTTGCATTGGTATAAAGAAATACCTGAAACTGGGTAATGTATACACAAAAGAGGTTTAATTGGCTTACGGTTCTGCGGGAAGCATGGCACCAGCCACCTGCTCTGCTTCTGATAAGGTCTCAGGAAGCTCACAATCATGATGGAAGGCAAAGAGGGAGCTGGCATGTCACATGGTGAAAGCGGGAACAAGGGGTGGCAGTTGGGGGGTGGGGGGTGCCACACACTTTTAAATGACCAGATCTCCTGAGAACTCACTGTTGCAAAGACCACATCAAGCCATGAGGGATCAGCCCCCGTGATCCAAACACCTTCTGCCAGGCCCCACCTCCAACACTGAAGATTACAATTCAACATAAGATTTGGGTGGAGACAAATATCCAAACTATATCACTCATATAAGTACAACATAACCAAAATTAAACTAAATAACCAAGACAAAGACAATGAAAATCAAAATGTTTCATCAATGAATCATCCTAGAAGCCAACCGTTTACATCTATTAACCCAATAGGCAGCTGCTCACAGCTGTTTAGTCCTTTTCTTTCTTTCTTTTTTTTTTTTTTTTTTTTTTTTTTGGAGACAGAGTCTTGCTCTGTCGCCCAGGCTGGAGTGCGGTGCTGCGAACTCGGCTCACTGCAAGCTCCACCTCCCAGGTTCATGCCATTCTCCTACCTCAGCCTCCCAAGTAGCTGCGACTACAGGCACCCACCATCACGCCCGGCTAATTTTTTTGTATTTTCAGTAGAGACGGGGTTTCACCGTGTTAGCCAGGATGGTCTCCATCTCCTGACCTCATGATCTGCCCGCCTCAGCCTCCCAAAGTGCTGGGATTACAGGCGTGAGCCACCGTGCCCGACCTGTTTAGTCCTTTTCAAGCAATTCTCTGACCCGCAGGTTGCCTGTGAAAGCGGACCTTGTTTCACACTACTGCACCACATCACACGCAGGGAGGGTTGTTTCATGGGCCATGGTAACTTCAAAAAACAAAGACTGGGATCTTTCCTTTTCTAAAAAATGGATAGATGAGGGTCAGTGTTATTAAGGAAATCCCTTATGTGTTTTTCATACTGTTTTCACCACAACTCATAGTAAAATAGTATTATTTTCCCTTTTGCCCCGATAAACATATACACAGACATATACACATATGTTTTCAGAAGCCACTCATCCTATGCCATATGTTACTCTCTGGTATTTGCTCTTCTATTTTATATTATCCTTTTTCCCTAAAATCAAAGTGTTTGTGATACACTAAGTAAATTTCATGATTCACCATCTGGTTGCAAACTACAGTTTTAAAAGTACTGTACTATACGATATATCATATCATTATTAATGTAATTAAGTGGAGTTTGGTTTTATTTTACTTTGTTTTTAACTAAATGAGTAGTTTTTCAAATTACTTGTTCTGAAATTTAATCTACCCTTTATCTTCCAAAAGTAGAGAGCATTAATGCGGTTCTCCACCACTAACAACTGTGCAGCCGAATTTTCCAGAAATCTCAGTTCTATAGCTTAGTATCATGTGACTTTGGAAATTTAACTATCTTGAGTGCTGCTTTCCTTAGCTGTAAGAGTCCTAATCCACCTCTTATAGAGCTTGGTGGAGGAGTGGAGAAAATGCATTAAAAGCACTTGGCCATAGATGCTCAACCAATTTTTTTTGTTTTGTGTGTGTGCGTTTTGTTTTGTTTTTTGTTGTTGTTTTTTGAGACAAGGTCTCACTTTGTCGCCTGAGCTGGAGGGCAGGGGCACAATCAGGGCTCACTGCAGCCTTAATATCCCTGGCCCAGGTGATCCTTCTGCCTCAGACTCCCACGTAGCTGAGGCTACAGGCACACGCTACTATACTTGGCTAATCTTTTGTATTTTTTGTAGAGATGGGGTTTCACCAGGTTTCCCAGGCTGGTCTGGAACTCCTGGGCTCAAGCAATCTGCCCACCTCAGCCTCCAAAAGTGCTGGCATTACAGGCATGAGCCACCATACCTGGCCCAATGATAACTTTTACTATCATCTTAGACTGCTAGGAGAACCATCAGTTAATATTTTAAGGCATTCTCGGATATCCATGTAAAAGAGGGCATCAAAATTCTATGCTACAGATAAAACTGTGCATCATTGAAAGTTCTGATGCAAACTCTGATTATACCCTTAGAAAGGAGCCCCTATGACTCCAAAGCAAGTCATACCTGTTGGGAGCTGGCAAGGTCTCTTCACTGTTGAATGGGATTTGAGATTCTTAGGGCTTTCCAACTAACACCTTGTACCATCAGTAAATGTACCATCTCCTCTCCTCTGAGAGATTCTTTAGAGTTTAAAACCCCATGTGCTTCCTAATCATTTGCTACAGCTTCTGGTGCAAATTCCATGGCCTTATTGGGCTTATCAAACCTGGTGCCTGAAGATTACTGTAACATTTCATTTGCAGAAAGATAGCTCAAAAAAAAAATAAAATTTTTGAAGTTACAGCTGCTTGTGTGATCCTAAGATATGGGATATTTAATAGCTGAGCAGAATTTAAAACATCTCCAGCTAAAGCAGAGGCAAATAAACAGGAAGCAAACTGCAGAACAGGCAGGCCCTTTACTTAAAAACTCAGCATCTACAATATTCTTATAAAGAGACGCCCACCATCACTCCAATCCCAGGTGCTAAATAACCCATTCCTCCCAGTTTTCACTCAGCTTTGGAACCACTTTGACAAAACTGAAATAGAGAAAATGTATGTTCACAAAATTGGAGGAATGAAGAAGTTGAAAAGCAAGAATAGTTCAGAGCAACCAACTACCGGGGCTGCACCGTTAGGCAAAAATATATCTAATAGCCAGGCAGATATATTGCCCAAATACGTTTTCCTCTGCATTTCCAGATTATGTTTGTCTCTCTTCGTTATTCCTCTTGAAATTTCACAGTTCAGAGACTTTATTAGTTTAATGACCAACATTTATAAAAAGAGAAAGGGTTGCTATCAGATAGGCACACATTGGAGTGAATAAATTAACAAGACTGTTTTCCACATAATATCAGGCTAAGATCAGAAGATAAATGTAGGGATGCTTCCAAAGAGCATCTAGCATTAAAATTGCCACAGTATTGAAAGGCTTAAAGTGACCCTTTCTTTTGTAGGTCCCCAAAGCTGGACTGGGAGTTCAGGGATAGGGTGATGACAATCTGAAGAAGTTGACCTTCTATACCTAGGATGATGAGGGAAGGAGTTAGTGGGAATTGGCGTTTATGAAACCAAACCAAGATAAAACTGAGTTTTAAGTACAGTTCAGGTTTTGGGAAGACCTTCCTCTTCTCTGTCTATATCCTTTCCCTGCTTCCTAATAATTATAACAAAAGTAATAGCCAACATTAACTGAACACATTCTACATGCAAGACTCCCATACCAAAAAATATATACTATATATGGGACCTCATTCGCTCCTCACCACAGTCCTATGAATAAACACCTTCATTATTTTTACCTTGCAGATAAGGAAGCTGAGGCTCTGAAAGTTTCAGTTGTCCATTGTTGCACTAGTAGTTGAATCCAGAACCCATATAGCTATGCTTCCAGTCCACATTTTCTGTGGATAGATCCAGATAGTGTAATTGAGAAATCAGGGAGAGGAGAGAAGAAGCAGAAGCCAGCTCTCAGGAGAACACTTGGGTACTGTGGTAGCTGAAAAATGGCCCCCCAAAGATGTCCATGCCCTAATGCCCCAAACCGATGAATATATTATCATGTGGCAAAAGAAACTTTGCAGATATGATTTCCTTAAGAATCCTGAGATGGGGCAATTCTCCTATATTATCAGGTGGACCCAATGTAATCCCAAGGGTCCTTATAAGAGAAAGGCAGGTGGGTCAGAGACACAGAGAGACTGGAAGATGCTACACCGCTGGCTTTGAAGAAAGAGGAAGGAAACCACGAGTCAAGGAAAGCAGGCAGCCTTCAGAAGTCAGAAAAGGCAGGAAACGGATTCTCCCTAGAGCCGCTTAGAGTACAGCCCTCTGATAACCTTGATTTGGGGACTTCTGACCTCCAGAACTACACGAGAATACATCTGCGTTGTTTTAAGCCACTACATCTGTGGTAATTGGTTACAATAGCAAAATAGAAAACTAATAAGGTCCCTTTACAAAGAAAATGCATGGACTCTTTTTTCCCCCACGCTAATGACACACAGTGTTTGTTTGCACACTGCAGAGGCATCTCAAAGCAGTGTGCCTCAGATTCCAGGCGGGGAGGCAGCAAACGCACCTCAGGGCAACTGCATCTTTGCATTTGTTCACCACACTAAGCACAAGTTTGGCACTCAGACACCTTTCCCAATTTGCGGAGGTCCTTCATTCCCCGAAGCTCCCAGCTTTCTCAGCAGTTATTTATTTACATCTATTATGGCATCCAGAGCATTGTCGCTTTTCTGATTTCATGTCTCCCTCCTCCACTGACCTAGTCTCTCCAGGAGAGATACCATATTTTTTTCTCATTTCTATGTCTCTAGCACCTAGCACAATGCTTATAGGGATGTCCAAGCCCAGAGCAAAGGAGAGAGGAGAAGAAGAAAAGGGGTATGAGAAGGTGACCCAAGCTCCATTGATACTTAGTGGAGAAACTCCTGGACCTAAATGTGTCCATCACTCTCGCATAATCTGCCCTGAGAAATAAACCTGTCCGTATCTTGATATAGAAAACATTTGCTGCTTTCTGCCAACAGTCCTCAGACTTACATCTTCGAAGTCTCACGGCGATCCATTCTATATAACAAAGTCAGGCTGCGAAGCCCTGAATTATGATACCTGTTGGGGTAAGAAAGCAGCCAAACAAGACTTGTGCTGTCTGTCTGTCTAAACTTTGAAACTGATTTCTACCTCCAGAATCCACAAGGAATTTGATGCCCGGTTTTTAGCCATTTAGGATAAATCTCCCCTTCTCTGTGGAAAATGTTCATACCCTTTCTCCCCAAAGACAGCCACCTTCTCAGCAGTTCTTTAACAGTTACACTGTGCCTTCTGATTTGGTACCAATTTTGTAAGTATTGCACTGTTGGGCATCTTTATGTCTTATCTCTCTAATTAGATACAAAATAATATGTCTTCATTAACCAACAGATATCTCTGGAGTGACATCTGTGTGACAGGCACTGTGCTAGACTCTGGGGACACCATGGTTTTAAAAAGTCACAGTTCTGTCTCACATATAAGAACTAGATTTCTTTATTTCCTTACACAACACCCCCACCCCAATGCCTAGCACAGAGAAAGTGCATAAAGTATTTGCGTTCTCTGATCAGCCTCTTAACCAAAACAAATAATAAGTCTAAATCATATAGATCTCTCCATCTTACAGTTACCTAGAACCTCAGGGATTATCCATTATCTAGTCCAAATCTTTAGCTTTATGGATAAAGACACTGAGACACAAATATGCAAAGTTATACAACAAATGATACAACTAGGGAGAGAATTAAGGTTACATCCCTGTCTTCTGCCTCCTAATACAGTATGCCCTCTAATTGGACCCAGAGGTGACAGCTAACTGGATTCCAGGGGCAGCACAGTTTGAATCATTCTGAACTTGCTGCAAATGCTCAGGCTTACTAAGCCGTGCACTTATCTGATTCTGCTCCCAAGTCCTCACCTACATCATTTCTCCTCACTGTCATTTGCTCTCAGCAGTATGAAGCCACATCTGGTACTAATGACCATCGGGGTCACTGGGAAGCAATTTATTTCATTTTTTAAAAAATAAAGGAAATGTTAATATCACAAGATCTGTGTCTGAAATGCCCCTGGGCAAGTTTCCTCTCTGACTTTACTTTGTCTCATTTTCAACTTCCTTTTTTTTTTTTTCCTTTCTCCATGTCAAATTGTCAGGATGACTTTGATCTCAGAGACACAATTTTTCTCCCTTCCTGACTCCCACCTGCCACCATGAAACAGTTCTACTGAAACCTATTAATTCTTTCAAGTCTAAGATCAGTCCCTGTTCAATTTCCATAGGGGCAGGGAGGGTCCCCAGCACAGAAGATAGATGTAATTCAAAAGAAAAGGATAAGTATGTATGCATATCAATGGGTCCATAAAAACCAAAAGCAGTTTGTCTTCATTGAATCTGGAGATCACAGTTTCCCAGACTTTCTATTTTAAGACAACCTCTGGAAACCAACTTTTACATCAAATGGGAAACACACAGTCAAAAGAGCTCCATGTGATATTCAAAACAGTGGCTGCACATCTGAACTGTGGCCCAATTACCTCCAGTTGATAAGAACTGCATTTCAAATGGAAGGGAGACGATTCTGCTTAGTGAAGCTCTGTGGTTACAGAAAAATAGAACAACTCGCACAGAAATTGTCTCTTTCCACCTTCCATTTTCATAAACATCATAGTTAATTCTGGGTAATAAAAATGTAAAGTTTAATCAATGACAAACATTTTGGCAGGAAATCGAAAATGGTTTATTGGTGAGAAATAAACAAGAGGGCATTATGTGTTTAACAGTCAAAGTGGTGCCAATTTTTCTTTCCACCTTAGTTTTTACTTATCCTCCACCCAACACGTCTGTTCTACAAGGCAAGTAAGAACGGGAAGAGAAAGGAGAGAAATGGAAATTTAGACAGAAAAATAAAAGAACTGAATGGCTGCCTTATGAATAATAAACCTCTATTTGTAAATTACCTGTGTTTAGAGAAAATTCAGCTCATTTAAAATGTTTAGTAGATGTGAAGAGCTCTGAGGTTTGTAGAATAAAAGCACCTAAGTCAAAACATCTTTGAAAACAAACAAGAGAGAAGAAACATCCAGCACATCCTCACCCTTTCTGTCTTCCAAGAAGTAGCAATCTTAGGCCCTGGGAGGGGAACCATAATTTTTATTTGAAAACCTCTCAGGGCGGTTCTTTTGTATTTCCCTTTCTTTCTTCTCAGATCACAGCAGCAATTTTCTTTTATTGTCAGCTATTTATAGTTTTCTTTTCTCAAAACTGTGGCCAGAAAGAAATTGGGCAAAAAGCATTTCTTTCAACAGCTACATTATTTGTAGCACTCTTCAAAACTATTAAATACAATCAAAGAAGACCCAAAAAAAAAAAAATCCCCAAACTTGTTCAACAATTTTTTTTTTTTTGGCCACTTAGGCTGTTTTACTTAAAGAAGTGAAAGCCAAAGAGATATCCTCATCCTGCCCCCAGAATAGGGAGCTATGAGGAGAAGAGTCACTCAAAAGCTATCTTCCTACTCACAAATGAACTCGTAACAGTAAAGGAAGGCACTTGGTATAATGGAGTTGGCATAAATCTTAGTCCTGTTTCCCGTGTCTCAGACATTTCACAGAAGCTTCAAAGTACTCCGGACAGATTAGGGTGTGGATAGTCTAGATTTAGAGACCTGTCGGCCACCAACAACCCTCTGGCACTTAGTCATTTCTTTTGTACCCATAGTAGAGTGGATAAAGGCATGATTTGTAGTCAGACATATGTGACACCAAATCCGGGCTCTATCTCTTGCTAATCTTGTGACCTTGGGAAAAATACTTGGCTTCTCTCCACCTCAGGTGTCCCATTTATAAAATAAGACAACTTAGCACTCAGTGAAGAGATAGGGCTTAGCACATGGTTACCACTTAAGGCAAATACTATGCTTGTTTCCTGCTATATTGCCTCGTCCAGGGCACAAAAAAGATGGCACGTCACAGACTCATACAATTGGGACCATGTCACTGAGCTCTGGATGTGAGCAGAAGTAATTTAAGCCACTTCCAGACTCTGCTATAAAGGTTCTCTCTTCCTCCATATCTCTCCAGCAAGCCTTGAAGTCATGTATAGGCCTGGGCCTCTGTCAGTTCAGGCATCTATGAGGAACAAGGCCTACCCACGCACCGGCATCAAACATGGAGCATGGGAGACATCAACCTTTTGATGTTAAGCTATTGAGATTTTGAAATTAACTTGTTATTGCAACATAGTCAAGCCTTTTCTGACCAATATTCCCTGGGTCAGTTCAAGTCCTCCAAGACGCAGACACCAAGACAGAGTTAGAAGCACAAGAGATTTATGGGAGGAAGCCCCTGCAATAGATAAAGAGGAGAGGGAGCAGGAGTAAGGAGTGAGAGCCTGGAGGCCGTGATGCTGGTCTGACACACTCAGAAGGTGAGGGCGGAGGTGGAGGATTGGGTAGCAGGAGTCTCAGACCGTATGGTGCAGCTCTGTGAAGGTCTAGGCAAGCAATGGGGAACTCCATAGCAAAGACTGCCCACAGGGGAGTCCTGTATTGCACAGAAACATCCCACCTCTAACTCCCCAAGGTCCTCAGTTGCTGGCTGGGAGCAAACTGGGGAGAATGTGACTTTAAGGTGAGCAATGCCGTGGACCCCAAAGGTGGAGCTGGAGACTGTCAGCTAACTGTGCTTCTTACCTTGGGGTCTTTTTTGAAGGAAAGTCTGAGCAATGCATTTCGAAGTTTGCCTGAACCTCTCAATAAATAATAGCTATATTTTACCATCCCACAGTGTGTTCTCTCTCTCGTTCTCTCTCTCTCTCTTTCTCTCTGTCTGTCTCTGTCTCTCTGTCTCTAACATGGCATTAATTAAGGGTGTCAGCCTCTCTAGAAAGTGAGCTCCTTGGGGGCACCATCAATGGCTTCCTCATGATTACAGTTCAGCGTTTGGTTGGGATGTAGTAAGAGCTTAATAAATGGCAATTGGAAGAGTAAGTAACTGAGTGACAGCGTGAAAGTCCTTAGAAGAGTGCAGCTAACTCCTAGGAGGTTACTGTTGAGAGGAGCTATCTTGAGCCTAGCGGGCTGTTTCACTCAGACTGAGGTTATACCTGCTTCACACACCTAAAGTCATAATGTCAGAGCTGGACCCAGTGCAGGAAGTTTGTATGTTCCAAAGTGCCTCAGACTACAGAGGGAAAAAAAAAACTGCAATGCATCTCTTCCCCCTAAGAAGTCCTACACAGCTCTCCAGGAGCTTTGTTTGCTGCATTCGGTTAGGGAAAATGAGAAAAAGTCAGAGACACAAGCAGAAGGAAGACGAAAACACAGTGCAAAATGGCAGAGCAAAGACTAGGAAAGTAAGGAAGTCTTCTGGGAGCTCTGAGGGCCTAGCATCCCCATCAGAAGTGCACGGAATACTAGAGGCAGAGAGGTAGGTGTCTTGTAAGATGCAGCTTTTTTGAAACATCTCAGTTCAAATCCTGAATATCTGCCTGACCCCGGACAACTCACTTAACCTCTCTGGCACTGAGAATCACATTTCATGAAGGTAGGGATCCTGTCTGCCTCGTTTATGCTCTGTCCCCAGTGCCCAGCGTAGTTCTGGGAGCATGATTGGCACTCAAGCTATGCCATAGTAAGGTCTTGGAATTGGAGTCAAATGGTCTGGATTTGAACTCTGGCTAACACTTACCATGGGAACTGAGGTGAGTTACTTAAACATTATCTGCTTAGCTTCTTCATCTGTAAAGTGTTTATACAAATGGTGACTATTTCATTGGGGTTGTTATGAAGATTGAAATGAAATAATTCATGTAAGTATTTCCAACAGTATCTGGCACATAACACGTATCCAATAAATGTTAATTGTTATTATAATTATTATTTTTTGTTGAATGAATGAATGAATCTCTCAGACCTTTAGTTTTCTCTCCTGTAGAAATAGACTAAAATAATCTACCCCCATACATTTGTTCTGAGGATTAAATGAGATCATGTACGTAAAATGCTCATTTCAATGCCTGGCACAAATGTGGTCAGAGGAAATGGGGTTCTTGTTCAAAGCTGCCATATCCCTTCCTAGAGCCTGACGTGAATACCTGGGTCTCTCTATAGCACAGTAGTTGAGAAGATCTTAGCCCCAAGCCAGGATGTCCTTAAGTTCTGGATCAGAGTCCCACCCCTTCACTGTATTTACCAGCCATCCAAACCCCACCCAGTCATTAGAACTTCCCTTTCTCCCTCTCTGCTCACATAGGGGCTGTTAGCTGTCAATAATTCATTTTCCCAATGGGAAAAGAAAAAGTCTCAGGGAGCACATCTTTCTCCTTTGTTCAGGTCTCTCCATTGCTCTCTGCAGCTTCCACTTTTTATAAATGCTTCAATCAAGCTGCCTTCTATAATGTATTCTCCATTTGCTCTCTGTTTACAGCTGAAGCATTTTTGTGACACAGCTTCTATGAAGAACATTATGCAAATTCATATTGCATTCTACTCTATTCTAAATCTCTAACCTTAGGACATTCCTCTAGAAGTTTAGAAATCCCAAAGTCAATGGAGATCACAGCAATCAAAACTCCCATCATCTATTTTCCATTGCAGAGGATGCACACCCCATAAACACAGTGCTTCCATTATAGACAAGTATACGTTTAAGGCATTGGTGAATGCCAGAGAAAGAGCAAAGATCAGACAAGAGGCATCTGCTTCAAATCACTGGCCCCAAAGGTAGCAGAGCATCAGGACCATCCCCTCAGCTTTTAAGAAGGGACACTCTTGGCCAGGCACAGTGGCTCACGCCTGTAATCCCAGCATTTTGGGAGGCCAAGGCGGGCGGATCACCTGAGATCAGGAGTTCAAGACTAGCCTGGCCAACATGGTGAAACCCCATCTCTACTAAGAATACAAGAATTAGCCAGGTGTGGTGGTGTGCACCTGTAATCCCAGCTACTCAGGATGCTGGGACAGGAGAATCACTTGAACCCAGAAGGTTGTAGTGAACCAAGATCATGCCACTGCACTCCAGCCTGAGCAACAGAGCAAGACTCCATCTCAAAAAAAAAAAAAAAAAAAGAGAGAGAAACTCCTTACTCTTCCCTTGTGGATTATAATGACACCACCAGGACATATAGACTTACATGGACAAAGTATCTCACCAGGACAATGGGCCAAAATATGTGCAGTTTCAGTTCTATATTGATAAATCAGTGACACAAAAGCATCCCTACTTCAGGGTCTGTCTGGTAGGAAACTACACAATGGGAACCAAGCAGTAGGTCTGAAAGACCTTTCCTTCTTTTATTGAGTAGTTACTTTGATTTTTCCAAACATATTGTGTCCAGTCCTTCCGGTGGGTTTGTGGTCTTGCTAACTTCAAGAATGGAGCCGCAGACCTTTGTGGTGAGTGTTACAGCTCTTAAAGATGGCACAGACCCAAAGAGTGAGCAGCGGCAAGATTTACTGTGAAAAGCAAAAGAACAAAGCTTCCACAGCCTGGAAAGGGACTCTAACAGGTTGACACTGCTGGCTGGGGTGGCCAGCTTTTATTCCCTTATTTGTCTCCGCCCATGTCCTGCTGATTGGTCCATTTTACAGAGTGTTGATTGGTCCATTTTACAGAGTGCTGATTGGTCCATTTTACAAACCTCTAGCTAGCCACAGAGCGCTGATTGGTGCGTTTTTACAGAGCACTGATTGGCGGATTTTACAAACCTCTAGCTAGCCACAGAGTACTGATTGGTGCATTTTACAATCCTAGCTACCCAGTGCTGGTTTGTGCGTTTTACAATCCTCTTGTAAGACCAAAAAGTTCTCCAACTCCCCACCTGACCCAGAGGTCCAGCTGGCTTCACCTCTCAATATGACTTTGAAGAAGAATTTGGAGGATGACAAGCAGAGATTTCTTTAAGTGTAATGATGAGATGAATCATTTTTTTAAGAAGATAAAACCAAAAATGACAAGGAAAGCAAGACTTGTAAATGAACATTGCCTATATACACACACGGGGTGCAGACTGGGCAGACTAGGAGCAATCAACCCTCTACTTGATCAGTGTCTAAAACCGAGAGAGAGAAAAAGACAAAAACCTTCAAGACGAAGCCACCCCACTCAGGCACTTAGGGTAGCTTTTTTTTTTTTTTAATAGAAATGTGAAATGTGGTTCAAAGAAAGCAATCGGTATAGGCCATAAAGTCTCCCTCTTGCTTAAGTTCTTTTGAGTTGAGGTTCTTTCATTGACTACTAAATGATGTGTTGCCCAATCAAAGGCCTTAACCTACCTGTGGTGCCTCAGCCTTTGTAGTTTAACTGTTTCATTCCCACTTGTGTGTGTGCTATAGCACCTCTCAATAAACTTGGAAAAGGTTCTGCTTCTAGCTACCCTGAGGTTACCTTTATGAGTTCATGACAGAGATCTTGGACTGGACTTTTACTCAAGAGGAGGAAAACGTTCCTGGTTTGGACTCAAGACTCCAAAATAAAAGTGAGGAATGAAAACAGAAACTAAAGATAACTTTTTCTATTTCCAATTCCCTTCAACCCAGGCACCTGATACCTGGATGTAGTTCAGAGTTCATCCCACTCACAGACTGCAAAGTAAATGTGGGAGAAGTGTGGCTCTTATCCTTAGGGTGGCTTGTTGCCCTCTTATATGCATTGCTTCTTTCCTTCCATTATGCAAATCCATTGGCCAGTATAAGCATTGTTCACTCCTACAACCCCCAGCCCCTGCATTAGGCCACCAAATGCTATTTCAGGTGGACTGAAGGTCACACAGGAACTCCTACATGTCATAAATGACATGGAAGCAACAGACTCTGAAACTACAAATGCCTGGTATTCACTACACTAGGCAATCTGGCCTCAAAAAGTCCACAGATGTTATTACCCTAAGACAACATTTTTCTTCCACTTTTTTAGGCATAACAGATCTTTTTTTTAACCCTACACATTCATGCCTTCCTCAACTTTGTTCTTTTATCTAGACAGTGAAATATAATTGGCAAATTTAAATCCATGCAAAAGGATTAATGCCTTGTGGAAAGAAGTGCAGGTGAATAGAAATGCTGGAGGTGGATCCCAAGATCTAAATTCAAGGACTGGATCAGGGAAGTCACTCAACAACTTTGAGCTTAATTTCATCCTGAAATACATACAAAGATTAACTTCTCCATCTTCCATGTGTTGTAAGAATCAATGAGAAACAGCAATACATTGTATTAGAATAAAGACAGTGTATAAAAACCAAGAATATATGCCTCACCATCATCACCATCGTCACCATCATGATACGATCATCGTCACCATTTTTACTCCATTAGTGCCTTAAATGTTTTTCATGTTGTACTGCTGCCACCTAATGGCAGAGCTGAATGAATCTGAAGCTTCCTTCAAGTCACATACTCTGGTTTTGCCTTTTCTTAAATCTGTATTCACCTGGACTGAAGTCAGAAAACGTACAGGCTGGAAAAAAAATAAACAGAAATGATTGCACTTGTTATACTTGGCAAGTAGAATTCTGCCCCAAACTTGAATAAATGGGGCAGAAATGAGCCCCAGGTCTAGATTAAGGGAACGCCCACTAGGTGGTCTTATCCATTTTTCATTAGTCCAAATGTGTTTTGCATGTAACAAATCATGCTCCTATTAACTTCCAGACATAAAATGAAAACATGTAGATGAAGCTGTGGACTGATTATCAGAATTGGAGGGAGTGTGGCATTTTGAAACTCTTGAGACAGAAAACTGGGTCTACTGGTGTAAGAAGCTGTAGCAGCAACTGGTTGCAGGAATTGTACGTCTGGCCTTGCAGAACATCTTTCCAAGGAGTCTCAGACTCTGTGGTCACTCTCAAAGGGACAACAGTTTTACTCCCAGAATTTATGAAGAGACAAAGGATCTGACTCCTCTTTGGTTTCCTTCTTAAAACATTCTACTTAGACATTCCACAGGGCAATAAAAACTAATAACTAGCTGTTTGCACTTTTCATTTCCATGGTAACTTTCCTATGGAGGTATTCCAAAGTTCTTATAAAAACAGGGAATGCCAATTGACCTACATCCAGGAAATGAGGCGATAGTTTTATTTCAGGCCCTTAAGCAGAAACCTGCCCATTTTAATATAAGTATCTGTCTGCAGAAAGTCAATGGAGCCCCAAGTGCAAGGACATTGTCCCACACACTTGGACAGAAATAAAGCAGCTGAAGGAGACTGCTGAATTCAGGTTTCTCTCCAGCAGCGAAGAAAGCCCAACCCAGCATGGTGAAAGAACCCCTCTATCACAATATAACTTGGGATTCATGAAGATGGCAGAAGATTTTGGAGAATGACAGGATTTACTATCTTACAGAACAAGAACTAAATATATTGGAATGTACATGAAACTGCACATAAATTTTCAATATGATAGAGTCTGAGTAAAAAATAAAAATCCATACTTAAAGTAGAGGAGGACAGAAATAGAAATTGTTACACTGAAAGAATCAATCTGAACTCATCATTTTAAACAGGAAATATATTTTCCATCCCTGTCAATGATCCAAAAGCAGCAGATTCACCTTTTCCCAACTCACGTCTAATCCTGGTCTGCGCAACCGATTGGTCAGCAGCCCAGACTCTTCATCTTGGCTAGTCTGGGAGACTATTATTTTTCAGTTGAGGGTGCTAAGATTATCACAAGCCTAGGATGAAAATAGAATACTGTATGTGGTAAAGTTACTATCATCCTAGAAAGATAACTCTGAGAAGAAACCAAAATTAAGGTAAGAATAAGAATGGAAATAAGAATTAGAATGAAAATAGAAATAAAAATAAAATGAGAATAAAGACATGGAACATGACATTTCAATTCATGCTATTTGCATTATGGTAATGAATTTTATTTTAAGTGTGTTAATTTATTAATCATCGTATTTTGTGCATCTTCTGCATCCTAGCATGTTTAAAGCATTTTGAAAAACTTCTGGAGATGTGTACTTTCAATTAAATCATCAGAAGGGTTTTATGGGACAAATTTAAGTTTGCAGTCAATGTCTAACAATTTGGGAAAATTCATTAAGTCAATATATTTTTACTTATCATAATCTACCTATATGTAAATATTTAAAAGAATATTTATTATTTATTGCTTAAAAATAATTGGTTTATAAATTCAAAATATCAAGAATTTAGACATTAGGCAACCATCGAAAGTTAATAAAAAGGCTTTACAGATAAAAGCCATTTAGGTATTAAGAATTTTTTTCACAGATATATAATAGCTCTAGTATGCAGAAGGTTGTGTAAATGTTCAGCAACTCTTCTCAGTGGGACGGTAGGAACCTTACTTAGCCCATGTATCTGAGCAAGTAGTCCCGGGTTTCTACTTACCGTATGTGGGGAAGTGTTTCCTGCTATTTCCAGGCCCTTGTTATTTTTGTAAAATGCCCATACTTTTGTCTGTCTCTAACTAGGTTTGTGTTTCACTTTCTCTATCCTAATCAAAGTGTCAATGCTCTATGCTGATTTCATAGGCAGTATATGACAACCCTTGTTTCTACTGACTCTTTGATGTGAATTGGCATTTGTGTTAGCGAAAGACTCCTTGATTGCTTGTCAGAAGTCCCTACACAAATTACCTCAAACAAATACAAATTATGGGCTCATATGTCCTGCACAGACAAAGGTGTGGCTGGGATGACCAGACCAGACACTCAAGCGCTGCCAAATCTATTGTCTCTGCTTCACTCTGAATACTACCTTTGATTTCCTTTTACTGTAAACAGATTTCCTCCACATTGTGGTAAATGTGGCTGCCTGGATCAATGGACTCACATTCTAACAGTTACCTGACTAAAGACAAAAGTGTTTCTCTCTCCCAGTGTGAGTTTAAGAAAATCCCATGGCAGAAAAGAACAAAGCTGGAGTCATCACACTACATGACTTCAAACTATACTACAAGTCTACAGGAACGAAAACAGCATGGTACTGGAACCAAAACAGCATGGTGCTGGTACCAAAACAGAGATATAGACCAACAGAACAGAATAGAGCCCTTGAAAATAATACCACACATTGACAACCATCTGACCTTTCACAAACCCTACCAAAACAAGAAATGGGGAAAGGATTCCCTATTTAATAAACATGGTGCTGGGAAAACTGGCTAGCCATATGTAGAAAGCTGAAACTGGATCCCTTCCTTACACCTTATACAAAAATTAATTCAAGATGGATTAAAGACTTAAATATTAGACCTCAAACCATAAAAACTCTAGAAGAAAACCTAGGCAATACCATTCAGGACATAGGCATGGGCAAGGACCTCATGACTAAAACACCAAAAGCAACGGCAACAAAAGCCAAAATTGACAAATGGGATCTAATTAAACTAAAGAGCTTCTGCACAGCAAAAGAAACTACCATCAGAGTGAACAGGCAACCTACAGAATGGGAGAAAATTTTTGCAATCTACCCATCTGACAAAGGGCTAATATGCAGAATCTACAAAGAACTTAAACAAATGTACAAGAAAAAATCAACCCCATCAAAAAGTGGGCAAAGGATATGAACAGACACTTCTCAAAAGAAGACATTTATGCAGCCAACAGACACATGAAAAAATGCTCATCATCACTGGCCATCAGAGAAATGCAAATCAAAACCACAATGAGGTACCACCTCACATCAGTTAGAATGGCAATCATTAAAAAGTCAGGAAACAACAGGTGCTGAAGAGGATGTGGAGAAATAGGAACACTTTTACACTGTTGGTGGAACTGTAAACTAGTTCAACCATTGTGGAAGACAGTGTGGTGATTCCTCAAGGATCTAGAACTAGAAATACCTTTGGACCCAGCTATCCCATTACTGGGCATATACCCAAAGGATTATAAATCATGCTGCTATAAAGACACATGCACACATATGTTTATTGTGGCAATATTCACAATAGCAAAGACTTGGAACCAACCCAAATGTCCATCAATGATAGACTGGATTAGGAAAATGTGGCACATATACACCATGAAATACTATGCAGCCATAAAAAAGGATGAGTTCATGTCCTTTGTAGGGACACAGATGAAGCTAGAAACCATCATCCTGAGCAAACTATCACAAGGACTGAAAACCAAACACTGCATCTTCCCACTCATAGGTGGGAATTGACACAGGGTGGGGAACGTCACACACCGGGGCCTGTGGTGGGGTGGGGGAAGTGGGGAGGGATAGCATTAGGAGATATACCTAATGTAAATGACGAGTTAATGGGTGCAGCACACCAACATGGTACATGTATACGTATGCAACAAACCTGCACATTGTGCACATGTACCCTAGATATAATTTTAAAAAGAAAAAGAAAGAAAATCCCATGGCAGGACTACAGTTGACCACATAAAGCCAACCAGACTATGATCCTGCCAACTTATGGCCAGAGAATGTGAGGGACTCATATGTCAATGCCTGTCAAGTTTTCAAAAGGAATAGGGGTCAGTTTTCAAAAGGAATAGGAGAGACTTAGACACGGCCACAGGGGAAATTGTCACGATCTGGAAAATTGTCATGAACAACCCAACTTATATCCAACATAAAGGGTGCTAAAACCAGAGGGTACCTAAATTACATTGTTAAAGATCCTACCACTGATAGCATACTCCAATGAAAATTAATCCAACTATTTAAATGCTCAGCATCCACAGTGTGATGGTAAGCTACTAAGAATGCAAATACTATATCTCATCTGAGTTCATCATACCCAAAACAATACACTTTTGAAAAGTATGTGGCTCATCTAAAATGCTTTTTGTGCATGTGAATGAACAAATTTCTATTTCTGAGCTATAATTTGTGTAGCCAAACTCACAAGTGTCTGAAAGACTAAGAGGTTGGAACAAATTTTTTGAGCTTCTGACAGTGCCAAGGCCTAAAGATGAATTGCAATGAATTAGATTAAGTTCTAGCCATATCTATCTATTTCCCCTGTGTCATAATAAAACCTATACTTAGACTTAAATGTAATCATGCAAAGATAAAACTTAAGTTGCATTAAGTCTTCAGGCTCTTTTTTGGATTGAGACAGAGAGACAATTAAGAAAAAGCATAAATATATTTGAATGCATGTTAAAATTGTGAGTGAGTGGGGAGAAGCTCCAGAAGCACCAATGAAGTAACCATAAAGACTTAGTTGAGCACTTATTGGAAGCTAAGTGGATGTCTTGCAGATATTTTAGCATGAAAGAGATGTAAACCTTGGTAGAACTAAAACACTTTGTCCTCTTCATAGGAAAATGGTGTGACTGATGTTCTCAGTACATTGGAAGCTTCGATGTGTGCTTCTTACCTTTTAATTGTTTTTCTGACCAGTAGAATAGATTCCTACTGGGCCTTCTGTATCTTTTGCATTCTCTGCTTTTGATCAAGGTCATGCATATTTTCAAATGTGTGGCTAGGACTTCTTGATGCCTTGACATTATAAGCCCAACTCAAATGCTGGGGGAGAAATATCAGCTGTTAAAGTTAGCATTTGCTTTAAGAAGTCCATGCCTAGCACTCATAAAGCTAAAAAGCTAAATACTCAGCCTCAAAGTCCCAAATTCCTACCTACCATCCTCCTATAAACATCTTCATACTCCCCTTGGTAAGCCATAAGAAAAGTGCCAATAAAAGATGGATTTCCATGAAAAGTTATTTTGGGCCACCTTTTGATTCCTAGATCAGACCCTTGTAGGCAATGTGATTTGAATCCAATATCAATGACTCAGTCATGTAAAAAATCACCTTGCAGATGACTTAAGAAGGATGTTTATTTAAATCCAGTTTTCCAAAACTAGGGTGAGAGATGATACAAAGTCAGGTACCACCTTGCAAACCTCCCACTGATACAGACAGGAGGCAGGAGTGTGGGGTCCCTGGCAAGGGTTCCACCCTCAAGCCTGGATCCGTGGCCCTAAATGAGAATAGTTATCCCTGTTTTCCCACCCAAATATTGCTTTTACCAAAACCACTCTGGCCTGCCACACCCCGATCCTGTACCCATGAAAACCCCAAACCCCAGGCTCCATGATTTGAAGAGCAGCAGAGCAGTGTGGCATAGAAGGAGAGAAGAGAAGGAGTATCTGAATATCAAAAGTAGTTTGACTGGGGACAGTCAGAGAGGAGATCAGTCACAGTACAGCTGCACTCCAGAGGAAAATCATCCTCCCACTCCATCCCCTTTCCAGCTCCCCATCCATCCTACTGAAAGCCAGCTCCATCACTCAGTAAAATCCCCACATTCACCATCCTTCAAGTCCATGTGACCTGATTCCTCCTGGACACCAGACAAGGACCCAGGTACCAAGAGGGCAGGATATAAAAGGCTGTCACCATGAGTCTCCACTGAGCTAGTTAACATTTAGCCATCTGCAGACAGCAACTGCTAAAGGATCATTAATTGTACTTAGATACTACCATGGGGCTGGAGTCCAAAAGCACTCACCCTGGCTCCTACACCTGCCAGTCTGCATGCTCCGTTTCCCATAAGGGGCTGAGCAAATAAGCCACACCCCTGTTGCAAGTCCCACAAGGAAGTCAGGGAATTCTCCTGTTTCGTCATCACTTTGACCTCTTTTGTTAGACGTAGGAGCTTGTGATGGAGGACGTGTAGGGCAGTAGGTAGCTGTCAATATTGGCAGCCACAGCAAAATGCAGACAAACCACTACACAATCCCTTTTGTTTGTAATATCTGGCTTACGTCTCCTCACCCCTATTCACCCCAAATACATGCTGAGCATGTGCTGTGCCACAGCCACTGTTCTAGTCACTGGAGATACAGCTATGGACAAAAACAAGGTTGGTCCCTGCCTTCATAGCATTTACATCCTGGTGGGGAGAGCGAGAAAATAAACATCTAGACCAACAAATTCAATCATTGCAGATAATTTCTATGATGTAAAAAAAAAAAAAAATTGTTTTAAATAATAAAGGTAAAAGGATGGGTCTACTTTAGATTGAATGGTGATAGAAAGGTTGTCTAGAGGGTGACATTTAAACTGAAATCTAAATAATGAGAAAAAGCCAGCCAGGTAAGGACCTGAAAAGGGGGCTTTCAGGTAAAGAAGCAGAGCAAACGCAAAGAGACGAGATGGGGGAGTGGTGGTTAGGAGGCTGGAGTATGTTGGGGGTAGAGTAATAGGAGACAGAGAAGTGGGTGGAAGAGAGCATGGAGAGCCCCCAGGGAGTCTACCCCATCACCACCTACACACTTCCATCATTATACATATAACAATATATTCTAAAAGTTAATTTACTCTTCTCTCTTTTTGAGTAGACTTCCTTAAGTACACTATATCTTATTCATGATAACAATTATAGCTGCCATTTATTGAGCTATACCAGGCACTAAACTAGCTACTTTGCATACATTATCTCCAATCTTCACAACAACCCTGCAAGGTAAGTATTATTAGCATAATTTTACAGATGAAAAAACCAACTAAGTGATTTAACCAAGGCCAAAAAGCTAACATGTGGCAAAGCAGGCATTTGAATCTACGTCTTGTCTGCCTCTGAAATCCATCCTCTTTCACTATCCCACACCATCTTAACCTCCGTGCACTTACTCGTCTTTGTAGTTCTGGCTCCTAGCACAATGCATGGCACATTACATAGATTCCAATGCTCAATAAATATTTGTAGTATCGAATTGGAGTAAACTGACCGTGAGCCCACACAATGGGAGACTGAACTCATGAGGCCACAGATTTGGGGAGACTTTACAGGAGCACATGTGGTGGTGATGATAGCCTTCTGTCTCAGGATGAATTCAAAGCATGGTGGAAACGGGTAGGGAGGAGGCTGTACTTAATAAAACTAAATGAAATCTATGGGGCTTCCTGAGAGCTAATGTATGACACACTGACACAGCTGCATATCGCGTTCTGAAAAAATTAATGGGATTTTAAAGAGAGAGGCTGCTCAATGTGCTTGCAAAATGGAGACACAGAAGAATGCGCCCCGATGATGAGGAGAAAAGCACATTGAGAGAGGAGGATGGCACTGTTGTAATTGCCTGTAATCTTCCCCCCTCCTCCTCCTGACTTTAATTAGGACACTTGCGAGACACACACATTTGTAAGAGTGACAGAGTTAATTGAAGAAAACCACATGTCTCATCAACAACAAAATCAGGAATAATAATCGAAGCAGCAGAAGCAAAATTGGAAGCCACGGAGCTGTCAAAAGCAGGAGGAACTCAAATACAATCAGCCACGTAATTTAGAAAAAGCGAGAGGGCTCTATGGAAACATAAAAAATGGGACATGAAATAAAACAGTGAACTTGACTCAAACTGAAACTTTCACTCCCACAATCTGGTCACAATTAAATCTGGTCAAAATTCTTCTAATCCTTTCAGCCCGTGTTCTGGGGATGCCTGCATTTTTCCATTTCATTGATTAGAATGGCCCCGTTAAGTGAAAAGTCTCCCACTCCCTCCCTGAGCTCTTCATTAATTCACAATGCTCTCCTGTCACCACATTGGTTAGTGCTATCCTAAGTGGAGATGGAAAATGACAGGCCCTCATCCCCAGCTTTTAATATTGCTTACATTCAGAGATCATTATTAAGTTATTCCTCCATCCTCTACTTGCAAACGTACAAAAAGATTAACTAGTAAGTTCAATTGGGGAAGAATTCTCCTTACTCTTTCAGTTTCTCAACTGATTGGATCTTTGTTGCTCATCTCCCCCAGCACCCATTCCATCTTCTCTCAACAGCTCTGCCCTACCTTCAGCCAACACAGTCAGGGTGGGCTCCATCCCCACATCCAATCCAGTGCATGAGGATGTAGTTTGCCTCAGAGGTGGGCAACTGACCCAAGCTGGTTGGTCAGACTCTGAACACATATCTATGCCGGCTGGGACTAAGATACTCAATCTTTCTTATGATATGGGTCTTGGAACTGGTTGAACAATCTTGCCACATGACTGAGAATGAAGTTATTATGGCTCAAAAAATAAAGAAGGAAGAAAAACATCCTTGTCACATTGTATCAATGTGAATCAGTTATTCCTGAAGTCTGATCTATTCCTGAACTTTTCCATTATATGATCTGATAAATGTCTCCTTTTTTGCTTAAGCCAAGTGAATTTGACTTTCCAGTGTTTGCAGACAAGTATTCTAAGCATAATTTATTAATGTAACAGTAAGATAAACAATAAAATTGAAAAAAAACCAATAATAGCTGATACTATTGAGTGCCCTTATGTGCCAGTCAAAAGGTCCTCTGCATTATTTTAGCATATCCCATTTGTATTATTATTTTCACTTTACCAACATAGAAATTGACATTAAAGAGTTTGTTAAACTTCCCCTAAGCTAATGAAGATGAAATTAAAGCCAAGGATTATCTCTGGAAGCCCATGATCTCAAAATCTATTGTAATGGCAATTAAAAGACAGAGTTAGGTCATATTTCAATTCTAAACTTCTTGTACTGATCAGTAAATAAACAATGGGAAATGGTATGCCTTCCTTTTTCCTCTTTCTCGAGATACCTCTAAATGTTTCTGATAAATTCCCTAGGCGTTTTCGTCATGCCTATTTCCACACATATGATATCACGGATTTGCAGATTATGTCCTTAAGCACGACTCCACAACAAAA
Organism: Macaca fascicularis; assembly: GCF_037993035.2. Classification (NCBI taxonomy): domain Eukaryota; kingdom Metazoa; phylum Chordata; class Mammalia; order Primates; family Cercopithecidae; genus Macaca; species Macaca fascicularis. The sequence goes on along the minus strand of NC_088381.1, from coordinate 149,681,712 downwards.
GCACATTGCGGAAACTGAAACACTTGTCATCACTCAGGGTCTCAACCACTCAAACCAATGTGCATGAGTAGAGGTCACAATGCCAGAAAGAAAGCTACAGAATATTAGAGGTTGCTCAACAGAAGTAGTGAATTGTCCATTGCGGGACATAAAAGTTACCAGAAACTAACCACACAAAGTCATAACAGAGTGCTACTTTCTGGATCAGGTATCATAACCAATGCTAAACTGCTGTTTTCTAACTCCATTACTAGATTCAGAGGCTACCAGGTGACTCCAAAGCTTCCTTGACTGATACGTGGTAACTATCTGTAATTCTGTACCTATACCTACTTCCAAATCTTTATCACTTTTTTTGTATTTCAATCCTCAATGCAGAATATGTCAGCCCTTTCCAAGTCCAATATGCCACTTTTCAAATGTGAGACACCATGCAGGTAAAAGCATGAGATAGAACAGTGAGGATTAGAGACTTAAATGTTAGACCTAATACCATAAAAACTCTAGAGGAAAACCTAGGTAGTACCATTAAGGACATAGGCATGGGCAAAGACTTCATGTCTAAAACACCAAAAGCAACGGCAGCAGAAGCCAAAATTGACAAATGGGATCTAATTAAACTAAAGAGCTTCTGCACAGCAAAAGAAACTACCATCAGAGTGAACAGGCAACCTACAGAATGGGAAAAAATTTTTGCAATCTACTCATCTGACAAAGGGCTAATATCCAGAACCTACAAAGAACTCAAACAAATTTACAAGAAAAAAACAAACAACCCCATCAAAAAGTGGGCAAAGGATATGAACAGACATTTCTCAAAAGAAGATATTCATACAGCCAACAGACACATGAAAAAATGCTCAGCATCACTGGCCATCAGAGAAATGCAAATCAAAACCACAATGAGATACCATCTCACACCAGTTAGAATGGCGATCATTAAAAAGTCAGGAAACAACAGGTGCTGGAGAGGATATGGAGAAATAGGAACACTTTTACACTTTTGGTGGGATTGTAAACTAGTTCAACCATTATGGAAAACAGTATGGCGATTCCTCAAGGATCTAGAACTAGATGTACCATATGACCCAGCCATCCCATTACTGGGTATATACCCAAAGGATTATAAATCATGCTGCTATAAAGACACATGCACACGTATGTTTATTGCGGCACTATTCACAATAGCAAAGACTTGGAATCAACCCAAATGTCCATCAGTGACAGACTGGATTAAGAAAATGTGGCACGTATACACCATGGAATACTATGCAGCCATAAAAAAGGATGAGTTTGTGTCCTTTGTAGGGACATGGATGCAGCTGGAAACCATCATTCTTAGCAAACTATCACAAGAACAGAAAACCAAACACCGCATGTTCTCACTCATAGGTGGGAATTGAACAACGAGATCACTTGGACTCGGGAAGGGGAACATCACACACCGGGGCCTATCATGGGGAGGGGGGAGGGAGGAGGGATTGCATTGGGAGTTATACCTGATGTAAATGACGAGTTGATGGGTGCTGACGAGTTGATGGGTGCAGCACACCAACATGGCACAAGTATACATATGTAACAAACCTGCACGTTATGCACATGTACCCTACAACTTAAAGCATAATAATAATAAAAAATAAATAAATGAATAAGAACAGTGAGCATGGATTTTGTTTCTCTCTTTGCAGTGGTGACCATTACTCATGGACTTCCCATTAGTTTTACCCAAGCACACAAGCACTAAGTACTCATTAGTTTTACCCAAGCACTAAGAATAAGTAAAACCTAGGTAAAGGAAGTTAACAATGCACCCAGGAGAACCAACCCAGCAATCTAAGAGTGGACAAAAACATAGAAATCTGTGATTATGTACTTTCAAGAGAGATAAGATTTCCGGAGGAGAAAATTAAATTTTTAACAAAAACGTAATCAAATAGAATGAAAGTAAACCAGTGTTAGTGCAATAAAAGTATTCCTTAACTAGAAAACATACATTTCAAATTTACAAAGTGAATATGTTAATTGAAAGTGATTACTATTGTTATTGCAAATTAAATTAGTGATCTAGAAGACTAATTATAAGAAATACCTCACAACTTAGAAGAAATACACCTAGAGATGGAAATAAGGAAGAAAAAAGTCTTAACAGATGGACAAGTAATAGGTGTTTCAGAAAGAGAAAAAGAAAAAGTTAGAGAACAGGCAAAAATAACTAAGGAAATGTTTCTGGCTGAACACTTGAGGCTGCAGATTAAAAGGACCAAGTTCCAGAGTGGTGCAGAAGACGAAGGAGAGAGCAAGCAAGAGAGAGAGGGGAAGAGAGGTATATTTACAAAAAGAAAAGAATAAAATTGTTAAGGGCTGAATTTTGTTATCTCAAAATTTATACGTTGAACTCCTAACTCCCAATACCTCAGACTGTCACTGTATTTAGAGACAGGACCTTAAAGAGACAATTTTGTTAAAAGGAGTCATTAGGGTAGGCCCTAGTTCAGTGTAACTATTGGTTCATTCTCACAGTGCTATAAAAAAACTTCCCAAGACTGAGTAGTTTATAAAGGAAAGAGGTTTAATTGGCTCACAGTTCCGTACGGCTGGGGAGGCCTCAGCAAACTTACAATCATGGCAGAAGGCAAAGGGGAAGGCAAGCACTTTCTTCATGAGGCAGCAGGAGAGACAATGATGCAGGAAGAACTACCAAACACTTATAAAACCATCACATCTTGTGAGAACTCACTATCACGAGAACAGCATCTGGGAAACCACTCCCATGATCTAGTTACCTTCACCTGATCTCTCTTCCTTGACACGTGGAGATTGTGCGGATTGTAATTCAAGATAAGATTTGGGTGGGGACACAAAGCCTAACCATATCAATAACTAAGGACACAGACACACACAGATGGAAAAGCATGTGAAGACCTCTTGTAGAAGAGGGCCATCTGCAAACCAAGGAGAGAGGACTCAGGAGAAACCAACCCTGCCTACACCGTGATCTCAGACTTCTACAGCCTCCAGGACTGTGAGAAGATAAACTTTCATTCCATAAGCCACCCAGTCTGTGGTACTTTACTATGGCAGCCCTAGAAAACTAATACAGAAACTAACACTAATTTTCTATCCATAACTTTAGATACTAGAAAACAGAAAAATAACTTTTATTGGTTAATGATGTAAAAAGATTATAAGAAAATCATCTTTTAGCCAGACCGAAGTATATTTACAGACATATAGATTCTGAGAGCATGTCACCCAGAGAACCCAACTGACGAAATTACTTAGGAAACAACTCTAACCAAATAAGGGAACAGAAAGTGAGAAAACTGTGGTCAGCAGTAAACCAGAGTAGATAATGATAGACTCATTAGGAATTTGTAATATTATGAACACTTGAACCGGAATAGTCACAGAGCAAAGCTGAAACTAACAGTGGTGTGAGACTAAATGTAATCATCTACCTATGACTTTGGAGGGAACAGAGAATTATAGCCAATCTTTTTGTAGCACATAATATGTGTAGCATTATTTAATTAAATTGTCACAACAATCCTATGAAGCAAATGTTATTATCCCCTTTCTAAAGATGAGTAAATTGGCCGGGTGCGGTGGCTCATGCCTGTGATCCCAGCACTTTGGGAGGCCAGGGAGGGCGGATCACAAGGTCAAGAAATGGAGACCATCCTGGCTAACACGGTGAAACCCGGTCTCTACTAAAAATACAAAAAATTAGCCAGGTGTGATGGCAGGCACCTGTAGTTCCAGCTACTTGGGAGGCTGAGGCAGGAGAATGGTGTGGAGGCAGGAGAATGGTGTGAACCCAGGAGGTGGAGCTTGCAGTGAGCCCAGATGGCGCCACTGCACACCAGCCTGGGTGACAGAGCAAGACTCCATCTCAAAAAACAAAAAATAAATAAAAAAATAAGATGAGTAAATTGAGGCAGAGAGCAGCTTGCTCAATATTATACAGCTAGTACATAGCTCTAGAGTCTGCTTTTAACTACTGTACTATGCTGTAAAGAGAAGAAAATTAAAGGCATTCTTGTATGTATTCTTGCTTGTATGCATTCCTCTACATATGTATTCCTGTCTATGTAGGAGGAGGGTGGGAAGACAAAAACAATCTAAAATGCTTAATTTATCATGCACATTTAACTGTACACATATAATTTCATATATAAACCGAAACACTTTTAGATTAAAAGAGGGTAGAATTACTAATTATCACAGGGTAACAGAAATGAACTGGGATTTTCAAAAGTAAATCAAGACATATGATCATCCTGTATCTATATGTCTCAACTTAATAATTGGGAATGGTAGATAGCCTTGGTTGAGGAATATGGTTAATTTCTTTATTTCATATAATGGTAGAGAGAGATATATTCAATCATGTGTGTTGGGAATTAAAAGATTGCAAATGGCAGAAGCGAAAAATACCAAGAAACAACTAAATTAACATGGATAAAAAGGAAATGATTAGTAACTTGATCAAACATACAAAAATAAAGGAGAAAAAGAGGAAACAACAAAGTGAAATGAAAGGAATAAAACTAAGTTTTCAATTCTTAAATTAAATATAAACAACCTAAATTTTGTTATTAAAAGAGGGACTATTGGCCAGGAGTGGCGGCTCATGCCAGTAATCCCAGCACTTTGGGAGGCCAAGGAGGGCAGAGCACTTGAGGCCAGGAGTTTGAGACCAGCCCAGCCAACATGGCAAAACCTCATCTCTACTAAAAATACAAAATTAGCCAGGTGTGGTAGCATGTGCCTGTAATCCCAGCTACTTGGGAGGCTGAGGCAGGAGAATCACTTGAACCCTGGAGGCAGAGGTTGCAGTGAGCTGAGATCGTGCCACTGCACTTTCAGCCTGGGCCACAGAGCAAGACTCCATTTCAAAAAAACAAAAAAGAGACTAACAAATTAATTTAAAGAACAACAAATGAAAATAGGATAAATGTTATTATAAGAAAAAAAGCAAAAAAATTAAAATAAAGGCATAGAACTAAGGAAGATAAATTATGTTTGCATGTATAGATTTATTTATATATATTTGTATATGTGTGTATATATATTTGTGTGTGTGTGTATATATACGTATTTACTTATACATGGAACACAATTTAGCCTTAAGACATAAGGAGATCTTGCCATTTGCAACAACATGAATGAAACTGGCGAGCATACATTAAGTGAAATAAGCCAAACACAGAAAGAAAAATATTGCATGATCTCACTTATATGTGGAATCAAAAAAAAAAAAAAGTTAAGTACATAGAAACAATTGAATAGTGGTCACCAGAGGTGAGGAAGGAGAGAAAATTAGGAGATGTAGGTCAAAGGGCACAAACTTGCAGTTACATAGGATGACTAGGTCTAGAGATCTAATGTACGACATGAGGACTGTAGTTAATAGTATGTTGTAAATTGAAATTTGCTAGGAGAGTAGATTTTATTATTAAAGGAATTTCTTATTAAAAGAGTAGATTTTCTTATTAAGAGAATAGATTTTCTTATTAAAAGAAAGTTATTATTATGGAAGGTGATGGATATGTTCATTTGCTTACCTTTAGTAACCATTTCACTATATCTGTATATCAAAACATCATGTTTTACACCTTAAATTTGTGCAGTAAGAAAATTATATAGGTTTTTTTATATGAGGAGACTCAGAAAAGGGGAAGATAGATGATAAAATAGACAAAGCCTTGGCTTGTCTAATTAATAATAAATGAGACAGAATAAACACAAAATTAGAAATAAGGAATGATTTATAAAAGATAATATATATTTTTTTTTTTGGCTGGGCGCGGTGGCTCAAGCCTGTAATCCCAGCACTTTGGGAGGCCGAGACGGGCGGATCACGAGGTCAGGAGATCGAGACCATCCTGGCTAACACGGTGAAACCCCGTCTCTACTAAAAAATACAAAAAACTAGCCGGGCGAGGTGGCGGGCGCCTGTAGTCCCAGCTACTCGGGAGGCTGAGGCAGGAGAATGGCGTAAACCCGGGAGGCGGAGCTTGCAGTGAGCTGAGATCGCGCCACTGCACTCCAGCCTGGGTGACAGAGCCAGACTCCGTCTCAAAAAAAAAAAAAAAAAAAGATAATATTTTTTCATACACTGCCATGTCGACACCCATCTCCTTCATATTGTGCTAGACAGCTAAAGCCCAGAGGCAGATGTGAAAGAGGAAGACTATGGCCTGCACCAAGCACGACACAGAGCAGACAGCAGATGATGGTGAAAGGGCCCTGCCTACCAAATCAATAGTATCTCTGACCGTGTGCGGTGGCTCACGCCTGTAATCCCAGAACTCTGGGAGGACGAGGTGGGCGGATCACAAGTTCAGGAGATCGAGGCCATCCTGGTTCACATGGTGAAACTCCATCTCTACTAAAAATACAAAAAATGAGCTGGGCGTGGTGGCACGTGCCTGTAGTCCCAGCTACTCTGGAAGCTGAGGCAGGAGAATTGTTTGAACCCAGGAGGCGGAGGTTGCAGTGAGCCAAGATCGTGCCACTGCACTCCAGCCTGGGCAACAGAGTGAGACTCCATCTCAAAAAAAAAAAAAAAGAGTATCTCTACAGCTGCTTGTATTGGCCAGGGATTAAGGACCAAACCAGACAATGGATGTCAGCAGATCCTGTGTGGGCATATGACCATGAAGGTTAGAAGCCCCCCTCTCCCCCACCACACACACAGCCACAGCAACACATAAATCCTCCTAAACTTAGACCCGATGAGGAACCCAGCTAAATGAGAATCTTAAAATCTTGTTATATTATAGAAGAATGAACAAGTACAATTCCTTGCACACCTGATCTTGTGCTATGCAAGTCTTTCGGCTTCTTGTTAATGCATTCTATTTAACAAGTTTGTTTCAGACAATATTATTTCTGTTTAATCTAACTCCCTTGCTAGCAAGAAAGCTTAAAGTTCTGTGAAATCAAAATATGTAATACTGCATTTCTCACTCCCAAAATGATTTCAGTGTGAACGACAGACAGAGAGAGAGAGAGAGAGAAAGAGAGAGGCTGTACTTAGCTGATGACTAAGGTCTTCCTAAGGGACAGTTTTATTCAACCCTAGCATCTTATTAGCAGTAGAGAATAATTAAGAAGGGAGAGGTTTGAGGGACTGGAGAAGACGCCTAGTAGCCTTGCAATCAGACCATCTCAAAGTCAATTCTTAATTTTGCTTGAAAAATTATAAATTTCCATTTATAATATGCATATTTTAAAATTAGGAAGTCTATACTTTTGTTTCAGTTGGCTTCTACTTCTTAAAGCCACAAGTAGGCTGCCAGTCCTTGTTACTTTAAGTTCAAGTACCAAATGAATACTAAAGCCAACTCTGAATAATTTTTTAATTAATACACAATGGAATGTACATATCTAATTGAGCAAATCCATGAAAAGCTCAGCAAAATGTTCACCCTTTATGTATAGATACAATTTTGTCTTATACTGAGGGTACATACTTTAAAAACAAAAAAAGTGGACTTTAATGAAGCAAAATATTTTCCACCAACCACCAACTGTGAACCTAGTTCATAGATATAGCTAATAGCAATGCAGCCTATCAACTGATTTCCTGTTCAAATTTACCTTAAATGTTTTTCATAACTACATGTATAGCTAACGGTTCATCACAAGACTGATCTGTCTTCTGCCCCAGTGTCTATAATTGATGAAATGAATTTTTTTAATGAAGCCAATTTATTTGAAACACAGTACTATAAAAAATAAATACAAATGTTTCCCTGAGAAAATTGAAAAATCAAATACAGTTTGACTTAGTCACACCTCCAAGCCGTTGTGGTAGGCCAAGATGCAGAACAGAACTTGATTCTTAAAATCATTTCTAAGATTTTAAATATTAAAATAATTACTGGGCCAAAGTCATGGTCCCTAGGAACCAACCCCAGGCACCACCTGTGAAATGCAGATTAAAAAATGATGGGAGAAAAAGATTGAGAAGCTTAACTTACGAATGTAAAGGGGAACAGGAATGGTTAGGATAATTACTACTCTAGGTTGGTATTAAGAATGCAGAGAACTGGCCAGGCATGGTGGCTCACACCTGCAATCCCAGCACTTTGGGAGGCTGAGGCAGGTGGATCATCTGAGGTCAGGAGTTCGAGACCAGCCTGACCAACATGGTGAAACCCCATCTCTACTAAAAAAAAGACAAAAAAATTAGCCAGGCATGGTGGCGCACACCTGTAATCCCATCTACTCAGGAGGCTGAGACAGGAGAATCACTTGAACCCAGGAGGCAGAGGGTGTAGTGAGCTGAGATCAAGCCATTGCACTCCAGCATCATGGGCAACAAGAGCAAAACTCCAGCTCAAAAAAAAAAAAAAAGAATCCAGAGAACTGCCTAGAAAATAAAATTTGATTTAAAAGGAAGTTTTGCTAAAGGGGTGTTTGAAGAAAATCTCTATTAGAATCCCAACAAACAGAAAATTGAAGACTATGTGAAAAAGCAAAGGAAGTATCAAAACAACACTATCAAGCTACTATCCATAAATATACTTGTAAAGAATTATTTTTGTTGTTGTTCTGTGGAATGCCAAAAGAACCACAGTGAGCCACCAAGCAGAGATTCATCCTTGCTTGATCCAAGGCTCTCTGTAAATATTTTCCCTGGGTACTCGAATAGTCCCATGGCACCAAATATATAAAGGCAGATAAACAAGCAAGAAATAACAACTCCAAGCCTGGCCACCCATTAGCCCAATGCACTCACTCCATGATGAAGTGAGGTTGACTTAGGACAAGAAGCAATGATGTCCCCATCCAATAAAAACTACAGGCAAAATTGAAACAAACTGAATGTAATTTTTGGTCTTGAGTTGTTTTTTTGGCAAGAACTCTCAAATTTAATGTTCTTGCCCAGATGTGAACGTGGAGAAGCCAGTTAAGGCACAGCTCCTTCCCTGTTTCATCCCAAATGGAAGTCCTTGTATCCTAGGACTTGCAACTGGTTTAATATCAACATAAAAGCTGGGAGACCTTTGTTAAGATTTACCACCAGCTGTCAGGGCACTGTGGCTCACGCCTGTAATCCAGCGCTTTGGGAGGCCGAGGCAGGTGAATCACGAGGTCAAGAGATCGAGACCATCCTGGCTAACACAGTGAAACTACATCTCTACTAAAAATACAAAAAAAAAAAAAATTTAGCTGAGCATGGTGGCGGGCACCTGTGGTTCCAGCTACTCGGGAGGCCGAGGCAGGAGAATGGCGTAAACCCGGGAGGCAGAGCTTGCAGTGAGCTGAGATCGTGCCACTGCACTCCAGCCTTGGCGACAGAGTGAGACTCCGTCTCAAAAAAAAAAAAAAAAAAAAAAAGATTTACCACCAGCCGCATACCAAAATATTTGACCATTTCTCAACTGCTTGCAGTATCATAGCAAAAAGGAGAAAAATAATAGAAAAGGAATTCCCTGCTACCATCATCATCACATTCAAAGACAGACACATTCATTTTGGGGGGTTTCCATAATGCATTCTTGCTGCTCAGCATTTTGAGGGTCCCTGGAATTCTGCATTAAAAAGTCAGGTGAATATGAATCTAGAAACTGCATACTTTTACTAGAATGTAAACTGTAAGAAGGCACGAAGCAGTTCTGTATTTTCCTACGAATTTTTCAAACCTAGACATATCAGGTGCCCAGCAAATGTCTCCAACTTATGAATGATCAACTAAGGGAAGTGTGAAGGCAAAATGTACCAAAGCTAAAAGTCTCCATGTTATCCCTTGGGCCTCTATTTAGGGGATAAACCTGCAGTATGTCCAAGAGAGGGCTGTAACGTTGCTCAATTCTGAAGCATAATAAGGAAGAAATCTAATCAGGGCCACTAGAATTCTGAACTAGTAATGCTCAGAAAGCTCCCTTGATTCTGATTAAAGTCACCCTGAACATATGGAAATTAATAGACACAAAACCCTGATACTGAATAGGAAGCAAGATAACTTGGCCCCTACAGCTTTTTTGGGCATTGTCAGTGAAGGATACTTTGAGCTGTAAGCAGCGGACTACCAAACCAAGATTGGCTTAAACGATGGATTTTTTTTCTCATATGACAAAAATCTGGAGGTAGGTGGTCCAGCTTTGGGGACACTGTTTCAGTGCATTATAAAAGACAGTCTTTTCTATCTATCACACATTGATTCTTCATCTCTAGGTTTTTAGCCTCATGCTTTCAAGATGAAAGCTTAGCTCCAATCATAAAATCCTTGTACAACACTTCATGGCAAAAAAAAAATACGACCATCCTCATTACCATTTTTCATCTTACCAGGGAGCAAAATCCTTCCCAAATTACCACAACAGATTTTCTTATATGCATCATTGCCTAGAAAGAGTTCTCACGTGCATTCCTAAAGCAATCACTAGCAAAGGGAATTGGATTATGCTGCCAGTCCTAGAAAAAATATAATTTATCCTCTGAGGTTGGGCAGTAGCTTATCTTCCATGGGAGAATACAAAAGGTAAGGTTTTAAAAATAATAAAAGATGGAGTGGGAATCAAGTTTAGATAGGCAACTAAGAGTGACTTTCTACATCCTGAATTACCTTTTAGAACCTTGTGTGACCTGGAACCTTGGTTCATCTTCTGCCTGGAAGATTCCCATCTCCCTTATTCTCACATTTCTCCTTGAGATAGGCTGAGTGAGTCTTATGCTCTCAATGTAACCAAGGAGCCTAATCTACACACTAGGGAATTAAAAAGCAGTCATATATTTAATGAGTATACTTTTATGTATGCATATGTATACATACATATACTTGTATGTGGAAATATGTGTGTCTATATATGCAAGTGTATAGAGCGATATCTACACACACACACAGGTTTACATTAATGTCTATTGCCATGGTTGAACTTTGAAAATTACACTGAACCCTCTAATAGAAGTGACTTCCCTTGTAATGTATTTACTCAACTATGTGACGGACCATGTGATGGCTTCAGTCTATTTATCCAGGGATTTCCCATCAATCAGCACCACTAAAAATAATTACAATTTTATTTAAATAAACCCAAAACTAACAAAGGATGGAATTAATTCCACTTCTGGCTTCCTCTCCTTTCATTTGCAAAGAGGTGTTTCAACTGGTATCCAACACCCTGGAAGCTCTCATTTGGTCTGAAAGTCATTAGACTACAGCTATCAGCTAATGAGGCAGTAAGTGTTTGGAAGCAGCCTGAACTACTTCAGTGTGTCCAAGTTAAAATAAGGCAAATTAGTAGTAAAAATCAAATTGGTTTAAACTGTGAAGTGAGTGTGAAAACTATTCCCCTGAAAAGTGGTATTGGGTCAAATTGCTGCACTGGGACATTGGAGATGATTTCAACTTACAGAAGAAAAAATGTTACTTTTAATGAATTTTATTCTTTAGAAGGCAGTATATCTTAACTATTCTGGAAATCCAAAGATTTTATTCATGGAAGAAAATATACCTAGAGAGGTAAGAATATATAGTTTTCTCATGAAGGAGACAGAACTTATTATTCAAACTGGACTATTCTGGGGAGTGAAGGTGATTACTAATTACACTAGAATAACAGGTGTAAACCAGGGACATCCTTAGTATCTGATGCCTGTAGGAGGAGCGCCAAAAAAATGATGGTTGAGAAGGCTCTCTATCCCCAATACTCAAGAAAATCTAGAAGTCTGCTTTTTCAGCCCATTTTGAAGGGAAGAAAAGGAATTAAGTTTACTTAGTTACTTACATGTGGCACTGAAATCAAAGAAAATTAAACCTCCTCCACTTTCCCCTCTCCCACCCACACAAAGAAAGTCCAATTCTTAAGGAAGTGATGAACCAATATTAACAGAGAAAGGAAAGAAATAATATAAAATCCAACCTCACATGCAAGTGTTAGAGGACTCAAACTCATGGCTCGTTAGCTGAATTTGGTCCACAGATGTGTTTTGTTTCACTTCAGAGATGTTCTCTTAAATTAGAGTTATTTTCCAATATAGAAGGATTAGAATATTTCACTTACATATTCACATTTCTAGCTTCTCTCGAAAAACAAGATCTGACATCAGTGGGTCTACATGACTGTGCATGGCAACGGTTGTTGGAGCTGAACAGTTGCTATCCCGTTGTCTTAAATTGACTTAGATTGAGATGGGAGTTGTATGCAAAAGGTTGATTGGTGGTTGCTCCCGAGAGATACATTGTGAGAAGGTGGGGGGAAAAGAATTTAGCAGAGGAAGAAGCTGGCCTGAAATGCACTTGCCTTTTAGGCCTCAGGCAATCATATGGGGATCCCTGGAGTGGAGATGAGCTTTGGGGATTGTCCCACAATGAGACACAGGGGCCAGTTCTCCGTATCCTTCATCTGTCAGTCTTTGGCCACAAGCCACCCCCAGGATGAGACATAATCTCGGGTGAGGTACTTCCCTGTGGCTTAAGGCAATGCTCAGTGAAGAATGAACCTGTAAACCTCTAACAGCCAATATTTCCAGGAGCTGGAGACTGGGTATGTTATCCCTGTGGAGGGAGATTTGAGGAAGGTACCACATTGTGAACTATATTCCCTAAAACCAAGTTTGACCTCTCCAATTCACCAAGCCCCCAACCCACCCACTGGACTCATTTCCTGGGACTATAAGTATTAGTGTTTGCAACCTCATCTCTACATGGATCTACCACTGTTTCTCATCCTGTACAAATATTTCTACGTTTCTACAAACTCTACTCACTCCATCTTTAGAAACGGGATGTTCCAAGCCTCTTCCACTGTTGCTCACTCTTTGACCTTTTTATGTTAGTGCTAAACCTCAACCTTCAATGTCACTTAGCCCCTTAAATGATCAACTTCATTTGGTTTTGTTATTCTTAAATTTCTCCATCTGTCAATTAGGCCTCTGACTCCGGCGCAGTTACTTACACCTGTAATTCCAGCACTTTGGGAGGCCGAGGTGGGCGGATCATGAGGTCAGGAGATCCAGACCATCCTGGGCTAACACGGTGAAACCCCGTCTCTACTAAAAATGCAAAAAAAAAAACCTTAGCCAGGCATGGTGGTGGGCGCCTGTAGTCCCAACTACTCAGGAGGCTGAAGCAGGAGAATGGCGTGAACCTGGGAGGCAGAGCTTGCAGTGAGCCAAGATTGCACCACTGCACTCCAGCCTGGGCGACAGAGCAAGACTCCATCTCAAAAAAAAAAAAAATAGGACTCTGACTTCATACAACATGACCCCAATTAAAGGATAAAGACCTTTCAGACCAAATTATAGATTCCACCTCTCACCCTCACCCACCTGAGAGGGAAGGAAACAAATGTTTTCTAGGTATCTAAAAGCAGATTTCTCCAGTGTTCCAGGCATTTGTTTGCTCCAGTGCATAGGTATAAGAAATGGAATATATTATCTATTGCTAAATAACAAATTACTCCCAATTTCAACAGCATGAAACAACAGTCATTTACTACCTTACAGTTTCTGTGTATTAGGAATCCAGGCACAGCTTACCTGAGTGCTTCTCCCTCAAGATCTCCTACAAGGCTGCATTCAAGGTGTCAGCCAGGGCTGCATTCTCCTCTGAAGACTCAACAGATGGATAATCCATTTGTAAGCTCACTTGTGTGATTACTGGCAAGATTCAGTTCCTCACAAGCTGTTAAACTGAGGGTCTCAATTTCTTGTAGGCTGTTGATCAGGGTCTTTCTTCAGTTTCTTGCCAGAGGGCAGCAAAAAACATGGCAACTGACTTCCATCTCATTGAGCAGTAACAGTGAGCCAGAGAGAGCCAGCAGGACAGGAATCATGGGTCTTTTTGTAGCCTAATCTCAAAAGTGGCATCCTTAAACTTTTACCTTATTCTGGTCACTAGAATCAAGTGATCAGGTCCGTCACACAGTTATAAGGAAAGGGGTTAGATGAGGTTATAAATTCCAGGATGCAGGAATCACTGGGAATTATCTCAGAGGTTGCCCACCACATGGGTCCTAACCAGAAGTTTGTAGCCTAGTTAGAGAGAAAAAAAAAAAAAAAAAAACAGACACATCTATTAAATGCTGAATAACCATGTATAGGTTAATAATAAAGCTAGAATATATATGAATGCCCAGTGAGAGGTAATGGCAATTGGTTCTACTTGAGAAGTTCAGATAAAGAACTCAGTGTGAGCTGGAGTCATCAGGGAAGGGTGCATGGAGGTGATGTGCCTGGAGGTGAGCCTTTTGGATGGGTTATTATAGGCACGGGGCCCCGTAACTAGAAAGATATTAATCAGAGATCTTCCAATGGTACTGGGGAAAATTTGCTATACAAATGTGACAGATACATGTGGTATATGTCTGAATACCAAAAGTTGGTTTAGGTATGCCCTAATTGCAACCCTCCTCTTCTTGATACATAGCCTGTTAAGATTCCTTTAGATTCCTCTCTATGCAAAGGATTAAAGAATAATGCAGAGAAAATATTAGGATGGGAAGAGGATAGAGAAAATGGAAAGAGAATGATTTTCAAGGCCCTAGATTTTATGCATAAGCACTATAACTTCAGAGCAGATTTTCTGTAGGTTTATCTCCAAACTGACACGACCTGAACCTGTCAAAACTATAAATAAGAAAGATTAACTTGTATTGAGAGCTTGCTATGAGCCAGACATTATGATAAGCGCTTTCCATCTCACTTTGGAAGTGACCAACAGCAAATGAACAAAGTTGGCTGGTCTCCTCCCCATTCTTCTCTTTCTGCCCTTCTCCCCATTTCTTTTTTTTTCTTTCCATCCAAGCCAGAGGCTGTTTCTTCCCTCAGTCATTAAACTTACTCTCAAGAGAGTCCAGGCTCTAGTCGCTCACACCTCAGTGTGTTCTTAAGTCACACCTAAGGTGCTTTCATTACGAAGCTTGTTACTGACTGCTAAGTGAAAAATATTTTTCCTATAAAAGACATTTCAGGCATCAGTGGGCACATAGGAGCCGTATTTGGTATGTAGAGGATCAAGGGAGTGGTATTTCAGTCCCTGAAATTAAACCATATGGGGAGTTGCTTACCCATCACGCTGGCCTTGGACTTGACCCATGTAATGGGTATTTGCTTAATAAATAGGGTCTTTCAGTCATATACCCATTGACCTCTTGATCTGGCCCAAAGGGGACACTGTTTTCCCTTCACTAATGAGGTGGATTTTGGCTTCTTCCTGCCAGTTAGAAATGTGTGATATTTTGTTTCTCTTTAAACCCTTAAAACCTGTGAGAACAAAGTTGTCACAAACTCCTGCTGGTAAGTAGTGAAGACAATCTGAGCCATTAGAGAAAAAAGTGTTTTTCCTCCTCCCAGGTGAGGATCGTATAACAAGCCAACTGGAGGCCATGTTACAGCTGCAACCACTGCCACCCTCTCTGCCTGGTTTTAGCTTTGAGGTGTGCGGGCTTGACCCAGGGTTGACAGCAACTTTTCAAAACCAAAACCCCACTTTTTCTCATTAGGAAAGAGAAGCCTACTCATCTGTGTCCCTACTAGAAGAGTCTACTATGTGGCTTTTCTTTTTGAAATGGGTTTTTTTCTAGAAGGGGCTGAAAAAGACTCTGTCACCAGGTGAGATGGCTCACGCCTATAATCCCAACACTTTGAGAGGCCAAGGTGGGTGGATCACCTGAGGTCAGGAGTTTGAGACCAGCCTGGCCAACGTGGTGAAACGCCATCTCTACTCAAAATACAAAAATTAGCTGGGTGTGGTGACAGGCGTCTGTAATCCCAGCTACTCAGGAGGCTGAGGCAGGAGAATCACTTGAACCCAGGAAGGGGAGGTTGCAGTGAGGTGAGATGGCTCCATTGTACTCCAGCCTGGGCAACAAGAGCAAAACTCTGTCTCAAAAAAAAAAAACAACTCTACTAGAAGAGTCTAGTATGTAGTTCTTCTATTTAAAATAGGCTTTTTCTGGAAGGTGTTGAAAATGAAACAAAATGTCTACTTTTATCTATAGTCATCTTCAGGGCTCTACTTTTGTCCATCTCACTGCCTTCAACAATCTATGGTGAGCAAGGGAATTTATATATTAAACATTTGCTGCTGAAGCTTTTTATTTTATTGCATTCCTTTCTAAAGCTGTGTATGTAACTTATAGAAAATTGAGATGCATTTTTAACGTAGGGAACCTGTCTAACCACAAATCTGTTCCCTTATGGGCACTCGTGATTGCACTCAATTTCAGAGGATAAGAGTTGTTATTCTTAACCTATGTCCTTAAAATCCTGCAAGACTCGAGTAGTAAGTCTTGGTCTCTAGTTTGGCCAGAGAAACTCATGGTCTGCCCAGCTCCCAAAATGTTATTTTAATTTGATTGTGCATTTCTAAGAGAGGTAATTTAAAGATGTTTAACTCCAGCCTGTATAGAATGCTAAGCAAGGAAATCACATGTTGTGTCTTGTGGGGTGAGTCAAACCATTTTGCAATCTAGCACTTTGGATTAATTCCTCTCTGTTAGTCCTTAGTTCTCCTTGTCAAAATGGTTCCAAAAGCCTTGACATGCACATTCACACCCATAAACACATACACACACACACATACACACACACACACACATCCACACTATCCTTCATCAGGAATAGTCTTCACCTTGGCTTATCTAACATTTTCTGGGCTTCCACCCAAGAAAAAAAAGTCTTACTCCACTTTTAACAGCAGGACTTCTTCACACCTCTGCAGAAACTAAACATCATACAGTTTATGGTATGAGCTTTAAAAAAATTCCTTCTGTTTTCCTTACTAACGGAAAAGAAAGGTCAATTTAAATATTGAGAGGGAAAATTACTTCTGGCAGCCAGGCAAAGTCAAAGGAGTTAGCGCTTGCTTAGTACCTACTATGTGCTGGATACATTTTTCTTTTCTCATTTCAAAGAAATCTCCACAGGGTGTGTGTGTGTGTGTGTGTGTGTGTGTGTGTGTGTGTGTGTGTGTGTGTGTGTGTGTGTGATGGTCTGCCTGGGATCACACACCAGCACTTTTTTCCCTTAGAGCAACATTGATATACGCACCCACTCCACTTCATTGCCTCATTAGTTGGGAAGAATAAGTTCAACATGTTAGTGTGACAGAAATGGTGAAGAAACATTGTAGAATTTTCCAGAATAAAAGATTTGTAACCACATTTTCACCATTAAAAAAGGAACTAACAGTACTCTAGTATTCTTTCTTATGTTAATCATAAAATAATGAAATCTTTCAGAAGCTCTCATTTCTGTTTTCAATTTAGCATAAATCAGACAGAGTTCTGCCATGGGAAACTAGACTGTGGACTAAGAAGGGTAAATTGGTGAGACAATCAGGTGTCTATACTAGTTAGTCTCCTGCAATTACTGTAAGACACAACACAAAGCAATTATTTATAATCCAAGAAACATATCTAAGAGATATTAAAATAAGGCACGATTCTTTTTCTAATTTCTGTATTTATAAAACATACCGTCAGACATTGCTTTAAGCTTGTCAAGAATATTTGTGTTTACTCCTGAGATAGACACTAATATTTTATTCCCCATGTTATAAGTGAGGAAACTGGCCAGGCGTGGTGGCTCACACTCATAATCTCAGCACTTTGGAAGACTGAGGGGGTGGATCAGGAAGTCAGGAGTTTAAGACCAGCCTGGCCAAGATGGTGAAACCCTGTCTCTACTAAAAATAGGAAAATTAGTCAGGCATGGTAGCGGGCGAATGTAATCCCAGCTACTCCGGAGGCTGAGGCAGAGAATTGCTCAAACCCAGGAGGCGGAGATTGCAACGAGCCAAGATCACACCACTGCACTCCAGCCTGGGCGACAGGACGAGACTCTGTCTCAAAAAAATAAAAATAAAAAATAATAAGTGAGGAAACTGAGAACAAAGAGATCAAGTAAATTGTCCACTGTCTCACAGCTGCTAATTGTCTGAGCTGGGTTTAGAACCAGACACTGAAGCTGAGGAACCCATACCATCAACTGTTGGGTAATCTATTTCACAGCTTCTATCCGGAGATCATTGTAAAATACGGAGCAGATCAATCAAAAGCCTTTTATATATTGAGTTCATAAGGCTCTAGATGTATATGTTGTATGATTGAATATGAGACTATGGACAGAAGCAGAGACCTGAAAACCAGGACCACTGGCCAGGTGCTTGAGCTATAAGTCTGACAGTTCTGAAAACAAAGGTCCAGTGTGAGGACTCCTCCCTCCCACGATGAAATTAACAAAGCATCATATCAAGCCACAGAAAGACCAAACTGAGAACATGTTTGCTGTTCTGGTTTTCAAGCTTCATGAAAATTATGAGCTTAAATAAAGTTTAGAAGGAAGTTGAGGGAATTAGTGACCTCATACCTGAAGATAATAATCAAGGAAGATCCCCCAGCCTAGAGAGGTGGAGGCAGGAAAATCAAACTCAATACTATTTGGGTTAACACATTAGAACAAGTAAATCAAGATTCTATTTCCACAGGACTGCTAGTTTGCTTAGTGTGTTGACTCAGGGAATGACATAATCTGAAAATACAACCAAATTTTTTTTAAAAACAAGTCTTACAATAGGAGTTAAATTCATAGGTGACACATTAATGGTGAGTTACAAGAAACTGGTGTGCATGAAAAATATTTTCTATCGCTCACCTTGCTCTATCCTTTGTAATTCTCAAGTAAAAGTGTCTGGGATTTTATGGCTCCATTCACTATCTCATTCATAATCTCTGTCACCCCATCAGATCCTGTACTAGACTATACACATCTTGAGGACACAGACTACATCACTGACATCTTGTAGTCCTCTTAGCGTATTCTCTCATATATACACTGAGTGTGTAGACATATTCATTTAAAGATGGAATGAGAATCCAAACCCCATTGGATTTCACATACAGGAACGCTCATTTTATTTTTGACTCACCTACTAATTTATATGCCCACAATATGATATTTCTATAATATAATATATAATAATATATTATATTATATATATAATATTTCTACAATATAATATTTCTACAATATAATATTTCTCCTAAAGTGAAGATTCTCTTACTTCCTACCAAATTTATCTCTCTCGCTTGTCCAGAGCATTAAACAGTTGATAGATTATCCACAAGAACATGAACATGGAAGGTTTGAAATTTTTAAAGTCCTATAGAAATATGGAGCAGGATTTAAACCCAGGTCGGCCTAATTCTAAAAGTACTGTTTTGTAAGCTTCACCATAACGCCTCCCTTAGAGTCCTCACTATATTAGACCTACATCAAAGGCCCAGGCTATGCCTTTTACTTTTCATCAACCTGTCTACTCCATTTCCACCACCTTCCTAGGAGCACCAATAAAGTGCCTCATACTTCTCTGCAGGAAGATGAAGAGGGGATGTAAAATAGTTAGAACGATCAGTCTATAATGCTACTTGTGCAGAAGAGTTAACGTAGCCAACTGTATGTGTAGCTACTGCTGTCATAAGAAAATATTTTTTGCAAGGTTGGCTCTTGACTAGCCTCTGCGAACTTGCATTTGGGGAGGGTTACCACTATTCCCAGAACTGGTAAGAATGGTTCAATGTGCCTAAACTATTCATTCATACAATATGGTTTGTACCGAATACCTGTGTTTCTTCTGGAGGCTGGCATTCCAGTACATGCTAGTGTGAATCCAGAAAATCTGAGACAGGTCTCAGTTAATTTCGAAAGCTTATTTTGCCAAGGTTGAGGACACACCGGTGACACAGCTTCAGGAAGGACTTGTACCCAAGGTGATTGAGCACAGATTGGTTTTATACATTTTAGGAAGACATGAGACGTCAATCAATGTATGTAAGAAGTACATTAGTTCTGTCCAGAAAGGCAATGAAAACTCAAAGCAACCCCTACCACTACCCCTCCCCGCCCCACCCCACCCCACCCTCTGGGGGGCTTCCAGGTCACAGGTAGGTGAGAGACAAATGGTTGCATTCTTGGCCAGGTGCAGTGGTTGATGCCTGTAATCCCAGTACTTTGAGAGGACGAGGCGGCCGGATCACCTGAGGTCAGGAGTTTGAGACCAGCCTGGCCAACATGGTGAAACCCCATCTCTACTAAAAATACAAAAATTAGCCAGGCGTGATGGCAGGCACCTATAATCTCAGCTATTCAGGAGGTTGAGGCAGGAGAATCACTTGTACCTGAGAGGCAGAGGTTGCAGTGAGCTGAGATTATACCACTTCACTCCAGCCTGGGCGAAAGAGCGAAACTCAGTCTCAAAAGAAAAGAAAAGAAAAAAAGAAGGTTGCATTATTTTGAGTTACTGGTAAGTGTTTCCAAAGGAAGCAATCAGAATATGCGTCTATCTCTGTGAGCAAATGGATGACTTTGAATAGAATAGGAGGCAGATTTTGTCCTGAGTAGTTCCCAGGTTGAAGGGGCCCAAGATATTTTCCTTTCACACTAGGCAGAGGGTGCCTACGTGACCAACCTTCCATAAAAAATCTTGAGCACTGAGTTTCTAATAAGCTTCACCATTAGACTATTACTTCACATGTGTTGTCACAAGTCTCTGCTGGGGGGATTAAGCACAGGTTGTGTGACTTCCCTGGGAGAGGCTTGCACCTGCTTTCCTTCAGACTTCATTCCCTGTGCCTTTTCTCTTTGCTGACTCTGCTGTGTATGTTTTCACTATAATTGATCTCCATGACTGACATGATCCCCATGCTGAGTCCTATGAGTCCTCCTAGCAAATTATGGAAACTGGAAGAGTTCTTAGGGGACCCCAACACACGCCATCATCGCAACTTTGCTGAAAACTTTCTTAGGGAAAGAGGGGACTGAGGAATGAATTGAAATTTGGAGTCCGGGGATTCCTAGGTATGAGCTGCCCCCTTTCCATGGGCTATTCCGGAATGCTATTGCCCACACTATGCTCTTAAAGGTTGTTTAGAGGAAAAGATATATTATCCTCAAAAGCATGACATATTTTCTTAGCTAAAGAATACAGCTTTGCTGGCACTCCAAAATGGCCAGAAAGCATGATTATAGAGCAGCCTCCAGGACCTGTCCTTAAGGACACTGGCAACGTGCATGCTCTAAAAACAGCCTCAGAATGTTTACAAACCCTAGGATCCTTTGGGATGGAAGAGCTGTCTATAAACAAAAGGTGATTTGCCTGTGTTTTGTTCTCAAAATAAACATGCTTTTGATGAAAATAGATCTTTCTGGCAAAAAAAAAAAAAAAAAGAAAAAGAAATCAGGAGAGTTTCCTTTTTCTCTACCTCCTATGATTAAAATAAGCACGTATCTGGATTTGTGCTTCTAAGGACAACAAGACATACGGGGCCATCACCAAGGTATCAGTCACCGGAGTATCTCCTTAGGAGCAAAGCAGGGCAATGAACGACTGTGTTCAAGAATGCTGGAGAGAATAAAACTATCTTTGCAAGAAATAGAAAACTCCAGGAACTTTTTCCATGCAAATATTAAGTTAGAAGAAGCAATCAGATTTTTTTTAAGTCTATAATCTGAGTTCAGTTTTCTTGATGAGCGCTGTTGAGTTCGTTGTTTTGTGGAGGCTTTTTCTTAATCATTTTTCTGCAATGCAATAAGGTTTGCATGGATTTTATCCAAACCAGGCTAAGGAACTAGGGCTTTCGGCATCTATTGCCATTTTAGATCCTTGCCTAATAAATGAGTTTCGTGAATCTTGACTTAGGCAATTTACTCCAGAGAATTTCCTGCTGTCAGTTTCTCTGGAGTGGAGAGATTGAGTTGGAGGAGAGGGAAGAGAGTGGGGGACTGGGTTTATTACTCCCAATATGCTCTGTGCTGTTGTGCCTGGCTGTACATATGCCTGGGACTCACAGCATATGGCCCGGAGGCTGCCAGTGGCCCGCTTAGCAGCTGTCTCCAGCATATTTTGACATAAAAGCCATTATATTTTTGGCTGGCTAATTGCTTTTTATTAAACAATTGTTGGGAGCTGGATGATAACTTTTATGAATTTAAAATGAAAGCCTCACTGAGAACTTCTGAAAGCAAACAGTGCTTGGTCCACCTGGGAAAATTTGAAAGGGCTGGCATTCCATCTGCCAAATAGAACTCATACCAGGCTTAGCAACTGAGAAGCAGAGGGTGACAGTTTCCATTTCTCATAGCACAGGGTTCTCCTAAAAGACTCTGGGAGAGGACAAACAAAATGTTACTCTCTGTAAGGTCTGTTGGGGGAAATGCAGTAAACAAAATCTTGTCCCAACCCAGAAATTATCTCCACCAAGGTAGCAGAGAAAGAAAACAGTTTTATCATGGAATAGGCATTAAACCAGAATGTGATGCGCGTCACAGGCAATCCACGAAGAAATTGCAAAGACAGAAAGAAATCCAACGCGACTCATTACATACATGTTTTCAAGATGAACAATAACTAGTCCTCAAGGAAGAGGACTGCACGGCACCGCTGCTCCCACACATAGTGCATCCTAACTGTGCTTGGTAATTGGGGTGAACTTCGTGGTAATCGGAGTGCGGGACTCTGTTAGTTAATTGATTTCCATCAAAAGTTGTGGATAAGGAGGTCTTTATGACAGGAAGTAGTTTTACCATCTGGAGCAAGTAACCATGAAGTTAGGCTCCAATAACCCCAGAGAAACAGGGAGATAAAGGCACTATCTCTCTTGATGTTACATTTCAAAGAGATGGCTCCCAGATCCTTGAGAAAAACATTCCCAGGTCCCGAAGCTGACAAAAGACTTTTTCTAAAAAGATGTATTTCAAAAAGATAGCGAAAGTATTTACATTTACCAGTTTTTTTAAGGTAAATGTTCTTACAAAAGGAAGGGGTGGGAAATCTCTTGTTTTCAATAGGAGATGTTAAGCCTTTTGTTTTTCATTCTTGTTTTCTGTTTGTTTGTTTGTTTTAATACAGGTCTTATTTTCCAATGATCTGTATTACGGTTTCCCTAGGGACTTAGGCATTTCCTCAGATTCCCAAACCACTGAAGGCAAAATTAAGTGCAATGAACTATTTAGTTAATTGTTATATCTAAGTCCTTCTTAAGAAAAAAAAAAAAAGGCGACAAGGAGGGGTAAAATAAAAGAGAAAAATATATAAAGAAAATAAAAAGGAAATAACAGCAGTTCACAGATTTGTTTCAAGTTATTTAGCAGTTATTACATGGATCTCTGTCATGGAAAGGAGATTTGATTTGATTTAAAAAAAAGAAAATTGAAGAAGTAAAGGTTTTGTCTCCATGAATTTTATCCTATTCCCAGGCTATTCACAGATCCTTCCTCTCACTCTGTCTGAAATCCCCCAAATGTTGGTCACAGGGGAAAGCAGGAAAGAGAGTGTAAAAAGACTTTGCAGCAATTTGTCACCAACCCAACAAAAACTCTTCAAACTGTTGTAGGTCCTTTGGGCTCATCACTTCAGACATGCTGAACTCTTAGCAGACACCAAGTCACCTCTTTTCAGGATTTCCCACCTGGCCCCTTCTACACAAAACACTTTTGTCACTAGCTCCACTCCCATCTCCAACTCTTCCCCTAGTTAACTCCCTCTTGTCCTTCATGTCATAGTTTTAATGCCATTTCCTCTGAAATCCCACAGGTGGGTGCCCCTCTCACATGCTCACATGGTTCCCCATGCATCGCCTCTGTAGCACATCACACCTGCATTCACAGGTAAGGCACATTCAAGTGCAACTAGGGGCCAGGCAGTCACACAAACGAGTGAGTCTGTGAGGGTCTGAGACCACAGCAGTACTTACCCCCACGTAAAGGCATTCAACTCACTTTCTTCTAAACATGTGCTAGCTAACCACACGTTGATAAACACATCTGCTGGCCAAATTCAACTAAGTGGTTGTGGAGCTCAGGCAAAGGAGGGAGAAGGTAAATGCTAAATTGTATAGCAAGAGTTAAGGGGTAGACTTCGCTGGGGAAACTTGCAAGCTGAGGCTCATCGAGAAGAGGTCTATGATCTCATCATCCCTTAGAACGCATGCAGAGGAGGGTGTTTGTGGACTCAAAAGGTGTCTATTTGGAAAGGGACACTGCCCTTCTGCTATTTTACCTTTCCATAGTGCAGGCCTGAGAACCACATTATCAGGAGGAGAACACAGGACATAGATCCCAGGCAGTCTGAGAGGAGTACCAGGTCTGCAGAGAGTTGTCTGAGAGTGCCAGCTGCCAGCACCTGGCAACCTTGGGCAAAAGGGGGTGGGGATCCTAATTCCACAACAGTTGTGATTGTGTGCTGTGCCTTCCACTGGGGAGAAAAAAACTCTTCCAAGCACTATGAATTCCGGGGTCATTCATGAGACAATCTTTCTTATCTCTTTTCCAGAGTGGGCCACGAGGCCACAGTCCTGATTTTTGGATCTCTCTATCATTTCTGTCTTTACGTAGTTATATTCTTGGAGCCTCAGTGCCTGGCATGTAGTAGGAGCTAAAAACATATTTGTTGAATAAATAATTATCTTTATGAGACAAACAAGTATCCTAGTTGCCTGGGATTGCAACCTAGATACCCTGAAAAATTGTCCTGTGAAAATCATAACAGGATACAGGGAGGAAAGTGTCTATTGTGAGCTGGCTGTTATGACTCTCTCCAGCCCTCCTCCTTTTAGTCAAGCCTCCTTTACTCTCCAGGGTTTTGCTCTACCTCATTAATGTTAATATCTTATCTAACCTTTCCTGGGCTTTCTGCAGTGGTGGGACTTCTATTCCACTGTCTAATCTCTCTTACTCTTCATCTTTCAAAATGTCCACCCTAAACTTTTCCTCTTTTTAGCTTCAGGCCATTTCATGCCTCTTCTGAGACTTAATCATCTTTCCCTTTACCTGGTTTTGCTGAGAGAAGTGGACTGAAAAATGCAGAAGGATTTAGGACATAAGGGAAAAATCCTGTATCAGGCACATTCTTACAAGCAGTAAAAGATTCGTTCATCACTTATCCCCGCTTTCCACTGGGAGTTGAGATCCTCCTGGTGGAGAATTTGATGTCAAGTCACGGGCGGGAGAATGAATAGATCTGCCTGCCAGCCTGATCGCACAATAAAATGAGAGCACAGCACCTGCAATTTCTTCTGAGTTCCTACACTGCTTGCAAGAGGCCCGTAGTTTTCTATCAAGGTCACTGTCTCTGCAGATCAACAAGCAAAGGAGGTCTCAGATTTTAAGGGCCCTTTTTGGCAGCGCTAAGACCACAGGGTAGCATAAGGAGGTGAGAGAGTTAAGAGCTGAGTTCACAGGCATTTAGATCTCAAATGTTTCTAGACATGATACGGCAGCATTTAGCTTCCTCAGACAGCACCTGTATGCAGGCTATTTAAGTCTGAGAAAAAAACATAAAACAAACCATCAAAACAGGACCATGACCATTACAGCAACCCAGGTGCCACCATTACCGAGCAGTTTGAGGCACCCAAAAGCATCAGACAGTAGGGCTGAGTAGGAAAAGCAATCAGATGTGAAGATTTCAGTCAGGGAACAACTTTGGATTGCTCACTCTCTGATTAACGGCTCAAAAAATGGAGTTCTAACTTTATATTCCATCCCTCACTCTGAGTCATGATTGCTCTGTAAAATGTCCTTATCAAACATGAGGGGGGAAATTAATAAGCTCAAGGAATGACTGAGATTACTTCAGCAAAAGAAAGAAGGCAAGAAAATAATGTCTCCGATGTAACTATTCAGCTCAGGGCAAGAGTTGGAGAGCAGATAGCAACATCCTTAATGATACTCAAAATGTGTAGCCTGGAGTAGAGAGGACCAGGCTAGCAAGAAGCAATAGAAGGAAAAGAACAGAGAGAACCAATACAATCAAAAAATAAACAGTTGCTCTCATTTTTGTCTAAAAAGTCCATGTCAATAATCTTGATAAACTGTGAACAAATCATAGGCATTCTCTTACGACTGTATTTACTCATTTTTATCTTTCCCAAAAGAACACTAAAGGTTGCACTCTGAGCTCACCTTCAAGAAATGCAACGTGAAAAGGCAATTTCAGAACAGCAGGGCATGGCTTCTGACATCTGATAGACAGCCTAAACACATTTCATCTTATCAGCTCCTCTCACTCGCCCTCCCCTCCTTTTTCATTATTCCCCAGTGCAGCCATCTTTTGCTTTTCCTCAAATCCCTGACTCCCACCTCACTCATGGAAGATTTTAAAAGACAAACATATTTTGTATTAAAGTCATATACAAAGCATCCCTGGGTCCCTCGCCCTCTAGCAAGTGTACATATTGGTTTGCTTCTTTTAGGGAAAGAAATCAGTGTCGTATTGTCTTCCATATTTGACATCAAGATAGTTAAACTGGGTATCTTCCTCTCAGTTGATGGCATTTACACAAAGCCATTCCAATCAGCATGGCTGGTTTTTATTCTTTGGGTTCTGTGAATTAAAAGAGTTTCAGGCTGGGCACGGTGGCTCACGCCTGTAATCCCAGCACTTTGGGAGGCCGAGTCGGGTGGATTACGAGGTCAGGAGTTCGAGACCAGTCTGGCCTATATGATGAAACCCCATCTCTACTAAAAATACAAAAATTAGCCGGATGTGGTGGCACGCGCCTGTAGTCTCAGCTACTTGGGAGGCAGAGACAGGAGAATTGCTTGAACCTGGGAGGCAGAGGTTGCTGCGAGCCAAGATCATGCCACTGCACTCCAGCCTGGGTGACAGAGCGAGACTCCATTTCAAAAAAAAAAAAGTTTCAAAATTGTGTTGCCAGAATATGATCTAGATCTACGGAAATATATTTTGATATAAGCAAAACTCAACTAGGTTGAGAAAAGAAAAAGAAATCTACAGCCAGGAAGCTCCAAAGAGGAGTAAAGTAGGCAAATAATGAAATTATCCAAGTAATTCAGTACAGCCAGCAAACTGGAGTGGGATAAGGTGGAAGGTAATGTTGCATGACTTATCTGATTTAGTTATACATATCAATCAAATTCAAGGGAGGTGGAAGACAGAAATAAAGCCATTATTAAATTAATAAGCAATGCCTAGAGATATATGTATTTTCCTATTCTCCCCTCCAGCTAAGGGTTACTTTATTTAATTGATCCCTGTCATCATCATGACCATATGACAGCAAAGTAGAGCAATATTTTACTGTGTGATAAAAATAGATATTGTGCTATTGTTGACCACTTTGTTCCCAGAGATGACAGGTAGACAGAGGAAGTGTATAGCACAAACGGTAAGAGCACAGGTTTTAAAGTCAGATCACTGAGACTCAAATGTCAGCTCTGCCATTTGCTGGGTTGGTAAGTACACCTCTCCAAGCCTGAGTTCCCCACGTGTAAGATTGGGTGACAACAGTTCCTACCGCATAAAGCGTGGTAACAATTAAATAATAAGTCAATCTGTGAAAGGTCTTTGCAGAGTTCCTAGTGTACAGACATGCAAATACAGACGTCCCCACTCAGGGTCTGCCAGCTGCTATTATTACCATTATTAGCACTTCTATGTCTAAAAGTCTTAATGGGAATAACATTTCAAGAGCAAACTGAATAAACAAATTATCAGCATATGAGCAGATATGTCTAGCGATACAGAGTTTACACATTTACTAAAGGTGAATAGCATTTTTCAGATTTAAGGCATGGGTATGTATAAACTTTTCTTTCTCTATAAATTGATTGAACAAAGAATTTCTAACGGATCTACTTTGAGTACAGAAACGTATCATTTTAGCCACATCATGAGGTGATGAGCTATTTGTTGCATAAATGAATTTTCTGAATGTGAAAAGGTGAAACTTTCAATAGAGAGCCAGAGATAGAAATAGAGATTAGGAGAGAGGGATAGAGAGGGGATTGGGGGAGTATTAATGGAAATCATTTTTTAAGGCAATAAGTACTCACTTGGGTTTTAAAATGTAACCTTTCCTGAATGACATGTCACTGATATCAACATGAGCTATTGCTGCACGCTGGCTCCTATTTTCCCTAAATAGAAATGTTCTCACTGCACAGTGGAGTGAAGTATAAAGAACTCTGCCTCTGCACAGGGCAGCCTCTAACTGCTATCTTTTTCGAATTCCTCTTTCAACATGTGGTTCTATGTCTTCCCAGCTTCTTACTTTCATCTGCTTATTTGTTTGTTTGGGCAGTGTTTATTGAATATAGTGTGTCAGGGATTGTGCAGAGAACACAAAGATAAATAGGACACCGTTAACTGCCCTAAAGAAGATTGCAACATAAAAGAATATACAAATGTTGATTATGATCTCTTACTCTACATAATATGTGTGTTTCTTTTACATTTCTCCCACCACCACTCAAACTTCTGTCTTTCTTCCTTCTGCTGAAGGCAAAGAATCTAATTAGCCAAGCTGGTTGAAATTATGTTTTTAATGGAAGCAAGCGGGTTCTGAGTCAGAGGTTCTCCTTTTAGTAAAATGCATGAAATTTATTTTTAATAACCTTGATGCATCTAGTTCAACTGTTTGGAAGCAATTTGTTTTACTTTATTATTTTCTGTAGTGTTCCAAACAGATGAGGTTGTCAGAGTAATTACCACTGGATAAGTGAGGAATTGGTATATTATAGTAAATAAAAGCCTATGCAGTTAGTCCACACTTCCAAACGTGTCTGTATCATAAAGCCTGAATATTAAGTGATATTTGTGGTATTTCTATAATAGCTTTGGCAATGAAGGCTGTCCTTCAAATTCTCATTTTAAAAATTGGTATTTAACTTTAGAGCACTCATTTATCTCAGATCACACAGACATTTTTTTAAATATTAGAATTAGGGAGGAAATATTACTTTAAACAGTAAATATGTCATATAACTTATCGCCCCTAAGAGGTTGCATAGCCTGCACATATAAATAAGATTAAAAATGACAGGCCGGGCGCGGTGGCTCAAGCCTGTAATCCCAGCACTTTGGGAGGCCGAGACGGGCAGATCACGAGGTCAGGAGATCGAGACCATCCTAGCTAACACGGTGAAACCCCATCTCCACTAAAAAATACAAAAAACTAGCTGGGTGAGGTGGCGGGCGCCTGTAGTCTCAGCTACTCGGGAGGCTGAGGCAGGAGAATGGCATAAACCCAGGAGGCGGAGCTTGCAGTGAGCTGAGATCTGGCCACTGCACTCCAGCCTGGGCGACAGAGCGAGACTCCGTCTCAAAAAAAAAAAAAAAACAAAAACAAAATTACCTAGGGAGAGAGGGCAAGATGGCAGCATGCCTACCCTTTTGAGTCTTTCCAAAACAAACATGAGAAACAAAACAATCAAAAAATATATAGATGGTGTAACTAGAATGGCAAACAAACAAAAAAAAACCCAGGTAATATTTTTAAAAGCCCTTTTTCCTTTCATTTTTAAACTCTTTAAAAGATAGGTGTTTAGGCCGGGAGCAGTGGCTCACACCTGTAATCCCAGCACTTTGGGAGACCAAGGTGGGCAGATCACGAGGTCAGGAGTTCGAGACCAGCCTGACCAACATAGTGAAACCCTGTCTCTACTAAAAAACAAATAGAAAAATTAGCCAGGCGTGGTGGTGTGTACCTGCTACTCGGGAGGCTGAGGCAAGAGAATGGCATGAACCCAGGAAGCGGAGCTTACAGTGAGCCGAGATCGCACCACTGCACTCCAGCCTGGGCAACAGAGCAAGACTCTGTGTCAAAAAAAAAAAAAAGATAGGTGTTTAAAGCAAATGTAGTGATAGTACATTGTGGGGCTTATAATATATGTCAAAGTAAAATATATAATAACAATAGCACGAAGGACAAAAGGGAAAAAATAGAATGAAGTGGCATAATATTGATTGAGGGTAGACTGTAGTAAGTCAAAGACATGTATTGTAAAGCCTAGGGCAATTACTAAAAACTAAAACAAGAAGGTATGCCAAAAAAGCCAACAGTGGAAATAAAATAGAATCACAAAAAATAAACAATCCATCAAAGACAGTGTAGGGGTAAGGGGAAACTTCCCCATGATCCTCTAGAGGTTCACTGAAAATTCCTGACAAAAGGCAGATTAATAGGAGAAAAGGCATACAAATTTTTTTATTATAGTTTTACATGACATGGTAGCTTTCAAAATGAAGACTGAAAGATACAGGGGAAATAAATGTCCATTTTTATGCTTATGTTCAACAAAGCATGGACAGCCATGTAGAAATAAGAGTGGACAAAAATGGTGTCTTTTTTTGGTTTTTGGTTTTTCTTTTTTTTTTTTTTTTTGAGATGGAGTTTCACTCTTGTTGCCCAGGCTAGAATGCAATGGCACAATCTTGGCTCACCACAACCTCTGCCTCCTGGGTTCAAGCGATACTCCTGCCTCAGCCTCCCGAGTAGCTGGGATTATAGACATGCACCACCACGCCCAGCTAATTTTTGTATTTTTTAGTAGAGACAGGGTTTCTCCATTTTGGTCAGGCTGGTCTCAAACTCCCGACCTCAGGTGATCCGTCCACCTCGGCTTCCCCAAGTGTTGGGATTACAGGCGTGAGTCACCATGCCCGGCTTATAAGGGTATGTCTTAATGCTGACAAACTGAGTAGGGAAACCCAGCAAGGCCTGTCTGTTCAGATTCTTCTTGGCCTCTCTGTGCAGTATTCCTTCCTTCTGGGCATGTGGTAGGACCCTCTTTGGAATGGGGGCTCTTATGACCTACACTCAAACAAGGTAGGTCAGATAATTCCCTTATGACCAGTTTTTACATAGAAAGGCAGGGAGAAAGTTACAGGATAATATTTTTAGGTTGTACAGTTGTCTTTGGAAACAGGGGTTTGGTTTCTATGACATGCCTTGGGGAAGAGGGATTCTAGTTACTCTGATGTTAGCCTTGAAGGAGAACGAGAGCCCAGAGACAGGAGATTAAAGGAAGGTCAGAGAAAAACTTTCACTTCTGAAGCTGCTTCTTTGGGCTTTTTGGGGGCTATTGTTTTCTGAGCTCCCACAACCAGAAAAGAGGTAAAAGGGAACAGAGAACAATGGGACAAATAGAATACAAACAGCAAGATATTAGATTTAAGCCAGACCACATTGATAAAAAGTCTAAGAAAATCAAGATCCAATTTGTTACTATATATAAGAAATTCACCTTAAATACACAGATATAGATAGTTTAAAGGTAAACATATGAAAAGATATACCACGCAAGTACTCAATAAAAGCTGGTATGGCCATATTAATATCAGACAAAACAGACTCTAGAACAAACAATATATAGATTTAAAGAAGGACATGTCATGATGATGGAAAGAAAACATAAGAATCCTAAATGCATATTCACCAAATAACAGAGTTTTTAAATATATGGAAAAACACTTTATAGAATTGAAAAGAGATAGAGACAAATGATTATACTGGACAATGCTCTGCTCTCTGAGATTGATAAAACAAGAAGAAAAAAAAAACAAAAACCACACACATACATAGGCACACACACACAAACAAGCACACACACACACACAAACACATACACACACACACACAGAGATATAGAATACTATGACAAAACTTAATCTGGTTTCCATTTATAGAAACACAACCCTAAAATAGCAATGTAGACTTTTGTTTCAAATTCATATGAGGCAGTCATCATAAGAGACTCTAATTCGGCCATAAAACAAGTCTCAAATAAATTGCAAGATTAAAATCATACAGAGAAGTTTCTCTGGCTCCAATAGAATGGAACCAAATTCAATAACAAGATATCTGGAAAATTTCCAAATATTTGGAACTTAAGCAACGTACTTCTAAATAACCCAAGAGTGAAAGAAGAAATCACAAGGGAAATTACATTACCTATTTAGAACCAAATGAAAATTAAAATACACCAAAATTTGAAAGATGCAGCTAAAACAGTTCTTAGAGGAAAACTTATGGTCTAAGATACTTATATTAGAAAAGATACATGGTCTAAAACATGATCCAAATGGTAACCACAGGAAACTAGAAAAGCAAATTAAATCCAAAGTATGCAAGGTAGGGAAATAATAAAGATAACAGAAGTCAATGCAATAGAAACGGAAAGAACGTAGAAAAAAATAATAAATTCAAAAGCTGCTTATTTGAAAGTTCAGTAAAATTGATAAATGTCTGGAAACATTGATCAAAGGGAAAAAGAGAGAAGACATAAGGGACGTTTCCTACCCCATGGTAAGCATCCTCAACATGTTTCTTCAGCAATATTTAAAAATTGGTAAGGACTGATGACTACTATGTGCCACCCATTTTGTTCTCTTTCCAAATAGGAGTATTTATTGATGTTACCTTGTCACTCTTCCATCAAAATATGCTCGGGAGAGGTGGAGGTAAACAGGCAAATCATCTTTTTGAGTCAGAAAACAACAGATGTTGGCAAGAATGCAGAGAAAATGGAACACTTACACACTGTTGGTGGGAATGTAATTTACGTTTACAACCTCTGTGGAAAGCAGTATGGAAGTTTCTCAAAGAACTAAAACTAGAGCTACCATTTGACCAAGCAATCACACTACTGGATATCTACCCAAAGGAATATAAATTATTCTAGCAAAAAGACACCTGCCTTGTATGTTTATTGCAGCACTATTCACAATAGCAAAGTTGTGGAATCAAGCTAAGTGCCTATCAACAGCGGATTGGATAAAAAAAAATGTGGCACATATATCACAGATTACAGCCATTAAAAAAAGAATGAAATCATGTATTTTGTAGCAACATGGATAGAGCTGGAGGCCATTATCCTAAGTGACATGACTCAGAAACAGAAAATCAAATACTGCATGTTTTCACTTATAAGTGGAAGCTAAACAGTGGGTACACATGGACATACACAGAGAACTAATAGACACTGGGAACTCCACAAGAGGGCAGGGTGGGAGGGGAGTGACAGTTGAAAAATTACTTACTGCATACAATGTTCACTCTTCAGGGAAGGGTGCACTAAAAGCCCAGACTTCATCACTATGCAGTATATCATCAAACAAAACTATAGGAGATTGGTCAGAGTGGTAGGAGAAACTATAGGGAAAGGAGTAGATCTTCTGAAAGGTCAGAAGGCTCTGCACAGCTTTGGGGGAGAATGGATGAAGACAGCTGTTCTCTAGTCCTAAGGCAGACAGCATGGAGTAGGTACAAGGGAGTGTAGGGGAATTTATCTTAAACAGGTTTTTTTACTTATGTTGACCAGGAGCTAACCTTTTATCACCCAGGCTTCATGAGGTTCCCTGAAAGGGGAACAATAAATGTTAATTACCCACAGATTTTGTTTGCTCCAGGCTTTCGACATTGTGCTTACACTGAATAAAGGCAAGCTCCAGCTTCTCAGGGCTGCTGCAGTTTGGCCACGAGAGCCCACCAGTCCCCTAGCTGCTCTTACACTGCATACCTGTGTCTGAGTACTCCTTTCATCTGTCAGTTGGCCAGGGTCCGCGAAATAGACCTGGCACAAAACTGCACATATACCTTGGGAATCTACAAAAATTAAAATTAAAAAAATTTAAATTAAATTATTTTAATTTTAAAAATATTAATCATTTTTTGTGATAGTACTAGTTTGGGGTAGTTTTGTTGGTTTACCATTTAGTGCTTTTGTTCATTCATTTCCCACTCGAGAATCACATCTGGAACTGATAAAATATGATCACAAAACACTATTTTGAACCAACATCAAGATGGAATGGGACTTTGGAGAAATATATTTTGGGAAAGGGCAAGGGAATTTCTATGTAGGAGCAAACAAGACAGCAGCTATGTAGGTTGTATTATTTTGCTCACGTATTTACTACTAGATGCGCTGGTGTGAACTCCTCTACAGGAAACGGGTATTCCTGCAGAGAATTACATATACTAACCCATTGCCATGACTTGCAGAGCCTCCTAAGAGAAGAGTGCACTTCCCACTAGAACTGAGCCTATAATTGCCTGGTCCATTATTGAAAGCCACAGGATCTATCACTCCAACAAGTAAAGACATAGCACAGCCATATGTGGCCTGAAACCAATGGAGTTTGGGACTGTATTTTAAAAAAAAAAAAAAAGAACACAAAATTATGACTATAAAGTTACAAGTGAAAATACTTATTTAAAATGAAAAAAGAAGTTAAAAAGTTACAAATTTTAAGAAGCTGACAAAGTTCTCAAACATCACAAAGTCCAGAAAATGCATAGTATTTAGTATTTAGACTGACACATATCTGTAATATTTTTTCCTATATATTTTTGGTTACATATGCTTTGTTTTTTTAACATGACAATGATTTGACAATGACAATGAGAAAAAGTTCTTCCTAAAGAGAAAAAAAGTAGTTCTTTCACTTGACCTGGTAGATCAAAATTTATATTTTCATTATGGATAGTTTAGAAAAGTTTATTTCAAATTCACAACTCCTGATTAGTAATTTCTTTACAGTGACTAGTCATACATACTTTAAACTCCCAACCTCATGTGATCTGCCCACCTCAGCCTCCCAAAGTGCTGGGATTACAGGCCTGAGCCACTGCACCCGGCCTGTTCATAAATTTTAAATGGAAACATAAACCAAAAGCTTATAAGAATATACAAGAGAAAGAACAGGGTGAGCAGACAGGGACAAAATATACTGAATATACTTTGTTTTGAAGATCTGACTTTGAAGCCTGTAATTATTTATCATAAGTTTAAAACAAAATTAAATAAAAATGAAAGCCCCTTAAAATCAAAAGCAAAACTGAAACAAAAGAAACTGTGTACCATGCAAAGAATAATTATTTCAAATGACTTTAAAGCACAATAATTTGAGCCTATATGCCTAGTGTGATATATTGTAAAGAATAATCAACTGCAAAGAAATTCTTAAATTTTTCCACTATCATATTGATAGTAATAATATTCTTTAGATAACTGTGATACTGTTATGTGTGTAAAATTCACATGTGCACAACACACACACAGCCGGATTAATCATGTAATAATTATGTCAGTGTAGTTAGGATGTAACCTAACTACACTGACTTTTAACAAAAGTGAAAATAAATCGTAAAATATTATATTCAAAAGGGTAAAACTGTAACATTACATTTCAGTTGGAAATATAGTAGTTACTTATTTTTCTTTTTAAAAAATATGTTTTTAATTCCTTCCATTAAAAAAATCTAAAAAAAAAATAATAATCAATCACCACTTCTAATGCCTTAATAGCAATTTCTAAATTCTATTTCCTAAGAAAGGAACAGGGCTCTTCAAAAAATAGTTTATTTCAGGCAGAGGGCAGAGAATGTACATGAAAGCCTAGAAAGCCTTGCTGTACTAGAAAGTAAAAAAGCTATAAAAGATTATTGAAGCTTTACAAATAGCACTCAGAAGCAAATTCAATTTAAGCATCAAAAAGAATAAAAACTGTGATACATTGAAATACACAGAATCTGTTTAGAAAAGTAATTTCATTATAATATGAAAAAATCCCACATCTGTCATGGTTAGAGAATGTTAACAGAACAACTCATTGGTCTGAAACTAATAAAAGGAAAAAATCATACATAATGTGCTAACATACTCATGAAACAATGCTGGCATGAACACAGAAAACTACTAAAGATGGTTACATCTGAGAGGTGGGCCCAGGAACAAGGGGGAATGAAAAAGGAGACTTTTTACTTTTCACCTATATCCATCTACATTGTTTGACTTTTTCTCAATACCATGAATATTGCCTCTAATATTTTTAAACTTATTATTTTTTTAAAAGGAATAACTTGGAAAAATTGATGGATAGTTGAATCCATGATAAGTTACTGAGAGAAGTTGGAATATATCTGGTGAGAATTCCTAATATTTTAAGAAAACCAACCATCTTGCCATTACTCATCCTTGTATCACCATCAGAAATTCAATCCTCAACTGTGTGACCCCAGGATTGATCCACAGAAGCAATTTAGGCTCTTGAAATGTTCTTCGTATTCCTTTATCTTTCAAACTTTATTTTTCCTCATTAAGCTTTGTTTTAATGGGTCCCAAAATTCTGTGATAGATTTTTGGTCAAGTTGTTTCCATTAAAACATACAGATTTTAAAAACTAATAACTTTTTTGTTTGTTTGTTTGTTTTTGAGACGGAGTCTCGCTCTGTCGCCCAAACTGGAGTGCAGTGGCGGGATCTCAGCTCACTGCAAGCTCCACCTCCCGGGTTTATGCCATTCTCCTGCCTCAGCCTCCCGAGTAGCTGGGACTACAGGTGCCGCCACCTCGCCCGACTAGTTTTTTGTATTTTTTAGTAGAGACAGGGTTTCACCGGGTTAGCCAGGATGGTCTCGATCTCCTGACCTTGTGATCCGCCCATCTCGGCCTCCCAAAGTGCTGGGATTACAGGCTTGAGCCACCTCGCCCGGCCTAAAAACTAGTAACTTAAAACTGCCACACACATACACACACACAAATCCACAAAACATTCTTCTTTCTTTGTGATTTTTTTATGATGCAGTGTTATCATTAACCAGCCTTTAACTATTAACCTTAAATGGCCATTGAAATAAACAACTCTGAGACTGTTCTTCCACCACTGATTAAAACCCATTTATGCCTAGTGTTCCATTATTGGAACGCTAAGCATGTGGGAGTTATTTATATCCTACTGCTCAAGGTCATTGCCAAGGTCTGAATGCAAAAGTTCAAAAAAAATGCAACCTCAGGCATAAAAGGTGAAGACTAGCATGGCAGGTGTTAGGGGTAATATTCATTTAACCTTCCAAGCTTTCTGGGCAGTCTTAGTGACCTTGCCAGCTGCAGTAGGCTTCTAGTCCCCTGCTTTGATGACATCCATAGCAACTGTCTATCTTATATCACAAACAACAAAACAACCCAGAGGAGTACTGTGAGAGAAGCTCTCAACACACATAGGCTTGCCAGGAACTATACCAAAAATGGCAGCATCACCAGACTTCAAGAATTTAGGGTCATCTTCCAGCTTCTTACCAAAATGGTGATCTATCTTTTCCTTCAGTTCAACAAACTTGCAAGCAATGTGAGTTGTGTGTTAATCCATTACAGGGGCATAACCAACACTGATTTGGCCTGGATGGTTCAGGACAGTTACCTGGGCAGTGAAGCCAGCTTCTTCCATTGGTGGGTCATTTTTGCTGTTACCAGCAGTGTTGCCACAATGAACAACTTTGACAGGCACATTTTTGACATTGAAGCTTACACTGTCCCCAGGAAGAGCTTCACTCAAAGCTTCATGGTACATTTCAACACATCTTTAGTTGTAACGTTGACTGGAGCAAAGGTGACCATGGTGCCGGGTTTGAGAAACCCAGGCTTCACTCGGCCCACAAAGATAGTATCAGTACCACCAATTCTGTAGACATCCTGGAGTGGCAGATGCAAGGGCCTGTCAGTTGGACAAGTTGGTGGTAGGATGCAGTCCAGAGCTTCAGGCAGTGTGGTCCCACTGGCATTGCCATCTTTACGGGTGACTTTCCATCCCTTGAACCAAGACCTGTGAGCACTTGACTTCAGCATGCTGTCACCATTCCAACCAGAAATGGACACAAATGCTACTGTGTCAAGGCTGTAGCCAGTTTTCTTAAGGAAAGTACTGATTTCCTTAACTATTTCCTTGTATCTCTTCTGACTGTAGAATGACTCAGTGGAATCTATTTTGCTAACACCAAGGATTTGCTGTTTCACACCCAGTGTGTAAGCCAGGAGGGCGTGCTCCTGGATCTGCCCATTCTTAGAGATGCCGATTTCAAATTCACCAATGCCAGCAGCAACAATCAGGACAGCACAGCCCGCCTGAGATGCGCCTGTAACCACGTTTTTGATAAAGTCTCTGGGTACTGGGGCATCAATGATAGTCACATAGCACTTGCTGGTTTCAAATTTCCACAGGGAGATATCAATGATGGCATCATGCTCAGGCTCAGCTTTTAGTTTATCCAAGACCCAGCCATATTTGAAGCCTCCTCCTCAAATCTTTTGATTATTCTTTTGCCAATACCACCACATCCGTAGATCAGATGGCCAGTAGTGGTGGACTTGCCTGAACCTAAGTGTCCAATGATGGCAATGTTGGTTGGAGTCTTCTCTTTTCCCATTTTGGCTTTTAGGCCATGTTTTTCGTGAAACACCCAAACTTTATTGTAATGGATGCTTGCCAGCCTTCTCTTGGCTACTGATATTGAAGGTGCATCCCACTTCTTTGTTCTAGTCCACTTAACAAAGTCTGAATCTCTCATCCTTGTAACTTTTAAATATCTATCTCCCAAGTCACTCTCACCTGTGAATACCATAAGAATTTTTCTTTCAGAGACTTTTAATGGCTTTTTGCAAAGCATTATTTACTCTAGTTTCCTCTTAGGATTCTAGGGCTGACTATCTAAATAGTATAATGTTGAGCTCTTGGCTGTTTCCTACTTCTGCCCACATATATTCCATTCCACAGGATACAGTCCTTCCTAAAAGACAGAAAACACTTCGATGTATATAATATATACAGTGCATCAAATTGAAAGAGCATTCCTGGGCTTCTGAGTCCAAGTCCTTGCTCAATGTCTTTGGGGAAATATTCCAAAAACCCTGAGCCTCAGTTTGATTTTTTCTGTTGTTGTTTTTTTGTTTTGTTTTGTTTTTGTTTGTTTTTTGATGGAGTCTCATTCTGTCACCCAGGCTGGAGTGCAATGGTGGTGCAATCTCAGCTCACTGCAACCTCCACCTCCTGGGTTCAAGTGATTCTCTCACCTCAGCCTCCCAAGTAGCTGGGATTACAGGTGTCTGCCACCAGGCCCAGCTAATTTTTGTATTTTTAGTAGAGATGGGGGTTTCACCATGTTGGCCAGGCTGGTCTCGAACTCTTGACCTCCGACGATCCACCCACCTCGGCCTCCCAAATTGCTGAGATTGAATTGGTGGTTCAGTGGTAGAATTCTCACCTGCCAAAAGGGCTGGGATTACAGGCATGAGCCACCTCATCCAGCCCTCAGTTTCTTTATACATAAAAATGGGTAAAAGATTACCTACCTACCTACCTCATAGATTTGTTGTAAAGATTTAAGAAAATAATATTTGTAAAACCTAATACAGAGAAGGTACTCAAATATTGTTTATTATCATCAATTATATTCTACCTAAAGCTAGGCAAATAACACAGCAGTTATTTTCACGTTGCTATTCTAATTAACATTCTTTCCACAAAGGCCAGCAGGCATGGGAGCTAGCCCTGGCCTTCTAACCTCTGGAATTCAGTAGTGGAATTCCATGTAAAGTCTAGAATAAAATTAAACTTGATGGGTTTCATCTTTATTCTCTTTCATATATATCAACCACTGCCAACAGCCATCATGACCTCTGCTTCCAAAACACTTCAGGACTGATCAAGCAAACTCCTGCCGTACTGGGGGTGAGATTTCCAAGGATTTGAGGTTCAAACACAGGACTGTGGCATGCTGGGGAGACCCCAGATAGTATCACAGCAACTGCCATAGGTACAGAAAACAGTCACTGAGGAAGCAGGAGAGGTGTGTTTCTCTTTCCATGTGCCTCTCTCTTCACTTACAGAAATATGGACAAGGAGAAAAGAAGCACTTTGCCAACCAAGCAGAGCTTGTGCTGAACGGAACACTTGACCATGTGCTTCCAAGTCTCTCTCATGCTCTCTGCATAGCTAGGACAAAGACATTCAGATGGAGGGTCAGGGCAGGGAGAAAGGAAAAGAGGGGAGAGAAGGTGAGGGTGGGACGGAGGTTTAATTATTTAGCCTAACGCGTTTTATTCCTTTTCTGAGAATAAATGGAAGACTGAGCTCCTGTCAGAGCTGTTGATCCAGGACCCCTTGACACTCCATTTTAAAATCAAAGTATTTTGAAACAAAACTTCCTTAATGAGCACCTGGAAGTAGGAATGAGGAAGACTGTTTGAGTGGTTTTTTATTTTTCAAGTGGAGTCCTTTCTTTTCTGAAAGCTACAGACTCAATGACAATAACTATCTGTGGAATAAATTGAATGAATTCATGTCTCTCTTGTTTTTCTCTAAGAAACCTTCCAGAATCTGACACTCCAATTAACCAAGGTATCTCTTCTTTTGCTCTGTTCATCCTTACAACACAAACACCACAAGTGCAGCTCCACCTTGATGGTCAAAGGTGAATACAATCACACAGCATGCTTTTTGGCCAGAAACTTTGATGCCACATGTAGAAATCACATCGAAGGCAAAGATTTGAGTTCCAGGGATTTTGGAGATGGTGCGGGTGGAGGAAGGGGAGGAAGGAAATGGCTGTTGATAGCATAGTAACATCTAGAAAACAGGCTTTCCAACTGGAAAAGCATGTGTTCAGATCTCAGCTCTTCCAATTACTGCCTCTTCAACAGAAATAACAGAAATAATGGCCAGGCATGGTGGCTCACACCTGTAATCCCAGCACTTTGGGAGGCCAAGGCAGGTGGATCACCTGAGGTCAGGAGTTCAGGACCAACCTGGCCAACATAGTGGAACCATGTCTCTACTAAAAATATAAAAATTAGCCGAGTGTGATGGCGGGCACCTGTAATCCCAGCTACTCGAGAGGCTGAAGCAGAAGAATCACTTGAGCCCAGGAGGTGGGAGTTACAGTGAGCTAAGATCGTACCACTGTACTCCAGCCTGAGTGACAGAGCAAGACTCTCGCTCAAAAACAAATTTAAAAAAAAAACCGTAAATAAGTTGTTCAACTCTCTTTCATTTCCTCATCTGTCAAACGGAGGAAAGAGCAGTGATCAGTAGTTCTGTGGTGGTGATTAAATATACAGAAAGCCCTTAGAAACACAGTCAATAAAAGACAGCTGATATTAACACTGTTGTTATTATTATGAATTTTTTAATTAAATACTATTTAAAATAAAAGAGGCCTATAAACCTGAAAATACATGCCCAACAATCTTAGACATAAAAGAAAGGTGATTCAATGAAAGAAGGAAAGAAAGCAGAAAGCAAGAGAGAAACACAAAGAGGGAGGAAGGACACTTTGGGAGGCCGAGGCGGGCAGATCACGAGGTCAGGAGATCGAGA
This sequence comes from Macaca fascicularis, assembly GCF_037993035.2. Classification (NCBI taxonomy): domain Eukaryota; kingdom Metazoa; phylum Chordata; class Mammalia; order Primates; family Cercopithecidae; genus Macaca; species Macaca fascicularis. Next base: position 149,640,802 of record NC_088381.1, on the reverse strand, counting down.
CCATCCTGGCTAAGACGGTGAAACCCCCATCTCTACTAAAAATACAAAAAAATTAGCTGGGCGTGGTGGCGGGCGCCTGTAGTCCCAGCTACTCAGGAGGCTGAGGCAGGAGAATGGCGTGAACCCAGGAGGCGGAGCTTGCAGTGAGCCGAGATGGCGCCACTGCACTCCAGCCTGGGTGACAGAACAAGACTCCGTCTCAAAAATAAAAAATAAAAAATAAAAAATAAATAAGAGGGAGGAAGGACAGGTAAAGGGGAGGGGACAGGGCTGGTGACTCAAGGGGGGGACCTTCAGGAAAGCTCTATACTCAGGGACTGTATGCTCCAGGTCCTGGGAAAAAGACAGCAAAAGGGGGCACATGTTTTTGCAACAACATCTAAAATATACAGACTTATCTGTGCCTATTAATGCTACCTCCTTCCCTCCTACCAATTTGAAGACTCAACTTTAAATAACTTCCTCAATTTTGGAGGCTAAAGATTTCTCCCTTTAGGAAATAAATTAAAACTCAAATAATCAATATTTCCACAACTTCTCACTCCTGCCCCACCACTCTTATCCACAACTGCTGTTTCCCACGCTCTACCCTCTACTTTGCAAGGGAGTGGTGAGGGAAATGATTGAAATCAATTTTCACAGTCTTTTCTTGCCATCAGAAAAGGTAGCAGTGATAAAGAAATATGGGAAAAAATTAAAAGCCCATGCAGAGCTGAGCCATACAGGGGAAACTGGCAAGGAGAGAGTGATCAAACAACTCAAAAATATCTGCAAGATACTGTAGCCTATTTGAAGATTAGAGTTATTTAAATTAGTGTTATTGTTACAGGAATAGGGCAAAGAGACTGTGTTGCTTTGTAAGAAATTTCCATCTCCAAAATCATGTTTATAAACCTGGAAGAAGAAAAAGATATGTTTTAAGCACTGAGCCCTTTCAAATCCCTCCTTCCTTTGTTAATGACATTGTGTTTCTTTGTTCTGGAGTCTCCCAGAATGATGCAGGAGAAAATTTTGCAGGTTGGCTTTGACAATCAAACTCTTTTCTTTACATTTGCATGCTTGGAACTTTCTTGTTAGATATATTTCTACCAAAAGCAAGAAGCTGGGAATTTGTTTTATTCTTGGACAGTTTTATTCTTTCCCCAGTGGCCCCCCTTATTATCTCTACCGAGAATTTCAGCATTCTCTCTTTTAAAACTCAGTCTGCCACGTTAGAAGTTAAAGATTAATATGTCTGGGCCTTTAATTGTAATCTAGATTCTGGAATTAAATTAGGTGTAATGGGAAGAATAGAATTAGGACGACTGGGCTCTAGTCCCGGTACTACCAATAACTAGTGGTGTGACCTTGGGAAAGCCTTCAGCTTCTTTGGAACTCCATCTATAAAGAAAGGTGGTTGGAAGTGACAATCTCTAAATACCTTGTGGCTCTAAAATTCTGTGTTCTTATGGACGAGGAACTCTCCACCTTAAAAGCTAACTGGTTGCTGATAGTCATTTTCTCAGCTAGTTAATTCAATTCTAAAGGAAAAGAACCTGGTATGATATTTTTCTTCAACACACAACTGTCTTTTGAAAGAATAACAGCAGAAAGGAGGAGAGGAGCCCACTCTAGCTAGCAGTAAGCAGTCAGCCTTGGAAAAGACAGCCATGGGAGCCAAGGGAAGAAGGAGGAAAATTACTGAAATAATCCCTTTGTCCAGTCTCTTTTCTTCATTGGAAAAGTTGCTGTGAGAAGGGAATATAAAAACAGTAACAAGGCCATGCAAAGCTGAGCCAGGCAGGGAGGTCATGTGGGGTGGACGTCATCGAATTCAATGGATCCATCCATTTCCTTTAACCTCATCTTTTCCTTCCTTAAAAAAATATATTTTGCCTCCTCCTCATTCCTGCCGTATTGTGAAGCAAAAGAATACTGGCACTTTCTTTTTCTTCTTTATCAGTTCAGGCAAAGGATTCTTCTGCAATAAGTAAAAAAGAAAGCAAACTGAAAATAAGCTTCTGTTTGAGGAAAAGAAATGGTTGGGGTGGGTGAGTTGTCTAAAAATGACTGTGTGGATGCTGCACTTATTAAAAAGTAACAGACTGCAAATCTTCAAATATAAAAAAGATTTGAAAAGATCTGGGCTCAGGAGGTAGCAGAAAGCTGGTGCAAAACTGAGACAAACAATGAGCCTTGGGGTTTTCCTTTTGTTTTGGTTTTTGAGTCTCCTAATTGAGTCTGTAGAAAAAAGTAAGAAAAAACAGGAGCTGAACTCTCACATTCCATGGTTCACAGCCTTTGGCAAAAGAAGTCTCTCCCTTTTCTTTGCCGGGTATCTTAGTGAAAACAGAGGTGACACTAAAAGGCTGGATGGGAAATTGACTCATCCAGGGGCTTGAGTGAGTCTGGGAGAGCCAATCAAGTGATTTTTATTCAGGGAAAAAAATGGCGGTATAAAATGAGATGGACTCAAGAATATGAATTGGTTTTTGACAAGTAGAACCAGAGTGAATAATTTTACTGGTCTCAAAGCTTACATGTAGTCCAGATGTAAACTATGGTCTCTCAGCCCTTAAAAAAGAAAAAGGATGGATTTGAATGCTCAGTCTGTGGATTTTGAAGGGTTAACTGTGCAAAACACACACACGCACACACACAGTTTCTGCAAATATAGGGTGAGTGTGGTGAAACTTCCATTTTCAAGGTCAGCTGGCTTCGGATTCCTACTTAGTGAGCTCAGTGTTGTGTCATCTGAATTCACTCTGTGGCAACCTGATTTGCAACTCATACTTTCCCTTATTCTATTAGTAAATAAACAAATAAAATAAAAATCCTAATTCAAGGCAGTGCACATGCATGCATGCCAGTGAACTTTCCCAGATTTCCTGAAGGTTAGGGGATGTGGGTGGCATTATTTAGCAAATACTGTTCTCAGGTGTTCACTCTTCCCTCCTCCCCTCCTCTGAGGAAGGAATAGACTTCTGCTCCCTCCTACTTCGATGCTGAGCTTGGCCACGTGACTGGCTTTGCTGAATGGAATTGACACAAACATGATGTAAGCCACCTCTGAGCAGAGGCTTTAAAAGGGCTTGCCCAGTCTGGCTTGGCTACTTCTGCTCCAGCCCTCCTAGAGAAGAGCTTGCCTCAGGGAGCTACTACTCCTTCAGCCTGGGCCAAAACATGAAAGCCATAGGAACAGACCTAAATCTGACCTGCAGCTGGGAGCAGTTACTGCAGTTAACCCCACAGACTGAAACAAAATAAATAAATGTTTGCCGTTGGAAGCTACTAAGATTGGGGTTGTTTGTTGTGCAATATTATTTCAGCAAAAGCTGACTTAGGCCAGGCATGGTGGCCCATGCCTGTAATCACAGCACTTTGAGATGCCAAGGAAGGTGGATCACTTGAGGCCACGAGTTTGAGACCAGCCTGACCAACATGGTAAAACCCCATCTCTATTAAAAATATTTTTTAAAACCAATTAGCCTGATAGAGTGGCTCATGCCTATAATCCCAGCTACTATGGAGACTGAGGCAGGAGAATTGCTTAAACCCAGGAGGCGGAGGCTGCAGTGAGCCGAGATAGTGCCACTGTGCTCCAGTCTGGGCAACAGAGCGAGACCATGTCTCAAAAAATAAAAAATAACATAAACAAACAAAAAAAAGCTGACTTAAATGATTATCTGGGGAAAGGGGTATATATCACAGTAATATACACAAGTTCAAATTAAGCATTAGACATCCTTGTTCTTGAAAGATATTACCCAGCCTGGGTCATCCTAAGAAGTTGTACTATTTTCTTTCCAACTTTACACATTCTTTCCCCAAGATCCCTACAGCCCTCCAAACTCTAAAATCTCCTTAATAAATGATGAAGAATAAGTCAGAGTTCTGCCTTCTAGGCCACCTTTGCATATTCAAGTTCACCAAGGACTTCTTCTGTAACAGAAGCATCTCTATGGAAGAACAACAATGTTTTATTCACAATTATTTTCCTCCCTATTACATACTCATACATGGGAGAGATGAGTAGTGTTAAGTTCTAATTAGAACCAGAAAACATCTCGTAGGGTTCCAGAGGAGAAGTCAATGCATACCTCTCTCTCCTGTCTCACCTTTCCCTTGCCTCTTTCCACAGTCTCTGATCTCTCTTTTCTGTCAAGCCAATATCTTCTTCTACGGATGTAGGGGAGACAATATGTGTCACCAATTAGCAAGAAAAGTTCCCTCTTGTTTCCCCTTAAAGTTCAAATTCCATTAAGTAATGAGAATTTAGCCATCAATAATTAAGACTATCCCTGGGAAACACTCCCACAGAAGAAGCTAACAGCAGCGCTTTTTGAATAATAAAGCAGAAAAAGATTTTTCTAACCACAATGATTTTCTTTTTGTACTTTCACAATTCTCCAAGGAGGAGCAAGCAGCCATTTTAACAAGATCCTGCAGCAATTCTGGAGCCCCGGGTAGCCGATTATCACAAAATACTCCAGTAGGTTGGCCCAGTTTAAGCCAAGTATAAATAACACATCACTTTTGAAATAAATGGCATAATGGCCTTTGAAACGTAAAAGCCGGTTGATTTTGTTTCTAAAATTAGAAGATTGAGCTTGACCTTAATTTTCTCATTGGGGTTGGGGGGGTGCCTCTGGTTCAGCCACAAATCACAAACCAATGGCCATCACCAAACAAGGACATGGACAGCAGGTAGAAGAAGTAAGTTGTTGACTTCCACTATGCAAAAAAACATTACAGGAACATGGGGAGAGAGGAACCTGTTCTTCCTTCTCCTGATAGGAAGAGGAAATCTGAGTCTATTCATTTGTAAGATTTCCAAATAACACTTTACTCCTAAAAACACAAGAGAATTATTCAGATTTAAAAATCACAGTATAAACAATCATATCACGCATCGAAATAGAGCCACAAAGAAAGGCAGCTGGATCAAACTAGGAAAAAATGTCTTAAGAAAGCTGAAACACCTCTGAGTCCTTATGCCAGCTGACATGAAAAAGGCAATTAACTATGGATTAAGTTGGGAGGGAAGGGGCAGCAGAAAGGGAAACTAAGCATGAATTCTTTCAGCAACCTGAAAGAATGAGATTTCTTGGAATATATTTTACTGAGCTATAAGGGCAAATGACTATGCCCCTCCAAGGTCCAAAGTGCGTGAGTATACTGGATGAGCCAGCTTAATGGTAAGCCAGATCTGGGGCTCTAAATTACTAGACAGTCTTTTTGGTTCTGAAGAGACATAGAAAAGTAAGGGATATAGAAAAGATCCAGCTACTTCCTTTGCCTGCCAATCTAGAAGATTAGAGAGGACAGAGAGATGCCATCATCATAACTTCCATCCAAAGCTGCTAAAGTTGCATAGAGTTAGAGAGATGAGAAAGCATGGGCTTCCCCAAGGAGGGTATGAGACATTGGAGCCATGGTTTGGGAGACTTTGTCATGCTGGAGGAGTGTATTGGTCCATTTTCACACTGCTATGAAGACATATCTGAAACTGGGTAAGTTATAAAGGGGAAGAGGTTTAATTAACTCACAGTTCCACATGGCTGGGAAGGCCTTAGGAAACTTACAATCATGGCAGAAGGGGAAGCAAACATGTCCTTCTTCACATGGCAGCAGGAAGGAGATGTGCCAAGCAAAGGGGGAACTGTCCCTTATAAAACCATCAAATCTTGCGAAAACTCACTCACTATCACAAGAACAGCAGCAAGGGGTTAACTGCCACCTTGATTCAATTACCTCCCACTGGGTCTCTCCCGTGACATGTGGGGATTATGGGACCTACTATTCAAGATAAGATCTGGGTGGTAACATAGCCATACCATATCATGGAGTAAGACCTCTGGGGATTTGAAAAATTAAAGCAGATGGCAAAAAAGCAATGAAGTTTTATAGCTGTAGGCAAGTGAAAAACTCAAACATAACAACCAGTTACAGTTTCCAATATTCTAATATCCAAGGCAATATGAGCTTTATGTAGACATCTCCTATACTTTTGTCTCACCCTTCTCCTAATATCTGGCCTTCTCATACACTAGGAATGGCTTGGATCTCTCTCTCTCTGTCTCTATCTATCTCTCTCTCTCTCTATCTCTATCTCTATCTCTATCTCTGTCCGTCTTCCTTTACTATGACACTCTCATCCCCCCATTGATCAAGACAATATTCAATTACTTGTAAGCTCTCCAATATTGACCCATTTTTATATTCAACAAGCATTCATTGAGGACCTGTCTCAGGTACATGGAATAAAGAGATAAATAAAGCAAGGGGCCTTCCCCTCTAAAAGAAGGGGTATCTAAATTTAGGGACAGGCTTTCTGGAGGAGGTGACATCAACCCATGTTCTTATGACCCATGTTCTTATGAGGTGCCAAGCCTTGGATTATCACATAGGGTTCCTTGTGGAAAGCAATAGTGACTGAGCCTGCCAAATGAGGTAATATTCATAATTTTTAAAGTGGGCTGTCTTAAAGGAAGGGCAAAAGTTAGCCAAGTACTGACAGTGAACATTCAAAGGCACTGAGGTAGCAAGCAGTCCCTGGTGGTGGGAGGACACTGGTATTGTTAGTTGACTCTGAGAAGGTTTTCTTACTGTAAATTTTCAATAAATTTTGCCCCAAAGAAAAAGTAATAAGAAGAAAATCAAAAACTAAGGGCTGCACTTTTATGAACTTATATTGTAACTGATTCACTAAATCACTATTCAATCAACCTCAATTACTGCCTTAATGAACAATTAATTCTACCACTTATGTAACAAGTCCTATGCAAAGACAAACCGGAGTTTCATTCTCAAAGCAACCATGATAACACTGAAAATTCAAAATTACCTTTAAATGTACCAGGAGAAGCCAGCCAAATGTAGAAGAGGCGACTGTGGCACCTGAAACAGGTAAAGTGAGCTTTTCCAATTCAAAAATATTTTTGCCACATACTTTACCAATTAGAGATTCAGCTGTGGCAACATGCTTCTCATTTTAAAAGCAGGTAAAGGAGTAAACAGAGTAAGCCTATAAATCATTCAACCCTTAGTAAATGTTTTTCCTATTTCAATCAAGAAAGGCACCATTCTCTAATTCTATGCTTTCAGAATCATCTTTAATTCCTGTCTCCCTTCGTATTTGATCTTATTAGTTGTCAAGCCTTAGATTATCATACAGGATTCTTTGTGGGAAGCAGCAGACTGATTCTGGTTGATTGAAGCAATATCCACAATATCTTTTTAAAAAGGTTGTTTTAAGTGGCAGACATTGTAGATTAGCTGTTCTTTTCTCAATTTCTTCATCTCCAGTTGTATCATAGAGGTTGGACACTCCAAATACTCATTAAATACTCATTTCTCACATTTCCATACAGCTAGTTGACCATATTACTCAGCTCTGGTCAATAATATGTATGCCTAAGCCTGCTGGAGTTTCAGGAACCTTTAGCTCTTCTGATTAAAACGAAATATATAACTGGTGCTAACCTGTCCCCTCTTTTGATCCTTGTCTTGACAAAGACGGCAGCCTAAAGGAAAGACCAAGAGGCTGAAAGAGAACCTTGACATTGTCAACCTATTCACAAAATGTCAGTAGCCACTTTGGGAGGCTGAGGCGGGCAGATTGCTTGAGCCCAGGAGTTTGCTACCAGCCTGGGCAACATGGTGAGATCCCATCTCTATAAAAAATACAAAAAGTAGCCAGGCGTGGTGGCACATGCCTGTAGTCCCAGCTACTTTGGGGGCTGAAGCAGGAGGATCACTTGGGCCTGAGAGGCAGAGCTTGCAGTGAGCCTAGATTGCACTACTGCACTCTAGCCTGGGCGACAGAGTGAGACCCTGTCTCAAAAAAAAAAAAAAAAAAAAAAAAAAAAACAAACCTTTAAAAAAGTCAGTAGCTATTAACACCAAATTTATTTTAAAATCTTAATGGCTTAAGCCACCACTAATGATATTTTCTGTTATTGCAGCTGGAAAAATGCCTGCCACATCTTCTAACTAATTGGAAGGGCTCAAGTCTAATCAGCTAGCACCAATGCCCAAAAGCACACTACAGAGCTAGTCAAATAAGGGCCATCAATCCACTAGACACTGCTCTTTGTACTGCTGCCACTTCTGCACCAGAAGCGTAATCTTACTGTAACCACTAACACCACAGTCAACACTGTCATTCCTGTAAGGCCACAGACTTGCAGCACCATATACTATTTCTGCTACTGTGACTCTAAATTCAAAGCCTACGGTGGCTACATCTAGTTAATGGCAGCTGGGTTCCATGCACCTTTTAACTGCAAGTATGGCTTAAAAGTTGAGTATCTGCCATTTTCAACTGTTAAGGATTTATAAGGTGGATAATTCTCGTCTGTATAGGAAAGAGGTGTGCACCTCATTTTTTCAATGCTGTGACCTCCCTAGATCAGACCTTATCTGATCACTTCCAGCCACTACATAGAAGTAATTTTAATCATTTAGAATTGCTACATCTCTGAAATCTTACACTCTAATATAGGACCCTGTCTTGGTAGTTCAGCACCTTACTTCAACTTCCTATTCTTGTACATGAAGCTAGAATATAATGGACAGAACAAATAGATATTAAAGATGTTAAACTGACAGAATTTGGGATAACTAGAGGTGAGTGACACAAGGAGATGAATTAAGAATAATTCCCAAAATTTTGTCATGAGCAGTAACCGGGTAGGTGGTGGTGTCATTCACTGAGGAAATGAAGGTTGAGGAGGGGACTCAGAAAGCAAAAATAACCACGTTGGTTTGGGGACATGGGTTCAGGCACACGTGAACTGATGAAGTCATCCAATAAAAAGCTAGGTGTGTGGATCTAGAACACAGGAAGAAGGCAGGGACTGGAAGTACAGATTTTGGCATTATCAATTTGTAGGTCATTGAAATCATGAAACTGCAGCATTCACCTGCATTTCTTTTTGTTTTTGCTTTTGTTTTTGTTTTTTGAGACGGAATTTTGCTCTTCTTGCCCAGGCTGGAGTGCAGTGGCGCAATCTCAGCTCACCACAACCTCCGCCTCCCGGGTTCAAGCAATTCTCCTGCCTCAGCCTCCCGAGTAACTGGGATTACAGGCATGTGCCACCATGCCCGGCTAATTTTGTATTTTTAGTAGAGATGGGGTTTCACCATGTTGGTCAGGCTGGTCTCAAACTCCCGACCTCAAGTGATCCAGTTGCCTCAGCTTCCCGAAGGGCTGGGATTACAGGCATGAGCCACTATGCCCAGCCCCACCTGTATTTCTTATCTCAAAGAAGGAAACTCAAGGAATACAACATCTTCCACTCAGTGTGAGCCTCCTTCCACAAAGTACATCCAACCGCCAAGAATAAATCATACCAGTCATTAAGCTCTACCTCTTTAATACCTATCAGCCCTCTCTATCTCCACCTCTGCTGCCTTCATTAGCTCTCACCATCTTTCACTTGGAATTAGTCTTTGAACTAACCTCCAACATGTCTACTATCACACACACACACACACACACACACACACACACACACACACACACACAAGTGCAGTTGCAGGTCAAGTGACCTTTCTCAAACACAAATAAGAGCATGCTCATCCATAGATTAAAAACTGTTAGTAGCTCCCACTGCCTAAAAGATAAAGTCCCATCCCTAGATTAGACAGCAATGCTCACATCAGATTCTTCCCTACATCTCTGGCCCCATTTCTCATTGCCTAAACCCTCCAAAATATGCTCACTTACTGGAAAATGTTCCTGTCACAGTCTTGATTGCATCTTACATAGAGTTTCTTGATAAGGACAGGGGATTTTAACCAACATACAATATATTACAGGCCAGAAAGGGAGAATCCCTTCTTAAACCTACACTATGAAAATTTGGGGCCCAGTTTGCAAAATTGCCATTCACATTCATATTAATATAGCACCAAAAAAGACTATTTTGAAAGTGGCATTCTGTTTCTTTTAAATGCACAACTGTGCTCGAAACCATTTAGGAGAGAACATATGGGTTCTAATGACTGCTTCCTACATGACACCTTTGGATCCCTCTTGTTTATTATCCATTCCCAGGCCCTAGCGATAAGCCCAGAAACACTGGCTTCATTTCGTTCCTTTTTGTACAACTCTTCCTCAGCTCAGCAAGGGCTCTACAAAGTTGCTTTGTAAGTGCAGAGATCTATAAGGAGCCTTTCGCCAAAGATCAGGAGCCAGCAATCAGCCTAAACCAGCTCATCCTCTGGGAGACAATGGGAGGTAGAAAGGTAAGCACTTGAACTGGAGGCTATGAGAAAAGAATGCAAGGGTTAAGCCTCTTGAATCAAAGACTTTGGTCTTCTATCAGCCAAGGCAGCTTGTTTTGATGATGCTATGGAGAAATACCAACCCCAGAGTTATTTTGTGCTCTGTGTTGAAACCTCTCGCTGCTTTGTAAGATAAAACTAATGCAACAAATATCAATTGAACATTGCACTATCTAATATGAAACATGAGACTGTCCCTCTCCTCAAGAATCTGATTTATAATCGTAATAGCTATTATTATTATTAAATTGCTAACATGTGGGAGGAGGGAGGGATAGCATTAGGAGATATACCTAATGTAAATGACGAGTTAATGGGTGCAGCACACCAACATGGCACATGTATACATATGTAACAAACCTGCACGTTGTGCACATGTACCCTAGAACTTAAAGTATAATAATAATAATAATAATAAATAAATTGCTAACATGTATTAAGCACTTGCCATTGGACAAGTTAAAGTATTTATTTAATCTTTACAATAATTCTGTGATGGATTCTGTCCTCATTCCCACTTGCAGAAAGGGAAACTGAGGCTAGGTTTAATAACTTGCCCAAAATCACAAGCATGGTAAGTAGCAACAATTAAAATCTTCTTCAAGAGACAAATCAATAATTGTAAAGATTCTAGTTGGGTGTGGTGGTACGTGCCTGTGGTCCCAGCTACTCGGGAGGCAGAAGTGGGAGAACCGCTTGAACCCGGGAGGTGGAGGTTGCAGTGAGCCGAGATCACTCCACTGCACTCCAGCCTGGGTGACAGAGCGAGACCCTGTCTCAAAAAAAAATTTGTAAAGATTCTAAAATGGTTTCTATTAATAACAAATGCCTTTGAATGAATAGATGAATGCATGAAAATCCTAAAGAACAAAAATTGCTGGAGGGCATCAGAGAAAAAGAGGCTACTTCAGTTTGAGGAAATAAGGAGGATATTACTTGAGAGAATATTTGATTTCTGTGACTGGCAAGGCAGGAAACTTTCATAACACTATATTTACAAGGGCACCCATATGCTAGACTACTATTCAACCCACACCCAAGGTGGAGACTATTTTTTTTTAATTTTTAATTTTTGTGGATACATATTAGGTGTATACCTTTGTGGGGTGCATGAGATGTTTTGATGCAGGCATGCAATGTGTACACACACATCATGGAGAAGGGGTATCCATCACCTCAAGCATTTATCCTTTGTGTTACAAGCAATCCAATTACACTCTCTTAGTTATTTTTAAATGTACAATTAAGTTATTATTGACTGTACTCACCTGGTCGTGCTATAAAATAGTATGTCTTATTTATTCTTTCTAACTATTTTTCATGCCCATTAACCATTCCCACCTCCCGCAGTCTCCCACTACCCTTCCCAGCCTCTGGTAACCATCCTGCTATCTCCATGAGTTAAATTGTTTGATTTTTAGATCCTACAAATAAGTGAGAACATGTGACATCTGTCTTTCTGTGTCTGGCTAACTTCATTTAACATAATGATCTCCAGTTCCATCCATGGTGTTGCAAATGCCAATATCTCATTCATTTTTATGGTTGAATAGTACTCAATTGTGTATATAGACCAAATTTTCTTTATTCATTTACCTGTTGATGGACACTTAGGTTGCTTCCAAATCTTAGCTATTGTGAACAGTGCTGCAACAAACATGGGAGTGCAGATATTTCTTTGATGCACTGATTTCCTTTCTTTGGGGTATATACCCGGCAGGGGCATGGCTGGATCATACAGCAGCTCTACTTTTAGTTTTTTGAGAAACCTCCAGACATCTTCATAGTGCTTGTATTAACAAGGTGGAGATTCTAAACACACCCTTTCTTTCCCAGGGACAAAAAGCACTATTTAGAGAGCTTCCAAATAGCACCAAGAGTGTAGCAGTGAAGGTGAGAGACTAGAAACCAAAATCTTAGGTGATTTTATTTTTAAATAACTATTGTGGTAAACTATATCAAGTTGAATTGAGAAATTCATGCATTCATTTGGCAAATATGTATCCAGTTCCTACTATATGCCAGAGTCTGTGCTAGGCACTGGGAATTCATAAGAAAAAAAAATACAGGTTACTTAAAGAACCTATATGTGTACATATTTTCCTACATATACAACTATGACTTTTACATTAATAAGTAATTATGAAACTTAACCAGGTTGTTAACTCAAAGAATAGTACTGAAAATAACAGAGAGAAGTACCAGAAATAAAGGGCAAACGACTAGCAGGCAACTGTAAAAGAAATCTCCAGATGCCTTGAGAAATGTCACCAGCAGCAGAAAACCAGAAAATAGTCTTCTTGCTGCGGTCATGCACAAGTTTCATTCTAAACATAACACATTGGTTGCCTCACCATTGTTCTTTTCTTCCTCAAATTAGACACATCTAGGAATCAGACAAAATGGGTTCACTCCCTCTAGCTTGAATAATTTCTGGAAAGCTTAGATGTTCTCGGCATGTCTGTTAAAGCAGTTGTTGCATTTCTAATTAGCATCTTTGAATTTGCCTGTTGTTATTCCAAGCCCTCCTAAGCCTTCAAGGACAAGACCTCCGTGAACCATGCAAGGGGCCATCTTTCATATTATATTCCTAATTATGCATCTGCCAAAGGTTAAGAAAAGTGTTTTGTTTTCCTATAAAGTATTATATCGGTTTTTCATAATGAAGAAAGACTCCAGGCAAAAATGGGTATCTACAACAAAAAGCTGCTTGGTGTTAAGAGCTATTATTTTTTCTTAATTGTGGGTTTGTTTTGTATGTGTATGTATAACTGATTTTCTCTGCATTTTCATACTTTCCCTGTGTGAGGCATTTCTGGGAGATAATGATTGGATAAGGTTAGAGGTCCTCAACTTCTCCAGCTGTTAAGTATTTGCCAGAAGCAGCTCTTTGTATGCAATTTTTATTGTTATTATTGCTTACTGTTTAGGTCTGTTACTTTTGAAAAATGTATCTGTCTCAACTCAGGAAAAGTAGAGTCCATTAGGACAGAGTGGAACTTGGTGTACAACTTCCTTTAGGAACCAAGATGGCCTGAAGAAGTCGACTTAAACAATGGATGTTGCTCAAAAACAAAACTTCAGCGGAGGATTTAACCCTGAAATCACATTTCAATCATTTTTTACAAACTAATACTAGCAAGTTTGGCAGCTTGTAAGAAACCATCTAATAACATGTAGCCCTCAGATAATTTCCTACTCAGACATCCTTGCATGTTCTCAAAGGGTAGAGCCGGGCCACTGGCCACTCCTGCATGCCACTAGTCACACACAAGAGTCTCTCCTAGTCACAGGGCCACTTTTCATATACATCAACTTGGCAGGGTGCTATCATGCCTTTTACTGTGGCACTTCAGGAAAGTGGGCATCATTGACTTTAGGCACATTTGTAGCGAAGTGCCCAGAACATTGGGGATGCACAGTAATTATCTAATGCAGAAGTTGGGAAATTTTTCTATAAAGGGCCAGATAGTAAACATTTCAGGCTTTGCAGACCACGTAGTCTTGGTTGCAACTTCTCAACTATACTCTACTACTCTCTTATGGTAGCTCAAAAGCAGTCATAAACAATATATAAAGGATTAGGTGTAGCCCAGTTTGGCCCAGAGGCCAGATTTTGCCCACCTACGATGTACTGAATGAATAAATAATCAGAAAGTTCACTTTTCCGTATAAATGACTATTCCAAATATATGAAACTTTCTTCTTTAAACTCATGAAATTTTTATTTAATTTTTGCTTTAACTATCTTAATCAAAATATTTCATAATGTGTATTTACATACTGGCCTACCTTTTTATAAAACCATATTTTAAACCTATTTTTACCCACATGATTCAGAGTCATTATTAAAGAATTTTACAATGCTGCAACTCACTAATGTCCTCTGAGAGTTTCTGACGACATTGGACTATTTAACTCAACTCTAGAAAGCCCCGAGCCTTTGCTGTTTTCTGTTATTGCATCCGCTTGTGATTTTTCTGTTTTCTTCCTTCTCAATACTTTCTTTTCCATTCCCCCAGTGTGCTCTTTGGAGGATTACATTGACTTTTCAAATCATAAGTCCAAGGAATATTTAAGACAACAATCAAACTTCAATACTCTTCATTTCTGGCCAGGCACGATGGCTCATGCCTATAATCCCAGCACTTTGGGAGGCCAAGGTGGGCGGATCACTTGAGGTCAGGAGTTCAAGACCAGCCTGGCCAACACAGTGAAACCCCATGTCTACTAAAAATGCAAGTAATCCCAGCTACTCAGGAGGCAGAGGCAGGAGAATTGCTTGAACCCAGGAGGCGGAGGTTGCAGTGAGTTGAGATCGCACCACTGCACTCCAGCCTGGGCAACAGAGCGAGACTCCATCTCAAAAAAAAAAAAAAATCCCATTTCTTCTTTCCACAGTCCTGGGACTCTACCTGCTCCTCTCCTTACCCTGCCATATTGACCTGATCTGTTTATGTTTCTTCCCTTTTTCTGATCTGGAGTTGCTCAAAGAGTAGGACACAGCCTCTTCAGTGCTCCTTCTCCTTTTTAAAGTGACGCAGGAACCCAGGCACTTGAAAGTTTTTATCGCAATTTAAAAGAGATATGGAACAGTAAAAATGATAAATCTAAGATTCTTACAAAGATTCACAGAGATCATTCTTACAATCAAGCCCCTAATCTAATATTTCTGATTCCCTTGCTGAAATGCTACCTGGAAATGTTCATTCGATTTTCGGGTTTTGCTTCTAATTTCTTGAAATTAGAGATTACCAACCTTCACCACTTCTGTAGTTCAAAGGTGAAGAGCATGTCAGACTCACCCTCCAAGGAGGTCTTTACTTCATTTATACTTTTCAGTTTCGCTGAGTGAGAAGCTCAGTGCCTTTCTTTCATGCACATGATGGTGATAATAATAATATTAGTCATGTTGATAATGACAGTAACTAACATTTATTCCTTTGTGCCAGATATTATGCTAAATACTTTATATGCATTTCCTAACTTAATGCACACAATTCCATGAAATAGACACTATATCAAAATTTACACCTAGAAAATTTAAGCAATTTTTTCAAGGCCACATAGTAAGAGCCAATGCTCAACTCCAAACCATCTAATTCTAATGGAACATTTAGGAGCTTAGGGATCTTGTATTAGTGATAGTGGTTAAGTGTTACCCTGCAGTAACAAAAGCAACAAGATACCAATAGTTTACTATGAAGAACTTTATTTCTCACTGATATGAAGTCTACTATGAGCATCTGACCACCACATGTGGTCAACAACCCAGGCATCTCATCTTAACACATGCCTCTATAAGCACCAAGGTAGCAGAAGAAAGTTTCGCTTTCATTTCACTTTCACTTCAGTTTCCAATCTATTGGCCAGAACAAGTCACACAACTCTACATGTTCGCCACAGAGGTAGAGAAATTTAATCTTCTCATATGCCCCAAAGGAGAGGAGAATCAGATATGAATCAACACAAAACATTACACAAATCAACATAAAACATTACTATGCTATCACAAGCTATCTTTTTGGTCATCGTATATTTGGTTCACTCTTCTACACCTTAAAAACGCTAAATCCAATGCCAGATAGACAATCCAGAGTACCACACTATTGTAGCATTGAGCCCAAGACCTAGGACACTGGACTTAGACTCAGTACTCTCTACACTGGCAGGGATGGAGAGATGAACATTAGTTTTGGCATTAGGTTCTGACCCATGGCTCTTGTTGAACCAGAGACCTGTGAACTTAAAAAGTTAAGTTAAAAGAGCTATGGCTCCCTCCCTCTTACCATCATCACTATAGACACACATTCAACACACAATGATAGAATGAGGACCAGATAACCTCAGTAATCACTCCCACTCAGAAAGGGGAAGAATGACCAACCCAAATTTAAGTCATAAAGAAATAGCCTCCACCTCCTTTAAAAAAAAAAATGTTTGACAGGATCTCACTATGTTGCTCAGGATAGTCTCAAACTCCTGGGCTCAAGCAATCATCCCTCTCACCCCAACCCCAACCTGGGACTCCCAGAAAACCGGGATTACAGGTATGGGCCACCATGCCTGGCCAGCCTCCACCTCTTCATGGAAGAATCTGCAATGTCATCTAGTAAAACTATGAATGGCAAAAAGGAAAAATTTGTGACCATTTATATAATCTATCCACTCAAAGTATTAGTTTTCTATTGCTGCAGTAACAAATTACCACAAATTTGATGGCTTAAGAAAACATGAATTTATTATCTCATATTCCTGTATTTTGAAAGTCTGACATAAGGCTCATTGAGCTAAAATCAAGGCATAAGCAAGGCCACATTCCTTTCCGGAGGACCTAAGGGAAAATCCATTTCCTTGCCTTTTTCAGCTTCTAGAGCTGCCTTCATTCCTTGGCTTATGGCTCCCTTCTTCCATCTTCAAAGCATCTATTTAACCATTCATCCATCATCACATCTCTGTATGACTACAGCCAGAAAGTTCTCCACTTTTAAGAACTTATGATTAGATTTGGCTCATTCAGATAATCTAGGATAATCTCTCCATTGCAAGGCCCATAATCCCTTTTGCCATATAAAGTATTGGCATATAACACATTGCATAGGTTCCAGAGAATATGGCATGGACATCTTTGGGGGATTATTATTCTGTCAAATATACCTTGGAACTCAAAATATGAAAGTATCATCATGTTATGATGCTGTTATATTCAACACAAGGCTTCAGAGTTTATCAAATCAAAAGGGAGCTGTATTAGTCAGTTCATACTGCCATAACAAAGTACATCATAGACTGGGTGGCTTAAACAGAACTTTTTTCACAGTTCTGGAAGCTGGAAGTCTGAGATCAGGGTGCCAACACAGTCAGGTCCTGGAGAAGACCCTCTTGGTGGCTTGCATATGACTGCCTTCTGTCTGCATCCTCACATGGCAGGGAGAGGGAGAGAGAGAAAGAGAAGAGAAAAAAGAGAGAGAGAGAAAGAAATCTTCGGCTGGGCACAGTAGCTTACATCTGTCATCCCAACACTTTGGGAGGCCAAAGCGGGCAGATCACGAGGTCAGGAGTTCGAGACCGGCCTGGCCAACATGGTGAAACTTCATGTCTACTAAAAATACAAAAATTGGCCGGGTGTCGTGGTGGGCGCCTGTAATCCCAGCTACTCTGGAGGCTGAGGCAGGAGAATCATTTTGAACCTGGATGGCAGAGGTTCCAGTGAGCCCAGATCATGCCATTGCACTCCAGCCTAGGCAACAGGGCAAGACTCTGTCTCAAAAAAAAAAAAAAAAAAAGAGAGAGAGAGAGAGAGATCTTCCTCTTCTTATAAGACCACAGTCCTGGCCGGGCGCGGTGGCTCAAGCCTGTAATCCCAGCACTTTGGGAGGCCGAGACGGGCGGATCATGAGGTCAGGAGATCGAGACCATCCTGGCTGACACGGTGAAACCCCGTCTCTACTAAAAAATACAAAAAACTAGCCGGGCGAGGTGGCGGGCGCCTGTAGTCCCAGATACTCGGGAGGCTGAGGCAGGAGAATGGCGTGAAGCCGGGATGTGGAGCTTGCAGTGAGCCGAGATCTGGCCACTGCACTCCAGCCTGGGAGGCAGAGCGAGACTCCGTCTCAAAAAAAAAAAAAAAAAAAAAAAAAAAAAGACCACAGTCCTATTTGATGAGAGCCTGACCTTTATGGACTCCTTTAACCTTAATTACCTCCTCAAAACCCTATCTCTAAATATAGTCACATAGGGGATTAGAGCTTCAGCATACGAATTGGGGGTTGGAGTGGGGGGCAATTTAGTCTATAGCAGGAGCTTTCACTCGGAAGGGAACCATGATTACATTGCCTTGGACAAAGCAAATCACATGGCCATGCCTGAATGCAATGGAACCATGATTACATTGCCTTGGACAAAGCAAATCACATGGCCATGCCTGAATGCAATGAGGGATGGAAACATACTTCTCCCATATTCATGGAAGGAGAAAACTAGAAATATTTGCAAGCATCAGTAATACCTACCCAGAGCTATTGGCAGATTTTAAGCAGGATTGTGACATAATCAGATATGTATCATAGAAAGATCCCTCTGGCATCATTGTAGAGAGTAGATTAGAGGGGATACTTGTAATCAGGAAGACTGTCTCAGGGGCCCTTGATATAGTCCAGGGGGAGAGGGGGGCCAAAATAGGGCTGTGGTAGAACGAATGGAACAAAGCAACACATAGGAATTTATATAGAATATCCCAGTAATTACATCTTCTGCAAAATGAATATTTAACATGTTTATTTTGATTGTTTCAGAGTAAAAACTCTTTCTAAGATATTACACACAGTATGTTGAAATGGTTTGGGTTACTATCAAGCGATCATTGTGAGATCAGTTTCTGTACAGAACTTTAAACTGTAAAGCACTCATTGATATTTCGGGTGGATAGATACGCTTTTACTTATACTTTTCTCCTTTTTCCACATTTTTCATATTCTCACTCTACAAAAAAAAAAGGTGGTTGAGGAAGGTAAGCTGTCATTAGCACAAGGAAATGATATGAGAGCGGGGCAGGGAAGTGCTGGATAGAGAAGGGCGGAATTGCTGGCGAGGGCTCCACCCTCGGAACTGTGCCCACAGACCTAAATGAGAACAGGCATTCCCGTTTTCACGCCCAAATGTTGTGTTTTCCAAGACCACTCTGGCCTGCCACTCCCCCGATCCTGTGCGCCTATAAACCCGAGACCTTATGAGAACACAGACACAAGCAGCTGGACGTCGAAAGGAGCAGAGGAACACACCAGCAGAGACCAGCAGACCAGCAACGGTGGAACGACGTAGATGCCAAGGGGAGTTCAACTGGGCATGGTCGGAGAAGAGTCTGGCCACTGAGCAGCCCGACTCCAGGGGAAGACCGAAGACCGCCTTCCCACTCCATCCCCCACTGCTGGCTCCCCATCCATCTCACTGAGAGCCATCTCCGCCACTCAATAAAACCTTGCACTCAATCCTCCAGCTCACATGTGATCTGATTCTTCCTGTACACTGGGCAAGAACTCTGGCAGTCACACTGGCCCCCTGTCCTTGTGATAAGGCAAAGGGTCTTTACGCCATTCTCCTGCCTCAGCCTGCCAAGTAGCTGGGACTACAGGCGCCCGCCACCTTGCCCGGCTAGTTTTTTTGTATTTTTTTAGTAGAGACGGGGTTTCACTGTGTTAACCAGGATGGTCTCGATCTCCTGACCTCGTGATCCGCCCGTCTCAGCCTCCCGAAGTGCTGGGATTACAGGCTTGAGCCACCGCGCCCGGCCCAAAGGGTCTATTGAGCTGATTAACACAAGCCGTTTGCAGACGGCAAAGCCAAAAGAAAGAGCACACGGTAACATATGACCACTTGGGCTTCAGGAGTCTTAGACGCTGTTGTGGGGCTGGAGCTCAAAAGCACTCCCCATGGCCTCTGCACCTGCCCATCTGCCCTCTGCATGCTCCCCCTAGGGGTTTGAGCAGAAGGGCACAGAAGTAAGCCACACCCCTGTTGCATGCCCTGTAAGGGTGATAAGGGAACTCTCCCATTTTGGAAGTGCAGTAAAGGTTGTCTCTGACCATTGTAAACTCCAGATGCAACCAATCAGACTAATAAGCCAACTTTGAAAATCAAATTGAAACTTACCTGCTTGTAAAAGAAAGTGGCAGCCTAAACACATCCAAGGAAAGAATGACTTAATGGAGTGCAAGTTATTTGCATTAAAGTTAGAAAAAGAGGAGTCAAAGAGCTGGAATATCAGCCTATCACCAACTCTGTCCAGGATCAAAGAGTGTGCTCTGTCTGCAGATATGAGTGTTCTGGTCCACATGCTAGTATAATCATCTCCATAAATTAATATTTTTCATTGTGGTTTGATATGGTTTGGATTTGTGTCTCCATCCAAATCTCATGTTGAATTGTAATCCCCAATGTTGGAGGAGGGGCCGGGTGAGAACTGATTGGATCATGGAGGCAAATTTCCCCTTTTCTATTCTTGTAATAGTAAGTAAGTTCTCCAGAGATCTGAGTGTTTAAAAGTGTGTGGCATCTTCCCCCTTTGCTTTCTTCCTCCTTCTCTGGCCATGTAAGATGTGCTTGCTTCCCCTTCACCTTCTGCCATCATTGTAAGTTTCCTGAGGCCTCCCCAGCCATGCTTCCTGTACAGCCTGTGGAACTGTGAATCAGTTAAACCTCTTTACTTTACAAATTACCCAGTCTCAAGTAGTTCTTTATAGCAATGCAAGAACGGACTAATATATGGTTTATACATTAGTCTCATGTGAGTTTGGTCAGAGTGAATTCTAAGAGATTGATTCCCTCTTACTGTGCTGAAAATTCTACATAATAAGAATAATAAGTTTGGGTTCTTTCAAAAGCAAAGCCTGAGGCAAGAGTTTGGTATAAGTAATTTATTTTGAAGATAATTCCAGGAAATAGAAATGAGAGAATGGGAGAAATGAGATAAGAATGGAGTAGCAGCCAATGTGAAGGGGCATTATTGAGGTCACTGCTCTGAAATTCACTGGGACCTTCTGAGAACCAGGGAGAAAGCCTCCTAGAATTGCCTGCCTAATGGACAGGAGGCTGGAGCATTTAGATATTGGATTGTGTGCCCCCCACCAACTGGTTTGTGGTTGCCTCAAGAATATTAAATGCACACACACACTTCCTAGTTATGCTTGGGTATACTGAGTGAGCTCCGGGTGCCTTGGAGAAGTCCCTGGGACAGAAAGTGGAAACACATGGCTTACACTTGAAGTGGAACACTGTCAACACAAGGGAAGCTGAGTTCACATAGAATTGTCTGCTGCAACCACTGCTGAAAGCGAAGGTGGTCTAATGGGGCTATAGCCCAAGGCATCAGGGATATCTGCTATGCCAGGCAAAGAGCAAACCCTGAGCTTCAGCCAGCACAGCACTGTCTTAGCAGCCAGCTGTTAATTTTCCTGTCTCATCACATACTAACTAAAGCATTAAATACCCTTTACTCCCCAATAACAACTTCAATGCATGGCATAAAGTCACTGTCTTGGTTCACAAAGTACTATATTTAGTCTTAAATTTAGAAGTTTCCTTTCCTATCATTAAAAAATTGGCATGAGACTTATCAAGTTGTCAAGCCGACATTAAGCTTCTTTTGTGCTACAAAAGCAAGTCTGCCAAAGAAGCTGAGCACCACCAAATAAGCCAAGCCTTGGATCTAATTAAGTAAAAACAATCCTTTAAACCTCTTTCTCTTGGGGTGGGAATAAAAAAATGTAACAAGTTAGAGGCATGAAAGTAAAACATAAAATGCAATATAGATCATCAGGAAAGCACTGAGGATCTGAGAGCTTGTGTGAGAGGCAGGATTTGGTTCTCTGTTAGAGGCCAACATAGTTACAGGGCATTACTGAAGACCTGTGGTTACAGAGGAATCCGGAGAGCTGGGCTCTGCTTCCTTCTTCCATCCCTCCAATGGGGACTGTTATGTGCAATTATTACCATGGACTTGAATATAAAACAAATTAGAGTTCAAATTCCACCATCACCACCTGCTCCCTGTGCAATCTTGGACAAGTTATTTAACTTTTCTAAACCTCAGAGTCTTCATCAGTGAAATACAACTAATAATTCCTAATCTGCAGAACTACTATGAGAATTAAATGACTAGTATAGGTAAAGCACTTTGGACAGTACCCGACAGATTGTAAGGGCTTAATAAATTTTTTTTGAGATAGAGTCTTGCTCTATTGCCCAGGCTGGAGTGCAGTGGCACAATCTAGGCTCACTGCAACCTCCACCTCCCGGGTTCAAGCGATTCTCCTCTCTCAGCCTTCTGAGTAGCTGGGATTACAGTTGTGCCCCACCACACCCAGCTAATTTTTGTATTTTTAGTAGAGACGACGTTTCGCCATATTGGCCAGACTGGTCTCGAACTTCTGACCTCAGGTCACCTGCCCACCTCGGCCTCCAAAAGTGCTAGGATTACAGGTATGAGCCACTGGGCCTGGCCAATACATTAATAGATGATACTGAGTTTGTTTTGACGTTGAACATGCTGAATCCTAAAGACACCCAGGAAATGCCTAGCCTGAGGTCTGGGTCTGTGCTTCATAGATATTGGTTTTTCTTTCCAAAATTGTGTTTCATCAGAGCTAAGAGCTTTACTCCAATGTAAGACAAGGCTCCTTATTCTGGAATAAGATGTAGAAGATGGGTAGCTCAAGAGGGGTTTTCTCTGGAAAATTTACAATGAATAAGACAAACTGTGTCCCTAAGGCCGTGTTGAAGACCAAGGATGAAATGCTGGAGCTCACACCGTGAGTTCTAACCTTGAGAGTCCAGCTGACCATGCCACACATCAGCACGGCCCCTCCCTGACCTATATAACCAAGCCTCCTTTCTGTGATTCTCCATTCCTCCTCCTTTGCATTTGATCTGCTTAACCTGAACTCTGTCCTTGGTTTTAAATTTCTCAGGCTGACTCCAGCTGCAGTTCCATTTCTGACCCTTTTGAATGTAGCATTCATATTCAAAGTCTAAAGACTTCACATATCCACTGATTGCATTTGTTCATTCATTCATTTACTTGACAGATACTTATGGAGAGCCTATATGTATCCCACAATGTTCTGGGCACTAGGACACAGTGAAAAACTAAATAGATGAGACCCCAACCCTAGGGATTTTCTAGACAGAAAAACAAGTGAACAAATTGATACCTAATTAATATTAGGGAGCCCCACATCTTCTCATCTGAGAAACTGATTCCTGCCTCCCACCCTGCAGAACATAAGAACAGGACTCTCCCTGAACCCCAAGAGGCAGACCCAGCTTTATGCTGTTCTTGCCATTCACATTATGGACCACTTTTAAGAAGATCTTTTACTTAAAATGGAAATACCATTCAACGCAGCAATTTCACTACTGGGTATATATCTAAAAGAATATAAACCGTTCTACCAAAAAAAGAAAACACATGCAATCACATGTTCACACAGCACTGTTCACAATATCAAAGACATGGAATTAATCTAATTGTTCATCAAAGGTGAACTGGATAAAGAATATGTGGTACTATACCATGGAATACTACACAGTCATAAAAAATGAAATCATGTTCTTTACAGCAACTTAGAGGTAGCTGGAGGCTATTATCCTAAGCAAATTAACACAGGAACAGAAAACCAAATACCATATGTTCTCGCTAATAAGTGGAAACTAAACATTGGGTACTAATGGACATAAAGATGACAACAATAGCTGGGTGTGATGGCTCACATCTGTAATCCCAGCACTTTGGGAGGCTGAGGTGGGTGGATCATTTGAGGTCAGTAGTTAGAGACCAGCCTGACCAATATGGTAAAACCCTGTCTCTACTAAAAATACAAAAATTAGCCAGGTATGGTGGTGTGCACCTGTAGTCCCAGCTACTGGAGAGACTGAAACAGGAGAGTTGCTTGAACCCAGGAAGCAGAGGTTGCGTGAGCCAAGATCATGCTACTACACTCCAGCCTGGGTGACAGAGCAAGACTCTGTCTAAAAAAAAAAAAAAAAAAAAAGATAAAGATGACAACAATAGCCACTGGGGACTAGTTGGGAGAAGGGAGAGGAGCAAGGGTTGAAAAACTACATAACTACATAAACTACATATTGGGGACTATGCTAAGTACCCGGGTGACAGAATCATTCATACCCCAAACCTCAGAATCATGCATTATACTCAGATAATAAACCTGCACACATACCCCTTGAATCTAAAATAAAAGTTGAAAGAAAAGTAAAAATAAAGGAGAGTAGAAAATTTTTTAAGAGGTAAAGAACAAAAGGTTGCTTTCTAAATCCTCTGAATGAGATATATGGAGACATAAAGACATGATGGGAAATACGGTTTTAGGCCATCAATAATAGAGGTCTGGGAACCAGTAGAAGCCAGTAGCAGAGGAAGGTCTTCTTTTCAGGTGAAGTATAGCATCTTCTAGAGTAGAGCTTTGGATACACATTGGTTGACTTTTCATGACAGTAGATAGCAGACATTGTTGATTTCCTAGTCAGTATCTCTTCCTTCCTTCCATGCTAACCAGAATTTTTTAAGTTACCCAGGCTTCAGGGAGTAGTAACTTATTCCCAGCTCATGGATACATTCTTTTTAGTCAAAACCAATGATAGTAATTCCATTCCTTTTGTCCAGTGATTTGTATAGGGGTGGACATGTAACTCACTACCTCACTTCTGGTCAGTGAAATGAGAAAAATTCAGGAAAGACTGGAGCAGAGGCTTCTAGAAAAAGGTCTTCTCATACCCAAAGAGAGAGTCTCTTTATCCCTCTGTTGTATCTGGATGAGATTCCTGGAGTTGCTTCAGTCATCCTCCTGTCAGCATGAAGATGAGATCAATAGAGGGAAAAGGACAGAGCCACAAGAATCAAAGAAGTGAAGAATGTTCTGGCAATACAATGACAGAAGTTACCTTATCTCTGGACCTATTTTTTGAACTAATAAATATCTACACTATTTAAGATTTTTTTAAGAAAAAAGGAAGATCTTTTTACATAAAAGTCAGGCTCAAGCATGTCAAAATTTTAACCCTCTAGTGGAGAAAATTTGAGAAAGAGGCTATGGATTTCTATTTCCAAGGCCTATTACTAGTGTGACAGTTGCTTCATTTTCCCTAAAGAAGAATTACCAGCAATTACAATAGTCCATCCAATATTTCACATATGGTTACACACCCTGAAATGATGTCCCTGGGGTTTTTTATCTTTAACACTGGAGGCGTTTCTATCCTTTGCATCACTTAGGGAGAAGCACCTGGGAAACAGAAAGACTTGCTGCAAGAAATAAGGACATTTCCATTACACGAAATTGTGGCTCACAGAGTCCCTCATAACACATAGTCCAGTCAATTGTGACTTATTTTACATGTTATGCCCATGCCTTTTAAGCTCTGTTATGTTTTCCTGCTGCTTCCAGGGCCAAGGTTCTGCACCAGTCAACCATAGACTATCTACTATTCTGAAATCTGACTATTAATCAACTTGACTGCCTCTTCGCTGGTAAAGAAGTAACAACTCGTTCCTAGACTAGCAGACATTTTAAATGGTAGCCCCCAAACTCAACAGATCTCGAAAGGTGCTTTAAAAAATGTATCTGCCCTGGCTCAATAGGAGAACTATGTGGGCCCAGCAGAGAATGCCTGATTTCTACTCCCTTCTCTCATGGCATTTTAGGAGGATGGAAAAACCACACCTGTGGTGGGCAGCCATGATGTGAGCAGCCATATCATGTACCAGAGAAGAACTAGCCAGCAACATTATTGCATCGACTATGGCTAGTCATACATATTCCTGTTCTGTCAGATTTTTCTGTAAGACAGAAAGGTTAGAAGTTTTTCTTCAATTGTATGCAAATACAAGGTAGAATCAGCCCACACAGACTAGAGGTAAGCTAGAAAACAGAACTTGATCTTCACTCCTTGGCAAACTAACCAGCTCTCAGACCATAAATCTGTAGATCAACCGCAACTCTTTTCATGCTCCATTAACTTCAGTTAATACAGTTCCCAAATCCTATTAACTTTATTTCTTAACGTCTTCCATATCTTCCCCTTCCCCTATGCCATCCCTACTTATGTCAGGGCCATTTTGCTTTCCAACTGGACCATTGCTATAGACTCCTAATTGATCCTCTTACCACTAGACATGTTCTCAATCCATGACTCTCTAAACTTTCTTTCATGTTGTAATCAGGGGAGCCTTTCTAAAATGCAAAATTGGCTGGGCACAGTGGCTCACACCTGTAATCCTAGCACTTTGGGAGGCCAAGGCAGGCAGATCACTTGAAGTCAGGAGTTTGAGACCAGCCTGGCCAACATAGTGAAACCCTATCTCTACTCAAAATACAAAAATTAGCCAGGCATGGTGGTGCATGCCTGTAATCCCAGCTACTCCAGAGGCCAAAACAGGAGAATCACTTGAACTCGGGAAGCAGAGGTTGCAGTGAGTGGAGATCACACCATTGCACTCCAGCCTGGGCAACAGAGCCAGACTTCGTCTCAAAATAAAATAAAATAAAATAAAATAAAATAAAATAAAATAAAATGCAAAATTTATCTTATTACTGCTCCTCTTAAATGAGATTGGTGACTCTTCTTTCCTTATAGAATAAAGACTAAATTTAACCTGTCAAACCAGCCTGTGATCTCACACCTGACCATCTATCTGACCCTCCTGGAAGACCATACCCATGCACTACTTGCGATTGTAAACACACTCCCATTTGTCTACTCCTCCAGCCTGAACTGGCCTTCTTCCCAAACTCCACCTCTTATCTACAGGGCAAACAGCTTAGTCATCACCTGCTAATAGACAATAATCTTTAGAGCAAGAGCATTAAATAATTCTTCTGTATCCCCAGCACTTTGCTTGGCATGTAGCAACCACTGAATACAAGCAGTGTTTGTTGAAAGAATTAATGAGGAAGTGAAAAGAATAAATCAAATGTTTCATGGCACTAGAGAGCTGTGTTAGCTAAAATATCTTCCTTCTCATTACTACTATCACCTAATATTTAGATACTATGACTTCAACTGAATCATAACCATGGCCATGTGTTCTCATAGCTTCAAATCCACATCTGGCACTAGTCCATTCTACACATCGTGTCCCGATTACTAACCTTACAAAGGGATGACTCTAACCATTACATTTCACTGTTCAAAACCCCTCTAGAGCTCCCCTCTGTCAACTCCCTCCATAATATCCAACTGCCTCCATGTTCTGGTCCCAACCTACCTGCTCAATCTGATTGCCCTCCACTCTCCAGCAAGCTTGTGATGATTAATTTTAGGTGTCAACTTGACAGGATTAAGTATTAGCTAGAGAACTTGTAAAGATAGCCAAGAACAGTGGCTCATGCCTGTAATCCCAGCTACTCTAGAGGCTGAGGTGGGAGGATCCTTTGAGGCCAGGAGTTCGAGACCAGCCTGGGCAACCTAGTGAGACTCTGTCTCTATGAAGATAAGAAGAAGAGGAAGAACTGGTAAAGGATTGTTTCCAGGTGTGTCTGTGTATTAGTCTGTTCTCACACTGCCATACAGAAGTACTTGAGACTGGGTAATTTATGAAGAAAAGAGGTTTAATTGACTCAGAATTCCATAGACAGTACAGGAAACACAGCTGGGAGGCCTCAGGAAAGTTACAATCACGGGAATGGGCAAATGGGAAGCAAGCACATCTTCACATGGCAGCAGGACAGAGAGAGAGAGTAAGGGGGAAGTGCTACATACTTTTAAACAAGTATCATGAGAACTCACCATCACGAGAACACCAAGAGGGAAATCAACCCCCATGATGAAATCACCTCCCACCAGGTCCTTTCCCCAACATTGGGGATTACAATTCAACATGAGATTTGGGTGGAAACACAGAGCCAAATCATATCAGTTGGTGAGGGCGTTTCCAGGAAATATTGGTGTGTGAGTCAATGGACTGAGTGGGGAAGATCTGCCCTCAGTGTGGGAAGGCACCATCTAATCAGCTAGGAGCCCAAAAAGATTATTGAGTTTCTTTGTCCTGGAGCTGGAACACACTCTTCTTTTGCTGTCTTTGGACATCAGAACTACAGGCTCTTTCTCTTTCATTACTCCAGGACTTACACCAGTGCTCCTCTCACCCTGGATTCTCAGGCCCTCAACTTTGGACTGAGAATTACACAATCAGCTTCCCTCGTTCTGAGGCCTTTAGATTTGGACTAAGCCATGTTAATTGCATCCCCAGTCTCCAGCTTGCAGACAGCCCGTGTGGGACTTCTTGGCCTCCATAATCACATGAGCCAATTCCCCTAATAAATCCCCTATCACATATCTAGATAGATAGGTAGATAGATAGATAGATAGATAGATAGATAGATAGATAGATAGATAGATAGATAGATAAGTAGATAAATAGATTCTGTTGGTTATGTCTTTCTGGATAACCCTGTCTAACATAAATGCTTCCACTGAACACCAACCAAGGGCAATATAATTTTCTAATAAGTACATTTATTCATGCTGTGTATTTTCTCAAGAATTCCTTACCAACTGAATCAATCATTTCCCTACATCTACCTCAAAAACCATCTCTTTCTAAGACCTTCCGAGATCATTCCGTCAAAAAAGATCCCCTTCTTCCGAATTCCATAGCATTTTTTTCTATAACTTTTTCATGGCACATTCAAAAAACTGTCTTCATTACAGTTATTAATGAATATGTTTCATCTCAAATACAAAATTGCAAAGTCCTTGAAGGGCATAACTCAACCTTATCCATTGTATCATCAACAGGAGATTCCAACACATTTCTTGCACATGATAGACTTTCAATTAAAAAAAAGTTTAATTAGTTATTCAATTATGCAACCCACTAAGAGAGCCACCCATTCTGGATAATAATATTTCTTATTTGCATATATCAGTATATCTGTGTGCAAAGTGCTTTTCCATCTGTTATCTTATTTGTACCTCACCACAGCTCTAAGAAGAAAGAAAGGAGTATCTTCCTTATTTCAAGAGATGAAGAAACTATAGTTCTGTTGCAGTAACTGAGCTCTTCAGGATTATTCAGTTAGTGAAAGGAGGAGGTAGAATTTGAATATAAATAAACTAGCTTGATATTGCATGAGTGTTTCCCACTATTGGTACTCTGTACAAAAGTTTGGCACTAACCAAAGGTGTGTTCCTCATTTATGTGGATCCAGTACAAGCAAAACCTTCTCCTTCTCTCCCTGCCAAACTTTATCCAGGTCTTGGTGCACTTTGAAGCAGGAAACAATGCCAGCCCCAGTGTTCCAGCTGGCCTTCTCCAGTCATCCTCTGCCTGAGTTCACTGGCCTGCTGCTCCAGGCTTATATTTTACCTAATATTTAAACTGCCTCTTTAGAAATCTAGTCAGCTAGGTAGAATGATACCATAACAAAGAGCCAAGAGTCAGAGCATAACTGTGTGCTGGAGAGTGGCAAGGGGCTACATATCCAAAGCTGCCTGGAGCCTGACGATGGGGGCCGTGGGAAGACATGGGCAGAGAGGATTTAAGCTGAACTCTCAACTCACAGGTCTAGAATCAGATTTCCAGGTTCAAATCTTGACTCTACCACTTCCTATCCACATAACCCTGGACATTTTACACAATTTCTGTGACCCTCAGGTCCTTCATCTGTAAAAGGCTGATGATGATAATAGTTTCCCCCTCATAGGGTTACTGAGGTTAAACAAACTCATTAGTGCAGATTCCAGTACAGGGCCTGGCATATAAGTAACAATCAAGAAGTTTGAGCTAAAGTAACAGAATGTTGAGTGGTAATATTTGTGTGCCCCCAACATGGCAACAAAGGCTCAAAGCTGTAGACAAAGAGGCTCCATAAACTCCACACTTGAAACAGAGGTGCCAACACCTGGGGCCAGGCACCTCCCTCAGAGACTAATAAGCCTGAACTGCCCTTCTTCCACCAGGGGTTCTGGGCCTTGTCAGGGATGCAGAGTCTTGGATGAGATGTAATGTCCCCATCGCCAATACAAGGAATAGGGATGTCTTAGTTCATTCTCTACTGCTATTAATATAACAGCATACCACAGACTGAATAATTCATAAACATTAAAAATTTACTTCTCACAGTTCTGCAGGCTGGGAAGTACAATGTCAAAGTGTCAACATCTGATGAGGGCCTTCTTGCTCATCTCATGCCAGAGGTGAAAGAGCAAGGCAGCAAAAGGGTGCTGAACTCACTTTTATAACTATCCCACTCTCACAGTAACAAAACCACTCTTACAATAATGGTGTTAATCCATTCATAAGGGCAGAGCTCTCATGACCCAGTGGCCTCTCAAAGGTCCCACCTCTCAACACTGTTGCATTGGGGATTAAGTTTCCAACACATACACTTTGGAGCACACATTTAAACCAGAGCAAGGAGTTCCAAAAGAATCCTTGGAGAGATTAGGATTGCCTGCCAGATAGGAGCACTGGCATCTTGCTCCCAGGATGAAGCTTTCAGAGCTACAGAACCAGTCGTATGCAGCTTTCATAGAGAATTATTGGAAGAAATTGGCCTCGACCTCTTGAGTATAGGTAGTATTCTTGAACATGGAGACTAGTGCTCACTTAAAGATGTAAAGCTTACCAGAGAGGCCCATTGCGTCAGGGTGAGAAAGGACTATGGTACAGGGTGGCTAAGAAGAAAACAATGGGAGCCCCTCACCCTACTCTTCTGCAGTAAAGATCTCTGCTCTTTCATGTGAGATAGCAGGAGCTCTGGGGCCATCCTGGTGGTCATGGAGAGAGAGAAACTGCCACCTTGGAAAGAAGATTGAAACGTGGACCAACCTCAGGGATCTCAGAAGACATGGCTTCCCTCTCTGGGGGAACTCCAGCAATGGAGCAGAACTGTGGAAGCTGATTGTTCAATTTACCAGCCATAAAGAGGTCATCAGAAGGAGGTAAAATCACACTGAGTCTTAAGATAGCCAAGACCACCTCCCCATCATGATATGCATCTCATGTTATCCTGATATGAACCTGCCTCCACCTTCTCCTCCCAGACCCCCAAAGCCCTCCAACCTAAGCAAAGTTAATCCCAAAAAGAAAGAAGGAAGAGATGGCAATTTAATGAAGGCACTCCCCACCCACACTCAATCCCACCAAAGTGCTTGGGTGAGAGAAGTGGAAAAACATTCAGAAGAGCCTCAGACCTCAGGCAATGGGTCAAGCCTATGCCAGGTGAGGGAAGGGACGTGTTCTGGGGATAAGATTTAAATCATATTAAAGACTAATGTTTCAAAGGGACTTGGCTTTTAACATCTAAAAATGGCCAGGAAATTACAGAATCTCTCATCAGAATTTGAAAAAGGCATTTGTCAAAACACGATTGAAAGTTCAATAAAAAAATTAAACCATTTCATGTTTATGCCCCAATAGAGCAATTCCATTATCAGCAATGGCATCTTAGGGAGAACTGAGTGTTAAGAACAGAGAAACTAAATATGCCCAAGCCCAAGATAGCACATGAGATCAGCAAAGAAAGATAGAGCATTGAATCTGAATGTGCATACAACGTGTAGGAGCAATTTAGGGAAGATCAAGGGCAGGAACTAACCTGGGAAATCCAAGCAGACTGCCAAGAATAGGGTTTGAGGCCCCTATGGTTTTAATTAGTCAGCAGCAGTAAGGGACAGAGTGAGTGGACTGAGTTAAAAGACACGGTGTTAATGCCACACCTGGAGCCACTGGGGGCTCTGCTGGGTTTTACATTAATGAGAATAATGTGTCTTTGAAAAATATTATTGCCTCCCAGTAGCTTCCTACTTTTCTGGTCACCTCTGCCTTTCATGAGAAGAATGCTAAACCACATCTTTGCTCCTTCACATTCCTTTGAAGGAGCTGGGTGGCCATGACGGAGGAGAGGCAGACTCTTTCATCCCTGAATTGGCACCCCAAGTCCAAGTCAAACTGGTAGTTACCAGAAGCCTCCGCCACTTCCAGGAGGATGAGGTCGGACAAGACCTACCAGTCTTGCCATTTCCATTCTA
Source organism: Macaca fascicularis (assembly GCF_037993035.2). Classification (NCBI taxonomy): domain Eukaryota; kingdom Metazoa; phylum Chordata; class Mammalia; order Primates; family Cercopithecidae; genus Macaca; species Macaca fascicularis. Next base: position 149,608,984 of record NC_088381.1, on the reverse strand, counting down.
CGCAAAACCAATGCTATCATTCCCTCTAGCCAGCTCCATAAGTAATGAGGTTTCTAGGGAAAAAGAAAAAGAGTGTGAGGCTTTTAAGCAGACCTCAGACAAGAATGCTGTTCTCACCCCCAAGGCAGCTTCTCTCTAGAATGATCTGCAAGGAGAGATCTGTGTGGGTGTGTCTTCTGGGTGGTCCCACACTCTGGTCCAAACTCCCGAGGCCAGCCTTAGAGAAGCCAGGAGAGGTCTTCACCCTGTCCGTGGAGACAGAAGAAGGATGGGAGCTATTGCAGCTGAAGCTGTGACTTGACTGCCAGGAAATCACACGTCTCTCACAAGCCATCCCACAGCTTGGCCAAAGTCAGCCATCAGCTTAACCTCCTTTGGGATGGAATGGCATCAGGACGAGTGTACACCTGAACACAGACTGCCACAAGGCTGTCCTTAGACAAAAATGGTCTTGCAATAGCAAGCTAGACTTTTTTAAAATGTAAATTTATTCAGAGAAATTCTAGAATCCCACCAAGTTTGCAATGCCCTAGGGTAAGTTGTAATGTCGTTTAATGTAAATTCAGCTAGACAGTGGCTATTGGCACATCCATAAGGGGCATCAGCCCCCTGGTGGTCAGCTTGTTCTCTCTGTCCCCAGAATCAGGAGGACCCAGCTTCTCAAATATCCATTTAGCTCACTGCCACTCTTCCTATAAAACTCCCCCAAACGTATATATTTTTAAAACTCCTATAGAAGTTCTAATAAAAAATAATCAACACTTAATACGAAAACTTGAAAAATATAGAAAAGTTTAAAGGAGACCAAAAAAAACTCACCTCTAATGCTACCACCCAGAAAGAAACTGACTGTTAATATTTTGGTATGTTTGCTTTCAGACTTTTATGTTATGTTACTTATGAACAAATATGTGCCTATATAACATAATAAAATTAAAATAAAATTTAGAAAACTGAGTCCACATGGTACGGATACAGTGTAAGCTCTGGTATTGGCTGCTTGGGTATAAATTCTACTTCCACCTCTTGCTATCTTTGTCTAAGCTGTAACAAGTGACTGATATAGTACCCACATTAAAAACTTACTATAAGGAATAAATGAAATTATTTGGATAAAGCTCTTATGACCTAGCACATGTGAGCTAAATATACATGAGTTGTCGGTGTTGTTGCTATTATTGGTTGTGTTTGGCCTTTTTACACAGTACACGTATTTTTTTCTGTGCCTCTGAGGCAGTTTACAAGAATGAACACTGTGTCCCAATCCATGCAGCATTATCAAATCTAGGAGACTGTCTGGATTGATACCATTCTCAGCAAACACAATGACCTTGCCGGCATCTTCCTGAGAGAGGTTGATGGGACAGGATGGCTCGGGGCAGCTCAAATACCTGCAGGGGCAGGGAAAGGTTGTGGAGGCGTCAGCCAAGCCAGCATCACAGCTGTGCTCAATTACCACAAACAGATGTTGGCAGCTCGACTCATTAGAAATGCAATCCAATCACGTTGGCAGTCTAACCATCTTACTGGAAACTCTAGAGATAGGAAGACCCTGCGCTCCCAATTCCAGTGGTCAGATCAATAAAGGTCACTCTCCCTGTCCCCAAGCGAAAGACTTCATGTGGCAAATCTCCACAGGGATTAGAGAAGTGGTTCGCAACTGAGGTCAATTTTATTCCCCACCAGATATTTGGCCACGACTGAAGACGTTTTTGGTTGTTGCAACTTGAAGGGAGAGGAAGCTGCCACTGGCATCTAATGGGTAGAGACCAGGGATGCTGCTGAATATCCTAAACATAGGACCATCCCTGCAACAGAGAGTTACCTAACCCAAATTGCTGATTGTGCTAAGATTGAGAAACCCTCCATTAACGATCTCTAGCATATGAATAAGTTAAAAGAGGAAAATGCTTGGCCCCCGTGACGTGGTCCTGAGGGTCTGTAATGGAGATTACAGAAGTGAGCAGTTAGATTATATTTATGAGCTAAAGCAACTATATTTTCTATTCCTTTTCTCTAAAGTTCCCATATCCCAGTGAGACTTTATTTTGCTTCGTAATGCCCAGCAAGACATTATTTTTCAGTCTGTCAGTGAATCCAGCTATTAACGTATTGCTCCACCAACTACTGCAGTCATTCCTTGGTATCTGAGGGGGATTAGTTTCGGGATCCCAGAAAATACAAAAATCCATGGGTGCTCAAGTCACTCATATAAAATGGTGTCGTATTTGCATATAACCTACACATTTCCTGCTGTATATTTTAAATCATCTCTAGATTACTTACAATACCTAATGCAATGTAAATGCTATGTAAACAGTTAGGCTGTATTGTTTTTTACTTGTGTTATTTTTTGTTTTATTGTTATTTTTGTTCGTTTTTTGTGTTGTTTAATATTTTCTTTTTTCTTTCTTTTTTTTTTTTTTTTTTCCTTGAGACAGAGCTCTGTCACTCAAGCTGGAGTACAGCAGCGCAATCACAGCTCACTGCAACCTCTGCCTACCTGGTTCAACCAATTCTCCTGCCTCAGCCTCCCAAGAAGCTGGGATTACAGGTGTACACCACCATGCCCAGGTAATTTTTGTATTTTTAGTAGAGACAGGGTTTTGCCATGTGGTTTAGGCTGGTCTCAAACTCCTGAGCTCAATCCTCCTGCCTCAGCCTTGCAAAGTGTTGGGATTACAAGCAGGAGCCATCGTGCCCTGCCATTTAATAGTTTCCATTCCTGGCTGGTTGAATCCATGGATGCAGAACCTGCAAATACTGAGAGCCCATTGTATTTTATTACAATCCTTAAATCTAAACTAGGACTTAGGACCCATACTAAAAAGATGTATGCACAATATTTGCTTGTCCCCTACACTGTCCTTGTACCAACACCTGGAAAGTCTGGATAGTTGGATAACTACAGTATCACAGGAAATATACTCTTGAAGGTTTTAAACCAAAGCTAGGAAATAAGTAAAGTTAATACAACAGTGCCATCTAGTGAAAGACAAGTATCTCAAAAGAGCCTAGATCTCAATTTCTGAAATCTAAAATTCATGCATTTTACCCAGACAAATTCAGTGCAGAACGGGAATATTAAACAAAATTGCATTATGTAATCCTCAGCCTTCAGAAGAAACCCTCCATGTGACCTAATGTTGTCATATTCAGGAGGAAATCTTAACACAGGCCAAGTAAGTAGAAAGAAGAAATTAGAAGAAATCCACGATTACCTCTATACTCAAATATTACATAACAAGAATCTAACTCTAATTGGTGATAAGATCTGCAGCAGATTCCAATCTCCTGACACTGAGATCAATATCCTCTTGGTGACCCTAAACTGATGGAGCCGTGGCTCAGCCTCACATACCAGGTACACGTCCCAGCTCTGTGCTTGGTGCCTGGATGACTTAAGACAAGTGAAACTTCTCTGACCTTCTGTTTCTTCATCTGCCAAATGGTGTGATGATATTATAATACCCATTCATGGGATGTACCATAAACCCTAAAGGAGGCGTTCTGGGAAAAGTGAATAACATGTGGTTTAGCATGGTAAAGCTTAGTTCCCTTTCCTAGCTGTTCCTCGTCCTTTATCTGCGTGTTTACCAAATGAGACTGAGACACCTAACGGTCTGTTTCTTTTCAAAGCTGGCATTCAAATTTTTACTTAATAAATCTGAGTCCTTACTGTGTACCAAATACCATTATAGGTTCAGAGGATGGAAACGTTTCCACTCTGATGGAAGAAATGTGTAATATGAAGGGATCTTGGAAGAAAATGATACAAAATTACAGCAAGAAGCCTGCAGTCTGTTTTAGATATCATGGAGAAGAAGCACTTCTCAGAATGGATATTGAAAAAGGAGGAGGGGGAGATAGACAAATACTGAAATTAAGGGACACACCTGGTGTTCTCCTTGGAGACAGAGGGGATAGTCACCAGGTTGTTGTCTAACTGACTCACCTTGCAAAAGAAAGGAGATGAGAGCCTTGTTTGCAGGAAGAGGGGATGTTCGCATCCCAAAATGAGTAACCTCTGGCCTTGATTAAGCCCTCCACATCGTTTCCCCCAGCAACCTCTCCCTCATCGTTCTAGGGCTGGGGTTCCACTTCAACATTGCCTCCAAGTTAGCCGCGCTGCCAGATGCAAGAACTAAAAATCAAGACATACCTTTGACTTTCCTCCTCCTCCTCTCCCATATCACTCTTGGACCATGAGTCCCTTTCTTGGGATGGCTCCATGTTTTATATATAAGATAGCAACATTGTCAGTGTTCTAGTTTATCTGGTTTAAGGTTTATTATCCATCCGAGTGGGCCTGGTCTCCACTGCACTTCACTTCTGCACTTTCCACAGGCAAATCTCAGCAGCCTGCTAAGATCTGCCTGCAAGTGGACATAAGCTATTAGCTAGTCCTTTCCAAAGATACATAATACATTACATTACTTAAAATTTTTAATTTTTCTCTAAAATTTTGTATTTAAAGCTCTATAATCCCACATGTTGGCTAGATGACAAAAGTTAAACATTTCTTTTTGAAGGGTTTCCCGGGGTACTCAAAACCCCAATAAGAATTAGGAATGTCAGATATACCGTAGTGCATGCTATTATTTGGCCATGTAATCCCCTGCACAGAGTTTCTCATGGAAATGCACTTTGCAAAAAGGCTAACTACAGGTCTGTCTGGTGGCTGTTCTTACGTTAAACTTTGCTGGAACTTTACTATCTCATGAAGCTTTTCCTGAAGCATCACAGTCCCTCTTCCCTTAGTCCCATATGCAATTGATTAATACTCCCCTTGTCTTCTCACACTACTTTCTGTAAATATTTGTAACATAGCCTCTCTAACACTTTGGTGCCCTTAATTGATTTTGTGTTTACCCCTCTTTAATTTATTGTAGGCCCCTTCAGAACAGGAAGTTTGCTTTATACGCAAGGTTGAAGGGAAGCTCATGGAAATCCCTGGTGCCTGTGCACTGTGTGGCACGTGGTAGAGGTTTAGCGCAGGAAGGGAGCGAGAAAGGAAGGAAGAAGAGGGCAGGGCTGGCTCATTTTGGAAAGATCATAGTCCCAGTTCCACAGTTTGACTTTCGACCAATCACACCCTCTCTGAGCCTCATTTCCTCTGCAGCCAAACAAGGCTAAAATATTAGTCCTGACTTCCTGCTAGGACTGATGGAGGTCTGTAATGAGATCATCGATGCAAATTCAACTTATAACTAGAGTGCCAAGCCAGTGTAAGATAGCGTCATCATTAGCATCAGCCTGAAATATCCCCTTCCTGCCTTAGCCAAAAAGGTAAGGGCACCACGCCCACAAGTGGGATAGGCGAATACACCCTCCATAATCTTTTAGCTAGGAAGATCCTCCCAGTCCCCAAAATAATGCCTCTTTCTGAACCCAAAATGCTTCAATTTCTATAACACGAGATAGATTTTTAAATTCATGTAAGATATCATTTTAAATACTTTTAAAAATGCAAATCATTGGTATCAATTTCCTCACTGAACGAAATTTCAAAAGGGGAGAATTCTGAGCCTTGAAAATGAAGTGAAAAGGCTGGGCACAGTGGTTCACACCTGTAATCTCAGCACTTTGGGAGTCCAAAGGCAGTCGGATCACTTGAGGTCAGGAGTTTGAGACCAGTCTGGCCAACATGGTGAAACCTCATCTCTACTAAAAATACAAAAAAAAAATGAGCTGAGTGTGGGGGCATGCACCTGTAATCCCAGCTACTCAGGAGGCTGAGGCAGGAGAATTGCTCGAATTTGGGATGCAGAGGTTGCAGTGAGCCAAGATCACGCCACTGCACTCAAGCCTGGGCAACAGAATTTTATATATATATATACACACACACACATATACTTATATATATATACACACACACACATATATACACACACACACGCATACACACACACATATATATGATATAGATATATAGTTTATATAGCTTTTATATACTTTATATATATATAGTTATAAACTATATATGTGGTAATTCTTATTTTTGAGACAGGGTTTTCCTCTGTCACCCAAGTTGGAGAGGTGGACTACATCGGCACAATCACAGCTCACTGCAGCCTCAGTCTCCCAGACTTAAGCGATCCTCCTACCTCAACCTCCTAGTAGTTGGGACCACAGGTGCCTGCCATTATACCTGGATAATTTTTTTTTTTTTTTTTGTAGAGACAGAGTCTTCCTATGTTGCCCAGGCTGATCTCAAATTTCTGGGTTCAAGGCATCCTCCCACCTTGGCTTCCCACAGTGATGGGATTATAGGCATGAGCCACTGCACCCAGCCTAGGTAAACTTTTTTATTTAAGACATCAGTGGTCATTCATGACTGCTAATTTCCGCTTTCATAAACTACCCCCCTACACACACACAACATACACATTCATTGGTATTTGAATAGTTAATTATCTTTGAACCAAAAAAAAAAAAAAGAATTGTATTTAGGGAAATAAAATTCAGATTAAACTAACTTTTATTGAATACCTACACAACAGAAAATATACCAAAGATTCTTAAACAACCTATAAACATATTTGTTGCCACTCAAAATTTCCAGCTGTGGGGTAAATCCAAGCTATCAAATTGGAAAACCAGATATGAGACCTACTCCTGAATACAACTGGGAAAGAATAAAAAATACATTTTTTAAAACTAAGAAATGAGGGTCTTTTGTATGGAAACAGGAATCATGTATCCACTTTGCAACTCTAGAGGAGTGTTTTGAGGTTGTGGCTTGTCATTTGATTATTTAAATACAAGTCCTTTTGTAATTATTTCTATTGTTAATAAATTCCATCCAGCTTGGATGAGGTCATCAACACGTTAATGTGAATTCAGATTTTGAAAGAGAGAACTAGACAGCAGTCACAATCAGGCGCCCGGATTTTTCCCAATTACTGCCCCCAATTATTTCCACACCTATTGCTGACATGTTTAATCTCCTTCTCCTGGCCTAACCGACAGCTCGCATGGAGGAAGAATGCTAGCTAATGCACTGCTCAGCAGAGTGAGGTCCAATTTAAATAATTAGAAGCCCATTTCATTTCCTCTCTCCTTCTTGTAAGCACACTTGAAAGGAAGGAAGTTGCGTGCCCAGGCTTGACGCCTGTAACTTCTTCAAGAATAACTTACCAACCTTCTTAAAGCCCCTTTCCTAACCAGCTGCTCTCTGTCTGTCCCCAAGGACATTGGGGATAAATTAAAGTTATTGGATGATAATCAATAAGCAAGGGTCATCTCTATTGCCTGGCTTAAAGGACTTTGATCTAGCAAATCATCAATTACTGCCACCTATATTAGCCTTCCCATTAACCCATGTGGCCTGAATAGGTCCTCTTATTTTCTAAGTAGGATGAGACAGGAGCTGCACAGCAGCTTCTGCTAATGAAGTGAAGCTGAGGTTCACTTGGGCTTGGGGCCTGTCTCCCATTTCTCCACAAAATGACTTCCCTCGCTCCTCAAGTATTTAGAAATCCTTTTCCATTTGGCAAAGACCTGAGTCATAATTTTGTTGCTTGACAGGAAGGTGTTCATATATGTCCCTTTCGTTGATTGCAGGCCCACAAGGGCCAGACTTCATGAGGTTCTGGTGACCAAGCGTGCTCATTGCTGTCCTGGGACTGCTCCAAGTGCAATTCAAAGATGTCTGTTACAAATGAAGACCCTCTCCTCAGAGATCCTCATTCCCTGCATTTGAGATGGGCCCTGGGAACCTTCATTATTAACTCCTTAATTTCACTTGGACCAACACTGTGATGGTGACAGGCCCAGGTAAGGGCTGCGTTTCAGGAATCTGCATTTTTAATAAGTTGTCTCAGTGATTCCTATGCACATTGAAGTATAAGAACCTCTGTTCTAGAAAAGACATAAGCAAGTTAACAGCTGCCTTGTAAGTAAGGATAAAATAGAGGCTGGATAAAGTAACAAGCAATTTGCTGCAGAAAAGGAAAGAACAGAAGGACATCAGGGATTCATTGAGGTACCCTTTAAGCTGCCTATGAAGGTGACTAGAAGGTGACAGGCAAGAATGGGAGGCAAAATGTTCCAGACAAGAGAAACACATGAGCCACGGCTTATATAATAAGAGTTCAGAGTTTCTCTGGCAATCTGTAAACAATCCAATGAATTGGGACTTGAGGTGAACACTAAGGTTCAAGGTGCGGTGGGAACTGAAGCTGACAAGGAAGTGAGGATTAAGCCACAGAGGTACATGAGTGCTGCTCTTCAGACAATAGTGAAGATAGCTGGTCCAAATATATAAGAATGAATTTATATTAACAGAAATTACTGAGGGATAGAACAGCCCTCTGTCCAGCAAGATGCCCTCGGTTGCTCTGAACAAATAAAAAGGATACAAAAATGATTCAACGTTCGAAAGACTTCTGCCTACTGGCAACTTACTATTTATTGAATCCCATATTGATTGAATGCCTACTATATGCCTGACACAAAAATCAGCTCAGGAAAAACAATACTAAGCCACAAAGACATGGTCTGCCTTTCATTGTAGATTCATGGCTTAACATTTACTCTGTGGCAGGCGATAGACTAACGGGTAAGAAACAAAAATGTTACCCCAAGGAATTTACAGTGTAAAGAGGATTAAGTCAAATACACCTTCACACAGAAACACACACATGCATCTGTGCATGTCATCATAAACCGCAGGAAAGGTAGGAATGAAAGATTACGGGATTCGGTGGAGAAAGACTGCATGAGAGGGATCTTAAAGCAGAGGTAAGATTTTTGACAAAGGGAAGATGGAGCGATACAATATTTTAATCCAAAGGAAAGAAAGAAAGCAGCTGAAGAGAATAGAGAATAAAAACAATGAGGATAAGGATAACAATGACAATGAAGAGGATGCAGATTATGGCAATGACTAAGTGCCAGACACTGACGTAGGACATACATTCCTATCCCTTCCCCTCCCAGTAACCCTTCAAAGCAGGCGATATTACCCTTATTTTATATATAAGAAAAAAAAACTCTTCAGTGGGTTAAACTTCTAAAGATGACAAAGCAAGTAAGTAAATGAATCTAGACTCATTCATATTCATTCATTCAATTTACTGAATATATATTCATTGTGCAGCTACTATATGGTATGAAAGGCAGATCTGTCTTAAACCAAGGTTCCTATAATTTTTCTCTGCAACAGCTTAAAATTTAAACAAATAAAATTAGCTCTAGTAAATGACTGCATGAACAAGAAGATGAGGATTATAAGAAAGAATAATGATATTTATAGCTAGCATGTTTTACGTCTTTCAAAGCATTTTTACATGCATTATACCATTTAATCTCCACAAACGTCTTTAAAACAAAGATGAAAAAAATGTCTAATGCCTGGTAAACATTGTGTATTAGATGCTGAATCTTTCATCTTTATTTTGATTCTTAAAACCTTCTATTCTTAAGGTTTTTTAATAGTTCTCTTTTTTCAATTTTTTTATTTTAATCAAAATATTGTTCTACTGTTTTAAAGAGGAAAAAGAACAAAAATGGTTCATACTCCAATATTTTAAAATAAAATAAAATAATATTTTATAAATTTTATTTTAAAATAAAATAATATTTTATAAATTTTATTTTAAAATAAAATATTGTTAGTGAGGCTGATTTGAGTAATAGACTCCCATCCTACTGCTTATTCTACTGATATCCAAGTATCCCATTAATATTTCTTAATATTTTATTTTAAAATAATTTTAAATTTATAAAAATATTACAAAAACAATACAGAGTTCTAGTAGTTTCTTTAATCAGCTTCCCCTAATTTGGACAACTGACAACTTGGGTGGGATCACAAGACCAGCTGAGCCAGTTTCTCGGTATAGGTTACCTGTCCAGGTGGTGCCAGTTGGTTCCTCAGAATGAAGGGTCTGGAAAATACCTCAAACACCAATTTTAAGTTTTACAATAGTGATGGTATATATAGGAGCACTCGAGGAGTTTACAAATCTCATGTCTTCTGGCTACAGTGGTGGATATCCTCTAACTATACTTGCATCTCAGCAGAGTTCATGCCCCTCTCATAATCCTACTCTTGCGGACTTTTATTAGTGTTGTAAAGGTGATTTCTTTTTTGAGACAGAGTCTCACTCTGTCGCCCAGGCTGGAGTGCAGTGGCCCAGTCTCGGATCACTGCAACCTCTGCCTCCCGGGTTCAAGCGATTCTCCTGCCTCAGCCTCCCGAGTAGCTGGGATTACAGGTGTCCACCACCACACCCAGCTAATCTTTGTATTTTTAGTAGAGACAGGCTTTCACCATGTGAGCCAGGCTGGTCTCGAACTCCTGACCTCAGGTAATCCACACACCTCGGACTCCCAAAGTGCTGGGATTACAGGCATAGCCACCGCACCCAGCCAATAAAGATATTTTCAAACCCAATAAATAAGTGGGTACTTTTGGAAATGGCTATCATCATTCTTGATTTAAGGTTAAATTATAAAGTTCTCCCAAAGTGAGCTTGGCTATGTCCAGGAATGAACAAGAACAGTTTAGAGGTTAGAAGCAAGATGGAGTCAGCTTTGTCAGATTTTTCTTACTGTCATAATTTTGCAAAAGCAGTTTCAATATTATTGTTACCTATTATGTTGCTCAAATTGTCCACTTTAGCTGTTGGGAGCTCTTTTAGGTTGGCTTATTTGTGACACTGCCTCACCTTTTTATTATTTTTTTAGAACTTTTTTACTTTCTGATACTGTTAAGATGCTCCAGGCTCATTTTGTATTTCTGTGCCCCAGCCTTAGAATCAATCATTTCTGAAATGAGGAGCCATAATTTTGAAACCACCTTTGCAAAAATTATAACTAAGAAAATTATGACAGTGAAAGAGATCTGACCTAACTGACTCCATCCTGCTTCTCACCTCCAAGCGGTCCTTGTGCATTCCTGGGCACAGACTGAACTCACTTTGGGAGGAACTTAACTTGAAACAAAGATGATAACAGTCCTTTCCCAAAGCAAACCCCCTTCCTGCCTGGGGACAAAACTACCTTTGCAGAACTAACAAATTAGCCACAAGACTAGAAATTATGGTTTACGAATCATGTGACTAGAAGCTGCAAGATTCTGAACCTCCCCAAATAGCTCCTTGGGATAACATCACTATTGTAAAATCTAAGATCAGGGCTTGAGATATTTTGCAGACCCTGTACTTGATGAATCAGCTGGTACCATCCAGATCAATAAACTGGCTTATCTAGTCTTGTGACTCCCACCCAGGAAGTGACTCAGTGCAGGAGGAGAGCTTCAACTCCCTGTGATTTTATCTCCAACCCAACAAATCAGCACTCTCCACTTTCCGACTCCCTATCCACCAAATTATCCTTAAAAGCTCTGATCCCTGGCCGGGCGCGGTGGCTTGCACCTGTCATCCCAGCACTTTGGGAGGCTGGGGGTGGGGAGCGGATCATGAGGTCAGGAGTTAGCGACCAGCCTGGCCAACACAGTGAAACCTCATCTCTACTAAAAATATAAAACTTAGCCAGGTGTGGTGGCAGGTGCCTGTAGTCCCAGCTACTCAGGAGGCTGAGGCAGGAGAATCTCTTGAACCCAGGAGGCGGAGGTTGCAGTGAGCTGAGACTGTGCCATTGCACTCCAGCCTGGGTGACAGAGTGAGACTCCATCTCAAAAAAAAAAAAAAAAAAAAAAAATTCTAATCCCTGAGTTTTCAGGGACACTGATTTGAGTAATAACAAACCTCTGGTCTCCTGTACAGCTGGCTCTGTGTGAATTAAACTCGTTCTCTCTTGCAGTTCTCCTGTCTTGATAAATCAGCTCTGTCTGTGCAACAGGCAAGAAGAACCTGTCTGGTGGTTACAATTTCTTTTGTCAAAGAATGAGATTTAGAAACCAAGATATGAGTCCTCACTGCTACAGAGTATTATTGTTCCCTGGACCTTTAGGTAGACCTGGTAGGAAAATATATGTTATATACTAATTCATGCATATACGCCTATTTATATTTATCAACTTATATAGGTACATATTGGAAACCATGAGTTCATACTGATACTTCCAGTTCCATTCCAGCACCACAAGGTCGATTCTGTCCCCCTTTCTTGGATATAATTTCTTTTTCCAACAATGAGAAACCTGGCTTTCATTAACTACAATATAGTCCTTTCTTGTTCAGTCCTAGAATCAAGTGTTTCACTACAGAATTGCTCAACAACACTCTGACAAAAAGATGTATTAACTAGAGTACAGTATGCATGTGCCTTTGAGAGGTGATGCTGGCTGAGCTTCTGGGTCGGATGGGGGACTTGCAGAACTTTTGTGTCTAGCTAAAGGATTGTAAATGCACCAATTAGCACTCTGTAAAATAGCACTAATCAGCACTCTGTGTCTAGCTAAAGGATTGTAAATGCACCAATCACCACTCTGTAAAATAGGCCAATCAGCACTCTGTAAAATGGACCAATCAGTGCTCTGTAAAATGGACCAATCAGCACTCTGTAAAATGGACCAATCAGCAGGATGTGGGTGGGGCCAAACAAGGGAGAAAAAGCTGGCCCCCTGAGCCAGCAGCACTTTGTTCTTTTGCTCTTCACAGTAAATATTGCTGCTGCTCACTCTTTGGGTCCACACTACCTTTATGAGCTGTAACACTCACTGTGAAGGTCTGTGGCTTCACTCCTGAAGTCAGCAAGACCACAAACCCACTGGAAGGAAGAAACTCTGGACACATCTGAGCATCTGAAGGAAAAACTCCAGACAAACCATCTTTAAGAACTGTAACACTCACCACGAGCTTCCGCGGCTTCATTCTTGAAGTCAATGAGACCAAGAACCCACCAGAAGGAACCAATTCCGGACACACCTTCTTCCCATTTTAGCCTTATAGCATCTAGTCAAAATGCTATTTCCCAAAGTTACCTAAGTTCATGTTTTCTGCATCCCCTTGAAAGAAATCAAAATATTTTATCCTAAAATGTATTCCTTGGACATTTTGAGATGGCTGCCACAAGGCCAGTCAACTGAAGTTGCCCTGCAAAGCTGTCTTCTGTGGTGGAAATTTTCATCTGTAGAGAATTTCCATTAATCCAGTCAGCTCTTCTCCTATCCGGATCCAAGAAAGATTAAGTCTGACACCTTTAAAGGTCTGAAAGAAACATTTACCATCTATTATCTCTAATGACTCCTACCTGTGAAGTTTCATCTACATAACAAGACCACCTTTGTAGCCAAGACTCTTCCTTTCTCCTATAACCTGCCTTACCGCTAAAATTTACTTCCATAACTTGTTCTTGGCCATGCCCTGAGTGCACATTCTTTCTGTAGCCTTAAAATGATGTATAAGCTTCTGTACCTCACTCGGGAGTGATATGGTTTGGCTCTATGTTTGGCACTCAAATCTTACTGCGCATTGTAATCCCCAGGTGTTGAGGGAGGGGCCTGGTGGAAGGTGATTAGATCATGGGGGCAGTTTCCCCCATGCTGTTCTCGTGATAGTGAGTGTGTTCTCGCAAGATCTGATGGTTTTATAAGGGCCTCTGTCACACTTCACACGCCTGCGTGCTCTTTCTCCTGCCACCTTGTGAAGAAGGTGCTTGCTTCCCTTTCACCTCCCACCGTGATTGTAAGTTTACTGAGGCCTTCCTAGCCATAGGAAACTGTGAGTCAATTAAACCGCTTTCCTTTATAAATTACCCAGTCTCAGGGAAGTTTTTTATAGCAGTGTGAAAATGGACTAATACAAGGGGGTTAGGTCTTCATTCTAAAGGCTCCCATGTATACATGCTAAATAAATTTGTATGCCTTTTCTCTTATTTTTAATTTTTCTTGTTTGTTTTTTGACCCAGTCTTGCTCTGTCACCTGGGCTGGAGTGCAGTGGCATGACTACAGCTCACTACTTCTTCAGCCTCCTGGGCTCGAGCATCCTCCTCAGCCTCTGGGGTAGCTGGGACTACAGGTGCATGCCACCATGCCCAAATTTATTATTTTTGTATATTTTTTAGAGACAGGGTTTCACCATGTTTCCCAGGCTGGTCTTGAATTCCTGAGCTTAAGCAATCTGCCCGCCTCAGCCTCCCAAAGTGATAGGACTACAGGCACGAGCCCTGCCCTTTTGTTACCGGCAGTGAGTCCCTACAAGTCTGCAGCAACCTCAGTTCTTGCCCCTCAGAAGAATTTGACCAAAGAGCATAAGGCAGAGTGAGAGATGGTGGGAAGAGCAGGGGTGAAAGTTTATTAGAAAGCGTTAGACCAAGAATGAAAGGAGGTACACTTGGAAGAGGGCTGAGCACTTGAGAGATCAAGTGTACCATTTGACTTTTGACTTGGGATTTTACGTGTTGGCATTTTCCAGGGTCTGCGTTACTCCTCTCCCTCCTGATTCTTCTTTTGATGTGGGCTGTTTGCTCGCATAGTGGCCTGCCACCACTTGGGGCGGGGTGGGGGAGGACCACATGTTTACTGGAGTTGTACACATGCTCACTTGAGGCATTCTTCCCTTAGCAGTGGAATGTTCCTAGAAAGTCATATACCAGTTGAACTCTGCCATTTGGCCTCTTAATCCGCATGTGTGAGCCCGCTCGCCCACTTCCTGAGATCTTATTGGGAAACTGCTGATCAACAGTTTCAGGTGTTTCTATCTGTTGGGGGACTGCCTTTGCCTCGTGCTGGCTGCAACCACTTATTATTTTAGAAATTAGTAACTGCCTGACCATCACCTGATGGTTGCCTGTAGTTGCTGCGAAATGGGGGCATCTCCTGCCCCGCTCATGTCTGCCTGACTACCTACTGTAAGAGTTTCCTCATATTAATCTGCCTTTTGCAAGCTGATTGGTTTTTTGGGGGGGAATGCAAATCTTCAGAGGGCCAAGGGGAACCCTTCAGCCTTCAGTGTGGTTATGGTCTTCATTTGTAATACTGAAACCACCCCCATAGGGTGGACAAAAATTGCACGCTGGATTCTGGACAGAAATATAGTTATAACTAGAATTAATTTGCATCCACATTTTTCCTATAGACAGGATTTTTCCTATAGACATTAGAATCACAGGCTTTTGTTTAAAGATTGCTTAAGATGTTTTTCAGACCCTGAATTCCAGCAACCAGTTTGAAGACCCTCACAGAGGAGGGAGATCAGCATTAGAATACAGCTTCTTTATCTCCCTGTGCCATGACTTAACCCTGTACTCTTTCTTTTTCTTTTTTTTTTTTTTTTTTTTTTTTTTTTGAGATGGAGTTTTGCTCTTGTTGCCCAGGCTGGAGTGCAATGGCACAATCTTGGCTCACTGCAACCTCCACCTCCCAGGTTCAAGTGATTCTCCTGCTTCAGCCTCCTGAGTAGCTGGGATTACAGGCATGTGCCACCAGGCTGGGCTATTTTTGTATTTTTAGTAGAAACGGGGTTTCTCCATGTTAGTCAGGCTAGTCTTGAACTCCCGACCTCAGGTGATCCGCCTGCCTCGGCCTCCCAAAGTGCTGGGATTACAGGCATGAGCCACCACGCCCGGCCTACCCTGTACTCTTTAACCAATCAATGGTCTCCATACTTTAGCCCACTCCAAAGCCCTTAAGGACCCTAGCCCCAAACTCATCAGGGAGATGGATTTGAGGTTTCCTCCCATCTCTTTGTTCTGCGACCCCATGATTAAACGTCTTTCTCTGCTGCAAACCCAGTGTCTCAGTATACTGACTTGCTGTGTGCAACAGGCAATGAAAATATTACAGTTACTTAGGTTTATTTGTTTCTGTTTGTATCCTTTTGGGGTCTGTCCCCCTAACTCCACATCCTGCTTGATGTATTTATTTTGGGAGTTACGTAAAGCATTATTCATTCCTAATTTCCTTTTAATCAGTTTAGAGATATAGACCCCCTACTGAGCACCTACCATGTGCCAGGGACAGTCTAGGTATTTTTATTACCTGTTATATGACTATAAAAACATAATATGACATTTTATATGTCAATACCTGGGTTATAAAGCTTTATGCCAAGATTTCAAAACTGATTTACTTTAACCCCTGAAAGGTGATGCTCCTTTTATATCCTTTTATCCCATTTCTTAATGGTTTACCAGCTCTGTGGATCTGTAGATTCTTTGGCTCTACTTATATAAATAGCCTAAAAATATATCAGGAATGATGAGGCTTTCTCATGAAACTGTGCTTTCTCATGAAACACTAATGGAATGTTACCTGTTTTTGTTTTTTAATTAGCAATCATTTTTTATAATTCACACTCTAAAATGAAAATGTTGACACAATATTTGTGAATACAAATAAAGACTTAGCACTCTTGAGGGCTCCATTCATTTCAATTGGGGCTTTTAGAAGACAGAGTTTTAAGTTTACAAGGACTTTTTGAAAGGCGACCACGAGTTGGTCACTGGCTCTGCCTGATGTAGGCCCCTGTCCTCACACAAGACACAAATGAGTTGGGAGAATTATAAAGTAGAATGGATAATGTGCAATTTTTAGGTCAAAATTGCTGTGCACCCTTAGGTAAATTTCTTCTTGTCTCTGAGTTGCAATTTCTTCATTTGTTAAGAGGGATACATTATATAAGTTACATATGTTATTTATATCATTTATATAAATATATATCATTTATATATCTACTACACATTATATACATTATTTATCTCCCTTTACAATGAGGTAATAGAATCATTGCGATAATGAAATTATATGTGCCAAAATATTTTTAAGTTTTCAGCACATGTAAAGTACTCAGAAAATGTCAGCTATTGTTAGTACCATTATAATTTCATTGCTATTTAAAACAACAGTAGCATATGTCGTTCAATAATCCATAGTGTTTATTTGTTTAAAAAAAAACAGATTTGTCATCTGGGATGGAGAAGAGACAGAGAAAAAGAATGTTTATTAGACCTCATAACAATCTAATCCTGATAATAACCCATGAAGGTAGATACTAATAAACTCATCTGTAAAACAAGGATAAGTAACCTGCCCAAGGTCATGCAACTACTAAGTGACAAGGCTAAGTACTAATCTAGATCTCACTATTAACGAGGGATACTGGGCAGTGAGTTAGCTCTTTTAGAAGTAGATATGCTTGGCCAGGCACGGTGGCTTGCGCCTGTAATCCTAGCACTTTGGGAGGCTGAGGTAGGTGGGTCACCTGAGATCAGGAGTTCGAGACCAGCCTGGCCAACATGGCAAAACCCCATCTCTACTAAACATACAAAAATTAGCCAGGCTTAGTGGCAGGTGCCTGTATTCCCAGCTATTTGGGAGGCTAAGGCAGGAGAATCGCTTGAACCTGGGGGGCGGAGGTTTCAGTGAGCCGAGATCATGCCACTGCACTCCAGCCTGGGCGAAAAAGCAAAACTGTCTCAAAAAATAAAAATAAGTAGATGCTTGAGCTTTAGAACAATGTCCTGAATTTTTTTGTGGAGAAGAATGTCCAACTAGCCTCCAGAATAGAACCCTACAATATGGCAGAATCACTCCAGAGCATAGCGTATGTACAACTGGGCAAACGAGACTCAGAACACGACCTAGTTCCTGAGTAGGAACATTCATTCATAGGGTCCTCTTAGGTAAGTCAATTCCACATTCTAGATTTTTCAGATCAGAATTCATCCCACATTCTGTGTCATTATCACCATGTGCATTTTTGAGCTAGTTACCATTTTCACAGATCTAAGATATTGCGGAAGAATTCCTACAAGTCTAGACTTGACATCTCAAACTGGCAACTTGTCTTTCAAAGCCTGCAGACCCACCTTCTTCAGGAGACATTACCAAATCAAATCTGAATGCATCTCAATGCTGCATGTTGGTTTCCAGGCTCCTCCTGCCCCCTGAGTCACCATTCCTCCTTATTACTTTTTAGACCAACCTGCTCTTTATCCTTCATCCATATACCTTATGTGCTGGGCACCTAAGAGTGTTTATGTTAATCAGGTCCCACTCCAGATTGATTGAGAATATCTGGAGCTGGGGCCAGGATAGAGATTTTAAAGGCTGCCCTTGCCCAGGTGTTTCTAATGAACAACCAATGTTAGTCACAGCTCTAGTCCCTGCTCTCAATCCAAACATCAATCTTTCTTTCTCTTGTAAACTCCTTCTCTTTGTAGTGAGCTGAATAGTGTCTGCTCCCCTCCAACAAATTAATGTTCATTTGGAACCTTAGAAAGTGACCTTATTTAGAAAGTCTTTTTTTTTTTTCTTTTGAGACGAGTCTTGCTCTGTTATCCAGGCTGGAGTATGGTGTGGTGATCTGGGCTCACTGCAACCTCCCTCTCACAGGTTCAAGTGATTCTCGTGCCTCAGCTTCCTGAGTAGCTGGGATTACAAGTGTGTACCACAACGCCCAGCTAATTTTTGTATTTTTAGTAGAGACAGGGTTTCACCATGTTGCCCAGGCTGGTCTTGAATTCCTGACCTTGGGTGATCTGGCCGCCTTAGCCTCCCAAAGTGCTAGGATTACAGGCGTGAGCCACGGCACCTGGCAAAAAGACAGGGTTTTTTTTAGATGTTATTAGGCCAGGGTGTCAAAATGAAGTGTTCCTGAATTTAAGGTGAGCCCCAAATCTAAAGACTGGTGCATATGAGAAGAGAAGACATAGGAAAACACACAGGGAAGACAGTGATGAGGCGAAGACTGGACTAATATAGCTCCAAGCCACAGAATGCCAAAGATCGCCAGAAGCCACCTCTGGGATAAGGCAAGGAAGGATTCTTTCCTAAAGTCTTCTGAGGGAGCACGACCCCACTGACACCTTAACTTTAGACTTCTAGCCTCCAGAATTGCAAGAGTATAAATTTCTGTTGTTTTAAGCCACCCAATTTGTGGTAATTTGTTAGGGCAGCCCTGGGAAACTAGGACGCCCTACAACAAACTCACCTAATGTCTGCTGAGAATTGCTCAGATATTCTAAATGTCCATGGATGTCCTCGTGCCTCCAGAATTAAGTTGAAAATATTCTAACACTTAAGGGGCACCAAAGGGACTATAACAAGGAGGTAACTGTTCACTTGAGACACAGTCAGAGAGTCATGAGACACTAGGGTCTTCCAGGGGCCCATGGAACCAGTGAGCTGGCCCAGATCCAGGCTTCCCTAATGCATCTTCTCATCACTTCATTTCCTTTCCATTAGTGGCGGTGGAGGACATGACTTATCTTTAGTGCCAAAGACACTAAGAGAATGAACTCTTCCTGGTAACTAATTAAGGTTTTATTGCCTTCTCTCCCATCATCTCCTCTCTTTTCTGTTGTTTCTGTGCAGGTTTCACTTTTTGTAGTTCTGTTTTTGACTTCTGTTTCCTCTTCCTTTCAGCAGATGGAAAGGCAGCTCAACATGTGAGAAGCCAGTCTTAACTCCCCGCGGGCAACAGCTGCTTCCAGAAAACAGCCCTGTAATTGTCACCATCAGATCCATACATTTTCAAGGGAAGTTGGTCCCACACCAGAAGTCATAGTTGAATCACCAGCAGTAATGCAAGGACATACTGGTTGCTTCTTGGCTTTTCCAACCCTCTGCTATGCCTGAACATCTTTGTGAAAGTCCAGGAACAACAAATAAGCTTAAGGATAAAAGTCCCCCAGCCACACCGCCACAAACCCCTGTTAAACTCATGCATGACTTGTGGAATCCTTTCCCCCACTGTCACTAAAAGGCCTTTTACGTTTTCCCTCCTTAAAACACCAGTTTACTGAATGGAATGCTAGTTCCTAAATATTTGCTACACACACAGCTGTATATAGAGTTCCCAGGGGATGATTTTTTTCTTGTCATCTTTTAAAACTCCAGTTACATGTTGATTTAATTATCTTCTCTCTAGATTCCTCTACCAAAGTACAGTTCCTACTGGAAGACAATGATCTGACCTAACCTACTGTTGGCTGAAGGTGAGAGAACTCTGGCATTGAGCTATATTTTAAATGTCCGTCTTCCTTATTAATAGGGTTGGTCCACAATGAAAATAGCAAAAAGGATGAAAAACCCAGTGGGGAAGAGTAATTCTAATAGCTCAGCCATGTGAATGTTTCCTACTGCTAATACTTCGCAGAAATGTCTCAGACCAAATGCCTTTACCTATGTGGTCCTCAGGCTTTTCTGTACATTCATATTACTTAAGGAGCTTTTACAAATCCTGATGCCCAGGTGATCACCCACCCCCAACCCCAGAGCAATTAGATGAGAATGCCTAGGCTTAGGAGCTGGGTATCCATATTTGTTGTCCAGTTGGTTTCAATATGCAGCAAAGTTTGGAACACAGATTAGTTACCAAAATGACCAAATATTTAGATCTTACCATGGCTCTAAAACTCTGCAAAACAGAAATGAGATTATCTCCCCCTCCCTCTCAGAAATAGATTTTCAAAGACAAGGGACTTTGAGATCCTTAGAGAAAGATATTATGTAAATACAGGCTATTATTATTGCAAGTTGGCAGGTGTCTGGGACATATATTTCATTCTCTTTAATCATCCAAACGAGGCCAAATGTCCCAGGGATGTGGAATCAGCCCATCATTATGCCTAATAGGTACCAAGGATCCAAATGCAGGTGTGATGAGAGGCAGCAGGAGCAATCATTGAGCTCATTTCTACCACTGGGGCAAACTTCAGCTACACACTTTATTGGAGGCAAACCGCCCCCCGCCAAGATCCAGAATCTGCTGCTATTCACTTCTGGCTCAGCAATGTGCACTGCAGTGCAAGCGGCCTTTTCTTCACTGACTGATAATATGAAAAGGAATAGACCTTATCCTTTTCTCTGATGCACATCTCGAATCATCATGCAAAATGAGAGTTTAATATTAATCCACTCATCTGAGTCTAATTCAACATAAAACATACCCCAATCTAACGATAAAGCCTAGAACTGCTGATGTACCACACAGTAACCTCCTGAGTCTTGCTTTTTCTTCAGCAGTAACTATGGCAATAAAAGGTTGGGGGAGAGTATAAATATTTAAGGACCAAAATAAATCTTTAAACGTTGAACAACCAGGTTATGTGATGGGTAAACTGGCGACTGGTCCCGAGATGGCAGCTCGTCGAATAATGATAGAAACAGCAAAACCTTGGCCATTCCTTTCCTATCAGTGCAGCATTAGTGCATGTCAGCTTTGTAATAGCTTAACCGGCTAGAGCTAGCAGATGGTGTTTTTATGGCCCTATATAAACAGTATTAAGTCATTTTAACTCTTTCTCCATAACTCAGGTTTCCAATCTAGGTTGCAGTTGTCCACCTCTTATCCTCGGAGATGCTCATGAGGAAGAGTACTAACATTTATTGAGCACCCGTTATATACCAGACACTTCTCATAGGGATTTATTAACTCCAATTTACAGAGAACGGCTACTAAGGGCAGAGCCAAGATTTGAACTGATTGTTTGATTCCATTGCTGTGGTTCCTCCCACTATTGGCATATCATTCTGAACCTCTATTTTTGTTGATGAAATGCACAGGAAGGAGAAAAGCAATTGAAGATGTCTGTTGAGTGATTACCCTCATAATCCGTGACTAAGAACATCCAAATCAGCATGGCTTGTTGCTGTCTGAAATTATTACTACTTAGGGTTTTTCACGTGTTATTTCATGTATTGATTATTCTGTTTTACACTTGCAAGATGTATTGTCTCTTCAGAAATAAAACTTTATCACTTGCTTCATCAATTAATTTCGCAATGCATTGATTAAACTCCTACTTAAGCATTTCAGCATTTTAAAACATTTTTAAAAAGGTAAAATCAGGACTCTCATGTGAATGATATGCCAAGGTTTTATTCAACTCATTAATTAATGAAGGAACAAGTGAGGTGTATATAGCCATTTTAATAAATGAATGTTAGAATAAGATTGCTGGCTTACATATGAAATTGACTAATGTCTTACCACAACCTTTGGGGTTAGCACTTCCAAGAGACAGGTTATTATTTGCATCTCTACGGGACAAAATTAACAAATTAACCTGTGCCCCTACAGAATTGTAAAACAGTCCAGCCAACAGAAAGTCAAGCCAAGACTAGGGCTTAAACATGCAGTAATCCCTTTTATTTCTAAGTTTCAATTTTCCTGACATTGTTCAGACACTGAAGTAGAAGATGTATGCATAGACAGTGACTGGGAAAACCTAGTCACTGAAAAGTCCTATAGCAAAGTTTCAGAGTACACAACTTGGAAACATTCATATCTTAAAAGGCACCTATAAATTATCAAATAATAATGTAGTATAAATTGTATGCATTTATGCTAAAAATCAAAGTTAGGGGAGAAGTAGTATAAGTTGGGCTAAGGAAGGAAGTCATCTTCAGAGCTTGGTAGAACTTGTAGGGTGTGGTTTAATGAAGATGAAAAAGAAGGGGTATCCAAATGGGAAGAACAGCATGACAGTAAAAGCAAGCACAGAGGTAGATGTACGCAACATTGGTTCACAGCCGTGGTAGCAAATTGCTTTCACCTGGGGAGCTTTTTAAACTGATCCCCAAGCTGCACTGATACTAATGAAATTAGAATCTCCAGGGATGAGGCAAAAGCCACAGTAGTTGCTGAAGCTCCCCAGGTGATTTCAATGGGCATTTGCAGCTACTCAACTGTGGCCCATGGACTGACAACCACTAGCAGTACCTAGGACTTCGTTAGACCTGCAGACACCAGCACCCGCTCCCTGACCTACTCAATCAGAATCGCGTACATCAACAAGATCCCCAGGTGATTAGTAGGCACATCAAAATTTGGGAAGCTGCAAGATACTCTGCAGACAGCTCCAACCATCCCTAAACATAAGAATCACCTGGAGCACTTGATTTACCTTGCAACTTCCCAGACCCATCCCTTAGAGAACTGGAGTTGTAAAATAGTCCAGTGGATAGAAAGTCAAGCCAAGACCAGGGCTTAAACATGCAGTAATCTCTGCTTATTTCTAAGTCTGGATAATTTTCCTGACATTGTATAGACACTGAAGTAGAAGATGTATGTATAGACTGTGATTGGAAAAACCTAGTCACTCTCTGCAAAGCTGTACAGTAAAGGGCGTTGAGACATTCCAAGATAGAGCCAAGAGAAGATAAGATTTATCAAGCACTTACATGTTAGTCTTATCAAAGAAGTTTGAGAAACATTGAAAAGAGTTCTCCATTTTTGGGACCAGTAAGTTGATAGCCTTGCGTATCAGACTAACAGAAGTTCGGCTTGATCTGATGATGGTTCTCAGCTCTAGTTACATAGAGAATCACCTGGGGAAGCTTTTCAAAATTACACATATCTGGATCCCACTCACAAAGACTGCTTGGGTACAGTATGGAACTTTGTTATGTTTGTTTGTTTTTGTTTGTTTGGTAGTTGTTTGTTTTGAGATGGCATTTCACTCTGTCACCCAAGCTGGAGTTTAATGGCGTGATCTCAGCTCACTGCAACCTCCACCTCCCGGGTTCAAGCGATTCTCCTGCCTCACCCTCCCAAATAGCTGGGATTACAGGAATGCACCATCACGCACAGCTAATTTTTGTAGTTTTAGTAGAGAGGGGGTTTCACCATGTTGGCCAGGCTTGAACTCCTGACCTCAGGTGATCCACCCACCTCGGCCTTCCAAAGTGCTGGGATTACAGGTGTGAACCATTGCGCCCAGCCTGTCTGTTATTAATGTACAGTCAGGATTGGAAAAACCACTGTTTTAAGAAGCTACCTCCCCTTGAAGAAGGGAAAAAAGTGATTAAATGTTATTTTATATCATGTTAACTGACAAAATATTGATTAGGTGTTAGAAAAATCTAAAGATACCTACCAGTTATATGATGGTGATCAAGTACTGGAGATGGTTGTTGGAATGGAGAGGAAAGGATGAGTCTGTGAGAACAAAGATCAGAAGAAGTTAGTAACTAATTAGAACTATGAAATGGAGGAAATATGGAGGGTTATTGGAATATGCCTACAACTTTGTAAGGAGAAAGAGGAGTTGGAATAGAATCCACCCATATTGGGAAATTGGGAAAAGGAATCAGTTTGACGGGTAAATGTATTGAGTCCAGTTTTAGACTGTACATTAAGAACAGACAGGCCAGGCGCAGAGGCTCACACCTGTAATCCCAGCACTTTGGAAGGCTGAGGTGGGCAGATCACCTGAGGTCAGGAGTTCGAGACCAGCCTGGTCAACATGGTGAAAACTTCCCATTCACATGTTCTCACTCATAAGTGGGAGTTAAACAATGAGAACACGTGGACACAGGGAGGGGAACATCACACACCAGGGCCTGTCACAGAGTCGGTGGCAAGGGAAGGGAGAACATTAGGACAAATACCTAAGACACGCAGGTCTTAAAACCTAGATAATGGGTTGATAAGTGCCACAAACCACCATGGCACACATATACCTATGTAACTAACCTGCACGTTCTGCACGTGCATCCCAGAACTTAAAGTAAAATTTTAAAAAACTGAAAATAAAACAAACACATAAAATATAAGGGTATGGTGTAAGCCATGAGGAAAGTGTTGCTATGATAATAAATTATCACTAAATATGAAGTAAAATAAAGTCATATAGCCTGGGCAACATGAACTAGGTTTCAGCAGAAAATCCAAAATAACCACCAGGGCTACAAGGGGTAGGAGAGGGTAGCTCTGCCTATATGAAGAGAGGCAAGGGACTGAGGAAGATTGCTTTGGTACAGGGCAAATCAGGGCAGGACAGCATTAAAAAAAAAAAAAAAAAGGAAGAAATAGTGGTTGAAGCACTATTTCGTGTTGAAGCATTAAAGCGTGAGTGAAAATAAAGACTGAGAACAAACACAGAGGTTATTCAGAGCTTTTGATAGCAATGGAGACAGCCAACATCATGTGTGTTTGGTAGAGACTCACAGCTCAATAAGAAGTAGGAAAACTTTATAGTGAAAGAAAGGGAAAGTTTAGGTATGCCTTCACTGGAGGTGCTGGCACAGAGAAGCTGAAGGCAGCTGACTGGAAGAGGGGCATTCTATGGGACTGATTGTTTTGGGGAGCATATTTGGCTTTCTCTGGTTGGTTCCGAGTTGAAGGTAGGACTGAAAATTCGGGAAGCTGACAGTCATGCCAACCAAATCCTGATCATTCTGGTCCAATTGCGGAAGTTGTAGGTATATGTTCCATGGACATATATGGTCTGAACATTTTCCACTTGTATGTAATATCCTGCACTATCAGGTTTTTTAAAAAATGATTTAAAAAAAAAACCAGATTGTTTAAATGACTTTTTCACCTAGCTCAGTGCATTCAATCCTGTTTGGCCACATCCACATCCATGCTTACCCTTTGAGATCTTTTCAGATATTGTCTCATTTGGAGTCTACTTTAGAAAAGGAAAACTGTTGGGCCGGGCGCAGTGGCTCAAGCCTGTAATCCCAGCACTTTGGGAGGCCGAGACGGGCGGATCACAAGGTCAGGAGATCGAGACCAGCCTGGCTAATACGGTGAAACCCCGTCTCTACTAAAAAAAAAAAAAATACAAAAAACTAGCCGGGTGAGGTGGCGGGCGCCTGTAGTCCCAGCTACTCAGGAGGCTGAGGCAGGAGAATGGCGTAAACCCAGGAGGCGGAGCTTGCAGTGAGCTGAGATGCGGCCACTGCACTCCAGCCTGGGCGACAGAGCGAGACTCCGTCTCAAAAAAAAAAAAAAAAAAGAAAAGGAAAACTTTTAAAATATAGGTTTGATTATTATTTAGGTATGGCAAGGCCAACAGATCAGGACATGACTGCCATTGAAGAGACAGTTTGTTATACTCACAGATCTCGAGATGAGAGGAGACCACACGGAGAAGCGCAAGTTATTGTGGTTTCTGCTGCCAGGCACAGGTAAGACAGGGTAAATGATTTAGGATTGGCTAATTGGAATAATTTCAGTGGCTTCTGGTGTAGGGGCTGTCCCTACCTGTCTGGCATGTGGCCTCTGCAGTGATTAGGGCAGGGGATTGTGACACTGAGTGTTGAAGGTGCAACAGAGGAGGTGGTTGGAAGTGTGGGCTCTGGATTGGTCGGTTTGCATGTAAAAAGGTTGCTCCAGATGCTCAAGGGCAAATAAGTGGCTAGCCCTGGAAGGGGCAGTCCCTCGAGAGTCAGCAAGGCCTCAGGGGTCAAAGCATCAAGAATACAAAAAATAAAAGGCATCATGAATGGTAGATGCACCTGAGAGCAGTAACTTAAGAAGAAGAATGTGTGTTTGAAGTTCTAAGCTAAAAAATCCAGAAGCGACCAACCTGGAGACTCATTCCTTATCTGTGAGGAACATCTGGACCCCGGCCCATCCCATGGAATGTGGGCTGCAGCAGGGATCGAGGCCCTTTATTGTGGGTGGAATGAGGGTTGCCATGTGGAGGTTGCTGCGGGGAGGCTGCTAAGCGAACGTGCTGTATAAACTGCATACTTTTTACAAGTGGTTCCAGTTCTCCTGCCCAGCCCGCCACCACTGTACCGTTCCCGTAGGTAAGTTCCCAGTAAGCCCTATGTCTCATTCTCTGGCTCCAGGTCTCTCCTTCAGCCACTTAACCCTAATGCCAGTTCCCATTGAAGTTAATAGGGGTCCAGCACAACACATCATTAATACAGAAAGTATAATAAATGGAAATCCACAGCCCCCATCCTCTATAAACTGCTAACATCACAGTAGTTATGACAGCTACTAGAGTTACTTTATGTGGCATTTCAAACGACAAGAACATTTGACAACACCGTGAATCATTCCATCATCCTGGCTTTGCTGCCTGGGGCATTAATAGAAATACTGAAGCACAAATACCACCAGCCTCCACCCTGTCAAGGCTTTAGCACAAGGTCTTTCATTTCTGAGCCTTCTCGTTTTAGAATAAACTAACGGCAGATTTCTGTTTTCCCTGGTAACTGGAACACTTGAGGGTCAATTAAATGCCTGCCCGTTCATCATATCCTCCTTTTTCATGGTGCCTGAGCTGCTGGAAGCATTGTTTTGCCTTGTTTCTGCAACACCCCAAGGATTTCCCATTGAGGCAACACTTCCCTTGTTTTTTATAAGTGAAAGTTAGGATTAGCACAGATCATTTACCTGAAGCTCATTTTTTTATACCTTTAATGCTTAGGAGATTATCCTCCCTCTTAGAAAAACTCCCTATTAAAGGAGGGCAGTAAACTCTTTTCTGCAGTGGGAGGGAGGGAGACAGAGCAGAGTCTTGCAGTCAGAAAGGCTTGGATTGGATGCTAATTCCGAGGAGCCCACGGCCTCACTGCCCTCCACGTGGCCAGGCATAAAAGCTCTGTTTTATTTTCTAAAATCACAAATTATTTTATAGCAGAATATATTGTACTTGTCTGACTCCCCCATCAGCAAGAAAGCTCCTTAGGGATAGAGATTAGATCTTAAATTCATCCTTTTTATTCCCTAGCCTGCCCTTAAAGAATATTCGTTAAATCGGATTGCCTTATGCAGCACAGCTACCTCGGTGACACTTAAAACTCCACTGCCCTTCTAACTAAGGGACAATGCCAGAGAGCCTGGCTCCCAACAAATAGGAAATAAAAGAGAAATCCCAAACCTCAGAAAACAAGAAGTTCCAGAGTGGCAGCACCCGGTTACAGAGTGAAGGAAAGGAATCACTAATAACAGCAGCAGCAGCGTTTAAAAAAGCCTGTTCTATGCCAAGCACCATCGTCAATGCTTTATTTGTGGTAACCACCATCACTGAACTTCCCTGGAAACAAAGTCTCCCAGTCACCTCTGCGAACCATGAGGTTTGAATCAGAAATCTATTCTTGCTCGTTTCTAGGTTTCCTTGTATATATCGTCATTCCTTGTTTAGAAGTCCTTTTGAAAAAAAAACTTTCAATCCTGCCTATACAAACAAAAAACTTTATTTGCTTGATTTTTGTTTTTCACCTAACATTGGTGAAGACACAGAAAGAATCCAAATGGAATGTGAGTTGGAGACAAGGAGAAGGGAGTCGTGTCAGGGACAACAGAGCCTAGGGATGCTGAGGAAGCCAGGCCAAGCGTGGAAGAGCTCCTCCACAGCAATACTTCCCTCCAGCTTCATCTTTGGCTCCCAGATGCAGGAAGTAATTACGATGCCTTTGCTCATAAAATGCCTGGTTTCTGCCTATCTACACCAGTGTTTTTCTCATTCCTGAACTACACAATAGCAAGGTGAAGATGAGGAAAAATCTTTTTAGAATGCAGTGCAGCTCTGATCCAAAGCATTCAGCCTCTCGCTAATGTTTTCTCTGAGCAGGGAAGAACTTTGTAAGCAATGCCTGGTGCATCTTCACAGCAGCATCACAAAGGCTAAATGTATGGTATTATTCTCTCCATTTACCAAGATGTAAAACAGAGGGGCTTATGGCAATCTGAATGATTCTGCCAAGTCACAGGCAAAGTCTAAGTGCCTGAGATGGAAACGGGGTCTTGGGATTCTTATATCATGTTTGAATCTCCTACACATGGGAACCTGGATTTAGTATTGAATATTGTGCCTGCCAACTGAAGTTCTTTAAAATTAGTACAATGTAAATCCAAGGAAAGGAGCTTGTATTTGTCATTGCAAAAGCAGATACAACTTTAATGTGGCCTTCCCACCTCAATATCTAGCTTCACACCTTGGTCAGTATCATGAGGATGGGATTCTTTAAATATTGAACACCTCCACTACACATCCTATTCCACCGGTCTTTCTGTATCAGTAGGTTAATAGATTGTAAAGTGGAGTATTTAAGGTGATGGACATATCCTTCCTGCCACTATAACGCTATGACTAACCCTGGCCGACACCCTATCTAAGACAAAATATTTCAGCAGCACAAGAAGTATCCAGGTTAATAGCTGAACATTTGCACCTGTCTTGCCCACACAGAAAGTATTCAATAGGCCTCAAATACAGAAATCCTTTAACCTATTGCAAAAGCTCTCAGTAAATAGAAGCAAATGATAGCCTTTAGACAGAACCCAGCATGGAGAAGGAAACTGTATTCCCAATACCTACAGATTTTGCTGGTGTACAATATAGTATTCAGGAAGGGGGTGACAGATACTAGAAGACTGGTTTTTGACAAGTGACCAGGTACATGGTCTGCATTTCTCTGTGAGACATTATAAGCTATTTAATTCTGATCAGTCTACAGCTACAGGCTTTCTGTGTCTGCAGATCATCGTCACCCTCTCTAACACCGCCCTCACCAGAAGTCATTTGTCCTCAATGTAAGATGCTGAATAAAAGGTCTAAGTCCTTATTTTGTGAGATCTTACAATCTTAGCTATGCAACACTGACATCAATAGACTTAAAAAATACATCAATCAGAAACACCTGAACCAGCGTAAGCAATTACACAAATACAAATTTAGGATCAAAAGAACTCAGTGGGCTGGGCGTGGTGGCTCATGCCTATAATCCCAGCACTTTGGGAGGCCGAGGCGGGTGGATCACCTGAGGTCAGGAGTTCAAGACCAGTCTAGCCAACATGGTGAAACCCCATCTCTAATAAAAACACAAAAAGTAGCCTGGTGTGGTGGCAGACGCCTGTAATTCCAGCTCCTGGGATGGCTGAGGCAGGAGAATTGCTTGAACCGAGGGAGCAGAGGTCGCAGTGAGCCGAGATTGCGCCATTGCACTCTAGCCTGGGTGACAAGAGTGAAACTCTATCTCAAAAAAAAAAAAAAAAAAAAAATGAGTCGTGGAGGATGAAGACAGAGTTAGGAAATTCCATTTTCAGACTGATAATAGTACAGAGCACCAAAGGTACAAAATGAATGATCACTGAAACCCACTCTGAAGTTGACCATCAGAAGTGTGGCATAGAAACATTTGTATGACTGACTGACAGGCCTGGACTTCATCTAAACATGTCACTTTGAAAATCAGTTTTACAAAGATTTATGTTTCAGGAGCTCTTCAAATATGGGAAAGAAGAAATGAATTAGACTAACATCCACAAAGTAATAGTGTAAAGCAACATCCTCAATTGTCTGATAGATAATATATATAGGCCATAGGAATTTAGAAGGAGTGACAGGTAGGCATTCTAGGCTCAGGAAAGACGGGGCGGTGGAGTGCTTGCAAGTTGAAGGGAAGTTTTCAGATTAATCAGTGTTTATGCCAGTGCAAATGATAAAGCTATATCTGCCCAGTTCTGTTCCCTGCCCGAGGGCACTATTGTCCTTACCAAAAGAAAACAAAAAGGCATCTATATGCAGTTTGCCCAGCTTAAGTGCCCTGCCAAGGTGGACATTTAGAAATAGCCAATGGAGGAAGGTGGAAGGTAGTGAAAAGCACGCGGTAGCTCACACCTGTAATCCCAGCAATTTGGGAGGCCGAGGTGGGTGGATCACCTGGGGTCAAGTGTTCAAGACCAACCTGGCCAATATGGTGAAATCCCGTCTCTTCTAAAAAATACAAAAATTAGCCAGGCATGTTGGCAGGTGCCTGTAATCCCAGCTACTTGTGGGGCTAAGGCAGGAGAATTGCTTAAACTCAGGAGGCGGAGGTTGTAATGAGCCAAGATCACACCACTGCACTCCAGCCTGGGTGACAGAGCGAGACTCCATCTCAAAAAAAAAAAAAAAAAAAAAAGGAGGATCTCACAAGCTCGACTTGTTTCAGGATGCATTCCTGCCATCACCAGGACAAAAGTAGGCCAATTTCCCCTCAGCCAGAGCAATTTCCATGTGGAAACGTACAAGCACATCGCTTACTCATCACACACTTCAAATTTCTGAACTTGGATTCCAAGCAAGAACAGTGAGTGGAGAGGGGTGATTCTTGTGATCTTTTTAATTCTTCTGGCTATGTACATTCCAGGCCCTTCACTTCCTAGCACACTTTGAGGAAAACTCCATTGTGTCATAGACACTACCACACTGAAAGCTGAAAGAACCAGATCCTCTCTCCTTCCTGCCTGGGCACAACCTAAAAGGTGGACAAATGACTTGGACTAGGTCAGTTGGACGCTGTCTCCAAAATATAGACTCATGAGTGAGTATCACAGAGATGTCAGAATAGTGGAGGTCATTCTTGATGGCAAAAGTAGCAGCAGGAAAAAACTACACTATGCTTCCTGCAGTATTGTGTTTTCAATGACTTTCATTCCTGACTTTTGGAGCTTGTTTGGTTCTTCCCTGTTTTCCAAGACCAGTCCTTGAGTCTCCTCTTAAATCTAAGATTCTGATACCCCTGCCAATAAATTTCCATTTTGCTAAAATTGGTGTCTGCTACTTGCAACTAAGAATCCTGACAGTCTCACAGATTCTAGAGTCTCCTTATACCTCTCTTGAACTTCGTCTAGCCTGTCCCATGACCCAGTTGCCAGTTATCCACTAGAAACTACATCATGTAAATAGCAGGCTCTCTAAATTTTTCCTCTGTATTTCCTTGCCTTCCAATTCCTTTTCTGGTGTTCTTAAAGCCTAAGATATTTCTCTGAAACTCTACCACTCCAAATATTCTTGCAACATAGAATTCTTAGTGGAATGCTGAGAATGCTCTAGAAGACACTCAGGAGTCTACAACCGCATGAAATGCAAACTTTTCAATGCTTTAAATTCAGTACATTCTCCTCATGTACCCGGAGCTATTTTATTTAGTTAGGTTTTCAGGGAATCCAGCTTCTATTTGTCAGGTTTATGGTGTTGATGCTTCTCTCTCTCACTGAGGTGTTCAGAGTCTTAATTAGATAGCGGATATAAAGTGCTTTGACAGCATCAGTTGAAAAGTGCTAGAGAAATCTCTAGGGAATTACTTCGTTTTTGGCTGGAAAAACACAAGAAAATTAGAAAGCTTTAACAATAGAGCTGAGGTTTACAAGTAAACTTGTAGGTTTTTCTCATGCATCTGTGTGTGGTATGGTACAAAGTATGAATTTTTTTTTTATTTTTATTCTCTTAACTTTAAGTGAAAGAACCATGTCAAAATCCCTTACAATATACATTAAATTTAAGTTCTCCATGATGGATTTGTGGGATGTAAATAATTATATTATTATCTGCTGACCTAGACTCTTTGGAGCAAAGGGGAAACCTTCCCAGACTTATGTTATTTAGTTAACACTTCCAGGGGTAACTCTGGGATCCAAATTTCAGCACAGTTATGAAAGGAAACACCTCCTAAAACACATATCTTCTGTGTAGGGGGTCCCTTTCCTGAGATGAGACATAGCATTCATTTGTTTCTTAGGATTTACACTTTGAGTTAATTTAATTACTTCTCAGTAAGCCAAATCCTCTGCTTTGAAGCAGACAAGTGATGGTAGAGTAAACAGCAGCATACATGGATCAAAGCCTTTTCATTTAGAATGAAAAGATGTGGATAGAAGGCAGCCCTCTGCACTGAGCCAAACTCCACAAGCAGTGACTCATGCACTACCCCGGGGAACAAGGCAGATGTTGACCCTGGAGTTGTGTGCAAGTAACAGACTGTTGTGTTTGACTGACTGAGGGTTAAGACCGGATTAGAATGAAGAGAAACCCAGCAGGCCTGCAGCTCAACCCGGGGAATCTGGGCCTATACAGTAGCCATGCTTTCTCCAGGAATCTTTTCAAAATGCGAAACTCACCCGATCTTTCTTTACTATCCAAATGGTTTGTAGCATTAAGCATGGTCTTAGATCACAATGTTCCCTTTTTCCATTTCCTGTAGAAAAGGTTAGTTTTGTTTTTATTTTAATCTTTGATTCTGTATTTGGAAAAAATTGCAAAGGACTCACTTAGGGGAGTAGGAGAAATATATGTACAGTGGTATTTGGAAAAGGACATGCTGGTCTCCTTTAAATTCTCCCATGTATCACCTCACAAAAAAAACAAAAATTTATTTGTTAATATATAATAAAGTGTCATTTCAGATCAGCGAGGGAAAAATGAGCTGGAGTAAATGGCTAGCCTTTTAGACAAAATAAATCTTTGTCCCTTTATTATTTGTCATACCAAAAAAATTATAGATGGATCAAATATTTAAATATAAAAAATAGTGTCATAAATGCATTTGGAAAAAAAATTAAGTGAACTCTATTATCTTGAATGACAAAATCCTTCCTAGACATGACACAAGACATAGAAGTACAAAGGAAAAGATTGGTAAATCTAAGTATATGAAATGTTAAAATTATTGATCAAATATTTAAATATAGATAATAGTGTCATAAATATATTTGGGAAAAAATAAGTGAACTCTATAACCCTGAAAGACAAAATCCTTTCTAGACATGACATGAAATTTAGAAGTACAAAGAAAAAGATTGGTAAACCTAAGTCTATAAAATGTTAAAATTATTTATGACAATGTCATATTCAAAGTCAAATGGTAAATGATAAACTTTGACCAGTTTTTTAAGTAGGACAAAGAAATAATGCCATAAATGCACAACAATTGCTTGCATATCAGGCCAGGTGCAGTGGCTCACACCTGTAATCACAGCACTTTGAGAGGCTGAGGTGGGAGGATTGCTTGAGCCTAGGAGTTCAGGACCAGCCTGGGCAACATGGCGAGACCCCCCATCTCTACAAAAAAAAAAAAAAGAAAAAGGAAAACAGAAAAAAAGCCGGGTGTGGTGTGGTAACACACACCTGTGATATCACTGCACACCAGCCTGGGTGACAGAGTGAGACCCTGTCTCAAAAAAAAAAAAAAAAAAGAGAAGCAATTCAATAGGAAAATCAGCAAAGGATCTGAACAAATGGTTCACAGAAAATAAAATAGAATAGTCCCCAAAGGGGGTAAGATTGAAACTCACTCAAAATTAAAGAAATATAAATGTGACCAAAATGAGTTACTGTTTCTCCTATTATATTGACAAATATGAAAGCATTTGCTAATCCTCATCATTGCCAAGGATGTGGGGAAACGGCCGCTTGCATACACTACTGGTCAGAGTATGAATTGGTGCCATTTTTTGAAAGGCAACTGGTAATATCCCATAAACTTACACTTAAAACAATTTATCCCACAGATACACAAATATAAACATGGATAGATATTTACTGCAGCGTCTTTCGTAACAATCAATAATCTGGGAACATCCTGCATATGCATTAATAGAGAATTGATTAAATAAATTATAGAAAATTCATACAATGGGCTGCAGCTATTATAAAGATTGGGGTAAATCTATATGCATTATTATAAAAAGATGTTCAAGATATACTGTTAACTATACAAAAAGGTTAGTTGCAGAAATATAACTATAGTATAAGGTCACTTGTGAAAATAAAAATGTTCTTGAGATGTAGACTTATTGAACATTTCTGTAAAGAAACACAGGAAATTGCTCATTGCAATTATCTCTGCTTAGTGGAAACTTCGTTTTTATTTTTATCTTTTCATATTCTTAATTGTTACCATGAGCTTGCTTTACTTTTACAACAACAATCTACTTTTAAAAAGAAAAGCATTGAGTCTTATCTAGCACTTTCTAGATGCACATCGACCACACATTTGTTTTTACTCAATCAACATTTACTGAAGGTAAACTATTTATCTGAATCCAAAGATATAAATAAAGATGTCCATAGTGCAAGCCTTGCCCTCCAAAAGCTGACCTTATATCTACAGAGGTAGAGAGGGAGCCAGGTACCCCAAATAAATAACTGCCCACCTAGACGAGTGCAGTAAGAAAGGCCCTCATCCTTTGAGATACCCAATACCTTTTCATATGCAAGATTCCAAAGAAGCCCACACTGAACTCACTTAGGCAAACTTCAGCCTCTTTTGTGATCTCAGACACCAGAATAAAGACCCCACCAGGAGACGGGGTCTTCACAGCACCCCCTAAAATTGGACCATAGCTATCCTTTGAAAGGCTTTGTCAGCCACTCGATGAAATGTTAACCTTTGGAAGCGCTTCTTTCAGACAACCTGGGTCAAGGGATCTGGCTCTCAAATATGAGCCCACTCTCCACAGGAACTGCAGGTCTATGAAGCCTTAGATATGGAGCAATTACAACGAGGAAGAGGGAAAGTGAATACCTGAAGCTTTCATGATAAGCAGAGGGGTCTCGGCTACAGCTGTGTAACAAGTATTATTCTCCAAGCACCGTTGCCCCTTCTTCCAACCCCCTCTTTAATGCGAACACCCAGCGATTCCAAAAGAGCCTGTGTGCTAGTTCTGTGGAGAGCTCAGAGGTAAAGTAATTTCCCAGCTCCTCACACTTCCTGCTGGCAGGACTCCGGAGTCTGCATTCTTCCCCACGTGGTGTCCTGCTGTTAAAGGGAAAAACTGAGGTCAAGGAACAATTCAGCATGTGGAAATAAACCTGGCCCTTCAGAGCTCTGGGCCCCAAGCGGTCCTTAACCATTGGCTCTTGGTGGGTACACGATTTGCTGTGAAGATCAGTGTGTATGACTAATGAGGTGATGTGGTCTGATCCCTCTGGGAATACAGCCCTGCACAGAAATCCAAATCAAAAGGTTTCACAAACTGGGGTCAAAATTAAAGATGAGGCAAGTTCTGCTAGGTGAGACAGTGGAGAATGTTAGCACCCCTCCTCAGCAGGCCCAAGTGAACACAGATTTCATGAATAACTTTGACCTTTTTTCCTTCACACTACGTGTTACCTTAACAGGTTTCCAGAGGGGTCCTCTATAAGTGAATAGCGTGGAGCAGCCCCGCCATCTTCAACAACCACCCAGAGAGTTATGCAAAAATACTGTGAATATCATGAATCCAGTGGGGAGGGGGACACGGAAGCTCTTACTATTTTCCACTGGCAGTCAAAGCCCCTCGATAGGTCAGAGTAGAGGACTGGAGAGAGAGAGTCAGAAAGTTGATCTTCTGCACTAACACGGCCAGATCTTAAACAACTCACAGTCTCTCTAGAGAACACAGTCACCTATCTGCGAAATTCTGCCTACCTCACAAGCTACTAGGGTAAATTGAGGAAACATCAATCAATGAGCTTTGTAAATGTAATGTCATGTTAACAAGTGCCCCTTACTCCGAGGTAGCTGATTTACGCTTCCCCTGCTCTTGAAAATAAAAGCAACCCTTGGCCGGGCACGGTGGCTCACGCCTGTAATCCCAGCAATTTGGGAGGCTGAGACTGGTGGGTCACCTGAGGTCAGGAGTTCGAGATCGGACTGGCCAACATGAAATGGTGAAACTCTGTCCATACTAAAAATATAAAAATTAGCCAGGCATGGTGGCGGTCCCCTGTAATCCCAGCTACTCAGGAGGCTGAGGCAGGAGAATCACTTGAACCCAAGAGGCAGAAGTTGCAATGAGCCAAGATTGTGCCATTGCCCTCCAGCCTGGGCAGCAAGAGTGAAACTCCATCTCAAAAAAAAAAAAAAAACAAGGAAAGAAAAGCAACCCTCACCAGGGTATCATCGAGAAGGGGGAAAATGAGGGATGGTGTAGTTGTGCCGAACATCTCTGCAATGGGTGCTCAAATTTTCTATTTTGAACTTTGGGGGAGACTCAGAAGATAATAAAAGGGAAAAAATAACTTATTTCACATTCATCTTCCAAAATACGTGAGATAAATTCACAAATATTATTTTATTTTTCCACATAAAATACCAGGTAAGGAGGGAAGAGGAGCATGAGCACGACAGGACACTGTAAGTGTGCTGGTAAGAGTCTTGGGAAAGTTACAGTTCCTGCCTCAGTTTCCCCATCTGTAACAGCTTC
This sequence comes from Macaca fascicularis, assembly GCF_037993035.2. NCBI lineage: Eukaryota > Metazoa > Chordata > Mammalia > Primates > Cercopithecidae > Macaca > Macaca fascicularis. The sequence goes on along the minus strand of NC_088381.1, from coordinate 149,572,426 downwards.
TACCTAATAGGGCACAAGAAGCACTCGGAGCATGCCTGGTACCGAGGGAGCCCTGGATACCTGCTTTATTGTTAATGGTCATATTCTGTGCTGGGGAAAATGAAGCAGAGATAACTTGCTGTTTCAGACACAGGAAGTCGAGTAGTTTCCAGAGGACAGCCTGACCCGTGGTCTGTTGGTTCCCTCTCTCAAACCTGCCCCTTCCTTTTATTTTCCACAACACACAGGTAAAAGCTCCTTCCTGTTCCCTCTGCCTCCTTGTCCTACTCCAATCTTTCATTAACATTTTTTAAAATCATATTTACCTCCCAAAGGTCAGTTCAAACCTTACATTTTCTAAAATGTTCAGGCCGGGCGCGGTGGCTCAAGCTTGTAATCCCAGCACTTTGGGAGGCCGAGACGGGCGGATCACGAGGTCAGGGGATCGAGACCATCCTGGTTAACACGGTGAAACCCCGTCTCTACTAAAAAATACAAAAAAACTAGCTGGGCGAGGTGGCGGGCGCCTGTAGTCCCAGCTACTCGGGAGGCTGAGGCAGGAGAATGGCGTAAACCCGGGAGGTGGAGCTTGCAGTGAGCCGAGATCGCACCACTGGACTCCAGCCTGGGCAACAGAGTGAGACTCCGTCTCAAAAAAAAATAAAATAAAAAAATAAAATGTTGTTTACTTGCACTTAGCATTTATAAACCCATTTTTGGCCCCTCCCTCAGGCCACACCCATTAGCAGGCCACACCCACCAGCAGGCTCTACCCAGTGACAGGCCCCACCCACCTGCAGGCTCCATCCTTGAGTTGGTTCCATCCATGAGCAGCCTCCTCCTCGCTGGAGCAGCTACTCTACTTTTACTATTCTGTACCAAAGTGACTTCAAATTTCACCTAAATTTTGTTGGAAACCAGGCTGTAATATTTCTATTAGTCCGTTTACATGCTGCTGATAAAGACATACATGAGACTAGGCAATTTACAAAGGAAAGAGGTTTAATGGAAAACCCACAGTTCCATGTGGCTGGGGAAGCCTCACGATCATGGCCAAAGGCAAGGAGGAGCAAGTCACATCTTAGGTGAACGGCAGCAGGCAAAGAGAGCTTGTGCAGAAAAGCTCCCATTTTTAAAACCGTCAGGTCTTGTGAGACTTATTCACTATCACAAGAACATCTCCAGAAAGACGTGCCCCCATGATTCACTTACCTCTCACTTGGTCCCTCCCACAACACGTGGGAATTCAAGATGAGATTTGGGTGGGGACACAGACAAACCATATCCATTTTAACATGATTTTATTGAAGGGTCAGAGATAACAAAATATCGGATGCAGAAAACAACTTGCAACTCCTAGATTTGGCTGTCTCAAGGATTCCAAGCCTGGCCCGTTCTCAGAAACCCCCCATGGGAAATGCCCCTCTCCTCAGGCAGGCCGTCTTCCCCCTATGCTTAGCATGTGGGCTGCATGTTTAGACTCCTCCATGACCCGACCTGTTGAACAAAGGTCAGAGGGGCCCCAGTTTAAGCTGTACCTTCTTAGTGTTCGTTTCCTGCTGTTTCCCACAGAAAAAATGGCAACAGAAATGTGAGAAGTGTCTGCTCCCTCCAAAACAAATGGATCCTACTCAGTAGGATGAGACTTGACCCCCACTCACCAACAGGGAGATTGCTCCATGTCTGTCTGAGCTGCTCCCACTTCTACAGGACAATGTGCAGCGTCAGCTTCCCCTAGCCCTGCCCTGCTCCCTTCTTATTGCCTTGCTGTCCTTCCTGCCATCTGCCAGTCCTCACACCTGCACAAGAACAAGTGACACACAGCCCATTCTAAATTAACACACAGAAAACGAGCATCTCTTTAAATGAAACAGAGTCTTCAGACATGCAAGAAGCTGACAACATAAACATTCGCGGTTTAGTTCCTTAGAGTCACAGCCTCTCAAACACATTTTCTGATTATGGTGTGATTACATTTACCTAATAAAACCGTATATTTGGATGGTATTTCCAGAACAAAGAAACAGGCTGCTTCAAAAGTGTTGCTTTTTAAGGAAAATTGCTTCGAGCTTTGAAATGCAGGTTTATCTGCTTCTGTCTCTCCTCTCTAGGGTTTGAGAATCTTAAGGCCAGATTTTAGCTAACAATCAGACTGACAGCATCCAGTGCTTCTCATCTTGCGGGATGTCTCTGCTAAAGGAAAAAAAAAAAAAAAAGGCACAGAGCTCAGGAAAGGAAACTCAGAGCTGACCCTGACCTTATTGCAACAGACTGTTTTCCCACCACAACTGGCTACGTAGATCGCTGCTTTTCCCCTGCAGTTAATAACTGAACTTTCTGGGAAACCCATCCTCTTCAGCTCGGACTTCCTATTTTACCTACTTTGGAGCCCAAGAAGGGTATGATGGCCTTTGAAGTTTAGAGACAATTGGGAAATGCAGCCTCCCCGGCCCCAAACGCAAAATGCCTCATAGAAACGTCCAGTCTCTCTCTAAGTGAAGTTCTTATTTTGACACGAATTATGTAGAAGAAGGAGGGGAAGGCCCTGAAAAACCAACGAGCAACTTTTTAAAAAGCTTTCAAAATCAAATGTAAAATTCATTAACAAAAGTAATGGAAATTTTATGGCTGGTGCACAGATAAATTCGTTGCTGCCTCTAAATTCATCAGGCACACTTACGAGAGTGTATACCAAATTAATTGGAACTAACAGCCTCTTAGAAACTCTAACCAGCTGCAGACTCAGGGTAAACTAGTTGGAACAAAACAAAGAACCCCATTGCCTCCTCCTTCTTCCAAGCCCTGATTGAATTAAAGACTAGGCTTTCTCAACTAAAAAATGTTGAAAATTTTTGTTCTTCCATGACTGCAAAACTATCACCTGCTGTTCAGTCCCAAGCAAAGTCAGAACTAGATAGAAACAAGGTTTCCCCAGATATGATAAATCCCAGTTGCACTTCACCATAGCTATAAAGACCCAGCCAAAGAATTCTTGAGAAGAAAGACATTCTAACACTGATGATGTATATTGTTCTGATCCAAGTGCATGGGTCAGGGAAAGGAAAGTTGAATTTGAATGATTCACTTCCCATTGCCTTCAAGGACAACTCAGAGAGAAACCTCTGAACCTCTTTCTTCAAATTAATGCTCCAGTTCTTGGATACGGTTTCCAGACAGAACATCTAGCAAATCAACCAAGAAAACCAAAGAAACTCTTTATAAGTCATTATAATAATTTCTTTTTTTAAAAAAATGGGGATCAGGTGCTCCTGAAGACAAGTCAGCACTATCGCCATCAATCTAGCATAAATGCTTATCAGATAGTTGTAAATAGTACTTTATTCATAATTATTAATTATTCATAATTAACAATTTTATATTAATTTTATTAATAACAACATTGATTAAGGACTGAGTCTATGCAAAGCACTATGCTAAGCATTATACATGTATTATCTCACGTAACTAACACAACAACCTAATGAGACCAGTATTATTACAGTTCCCATTTTAAAGATGAGGAAACTGATAAGAAGTTTAGAAACTTACCCAAGGTCAGACAGCTAGCGTATTTGTTCCCACTCAAAGTTAAGGTGCAAAAGCTCAACCATCATGCAACAAGTAAAGATTTGGGTGTGGTGGCTCATGTCTATAATCTAAGCACTTTGGGAGGCCAAGGCTGGGAGGATCACTTGAGCCCAGGAGTTCAATATCAGCCTGGGCAACATAGTGAGACCTTGTCTCTGCAAAAGAATCCAAAAATTAGCTGGGTGTGGTGGCACATGCATGTAGTCCCAGCTACTCTGGAAGCTGAGGCTGGAAAATAGCTTGAGCCCAGGAGGTCAGGGTTGTAATGAGCAGTGACCATGTCACAGCACTCCAGACTGGGCAACAAAGCAAGACCCTGTCTCAAAAAAAAAAAAAAAAAAAAAAAGATATTAAAGGTAAAAGCCAGAATCCTGTAGATTCTTGTCCTCAGAGAAATCACAGAATATCAGCGAGCCAAAGAAAAGCTGTTTTAACAAGCACTTGTAGAAGCTGGGTTTGGTCAGAAAATGTTAAGACTGGATTCTGATCCTCCTGTATAGGTTATCAAATCTGAACTCTGAGGCTTTCATCCTTACATAGTAGTTGCCTTGAGTTTCACCCACATGGAAAAGGGACAGATTTCTACATGGTTTTAAAAAGTACTCGTTTTGAGGTTTTTATTTTTATGTCCAAGAAAGTAAAGACAATTTGGAAACTATGAGAACGCAGAAAATCTGAGATAGGTCTCATTTAATTTAGATAGTTTATTCTGCCAAGGTTGAGGACGTACCCGTGACACAGCCTCAGGAGGTCCTGATGACATGTGCCCAAGGTGGTCAGGGCACAGCTTGGTTTTATACATTTTAGGGAGACATGAGACATCCATCGATATATGTAAGAAGTACATTGGTTCGGTCTGAAAAGACGGGACAACTTGAAGCAAAGGCAGGAAGACTTGGAAGCGGGGAGGGAGCTTCCAGGTCACAGGTGATGCACAAATGGTTACATTCTTTTGAGTTTCTGATGAGCCTTTCCAAAGGAGGCAAATCAAATATGTATCTATCTGATTGAGCAGCGGAGTGACTTTGAATAGGATGAGAGGCAGGGTTGCCCCAAGCAGTTTCCAGTTTGAGTTTTCCTTAGTGATTTTGGGGGCCCAAGATATTTTCCTTTCATGTTTATAACTCCTCATTTACAGTTCTTAGAGGTGCTGGGCAGTTACCATGGGAGGGGAAATTCTGAGATAAACCAGTCATTCCATCTGTCTCTCCCTCTCTGGGAAGCTCTTAGATAACTTCCAGAAAATATCTCTGGGGTTGTTACAGCCTGCATTAATATTATCCATAAAAATGGGATCGCCCATTAAAAGTCTGAGGAAGCTTTCTTTTTTCTTTTTTTTTTTTTTTTTTTTTTTTGAGACGGAGTCTCGCTCTGTCGCCCAGGCTGGAGTGCAGTGGCGCGATCTCGGCTCACTGCAAGCTCCGCCTCCCGGGTTCACGCCATTCTCCTGCCTCAGCCTCCCGAGTAGCTGGGACTACAGGCGCCCACAACCGCGCCCGGCTAATTTTTTGTATTTTTAGTAGAGACGGGGTTTCACCGTGGTCTCGATCTCCTGACCTTGTGATCCGCCCGCCTCGGCCTCCCAAAGTGCTGGGATTACAGGCGTGAGCCACCGCGCCCGGCCGGAAGCTTTCTTAAAAAGGCTAAAAGTGAACAAATCCTGCACAAGAAGTGATTTTTTACTTGCCCAATATTATCATTGTATTTATACAATAAACATCTGCTGATTGCCTTCCATGTACCAAACTCAAGGTAAGATCTGAGGACCCAAAGATGGATGAGTGATCTGAATTGATATTTTTGTCCCCTGTAAATGAAAAGAGTGACAATTTGAAGAAATTGCAATCATTTTGAATAAGCGACTTTGAGACTGGAACACGAAGGTAGATGCTGTGATCAGTCTATACCTTTTCTAAAATAGAAGATATCTAATTAGCTCTCTGGATAATTATCAACTTCAGATTTGCAGCATTTTGTGTATTTGTTTTGTGTTTCTGGATGACTGCTTAATTAGCCACTTGTAGGGAAGAGCAAGGAAGTTTGAAAAAGAAAGCAAATGCACACTGAGTTTTTTTCAGTGGTGGTTTTGGCAGTGCCTCTATATCAGATACGAATTCATTTTTCTAAGAAAATCTAAGTAATAGTGGCTTAAATATAGAAGGTCTTATTTGTCTCACAGAACAAGTCAGAAAGTACTTCCAGGGCTGGTAAAGAAGCCCAATATTGCTATTAGATACAAAATTTTCTGCTATCTTTTTCTCTACCATCCTCAGCATGTCGGCTTTCATTTTCATGTTGCTTGCCTCCTGGTTACCAGATTGTTGCCACAATGCCAACCATCATGTCTGAGTTCCAGGAAGGAATAAAGAAGACAAAGAAGAATCAACAGAAGATTTTTGCTTGTATCTCGTTGGCCAACACTATCACATGGCCACTACTAACTTCAAGGAGGACTAGAAAATCAATGAATCCATGTTTTGTTTTTTGTTGTAATAATAGGCTCTCTCATACAGACAGACAAGAAGAGAAAGAAGTTGGAAATGAAAGGCATTTGCTACTCTTCTCAACTATAAAGAGAGGCACAGGCCTTTTTTTAAGACTTTCAGATTTTTTTTAAAGACAGAAATTTGCAAAAATGGGGGAAATTGCAAAAAAGAAATGCAGCATACTTTAAATGTGGATATTATGCATCTATAACAAATGAACTTTTTTTTTAAATGCAGTAACTATAGGTAGAATCTCATTAGTCAGTACCAACCTTTAAGAGTCCAGGTCAAATGGTGCTCCTGCTTTCCCATTGCTCCCCCAGGCCTCCATGGTTATGGTCCCCATAAACTAAATTGATAATGGCAAGATACCCTTCAGGTCTTCTCCCATCAATGTTCTGAAGAAAAATTAATTATGATAGTCCTTGCGACATAAACCAGAAGAAGAGCATCTGATATCAAAAGGGCAGAGAAAGTTTGTGAAAAAGTCCATACATTATAAAAGGACATCATTTAACGATGTTCTCAAAATAAAAAAGGATAATCCTAAAATATTTTGGAAGATTATGACTTGAGTGATATTTTGAAGAAAATCACAGAAAATCAAATCACAAACTTTTGTTCCATACCCCTTTCCCACATGAATGTCTTTCTCATATTTATCTAGTCTGGTATGGTTCAATATAGTAGCCATGAGTCGCATGAAGCACTTAAAATGTAACTGGCCTGAATTGAAATGTGCTGTAAGTGTAAAATGCATACCAGATCTCAAAGATAGTCAAGAAAAAAGAACATAAGAGATCTTATTAATAATTTTTATATTAAATACATGTTGAAATTATAATGCATTGGGCGTAATGAATGAGATAAACACATTATTAAAATTATTTTTACCTGTTTACTTTTTTAATGTAGCTACAAAAAATTTAAAATTGCCTATGTGGCTTATATTTGTGGTTTGCATTATTTCTGTTAGACTGTGCTGGTCTAGAAAGATGACATCTTACAAAAGTCTACCTGTAATAGATGCTGTTGGTACATGACATGGCCCCATGACCCCTTGGCCCATTTCTGAGTCTACCAGCAGCCTTCAAGGACAATTACAGGCATTCTAAGCGTTTCCCAATTTCCACCTTAAGGGAGCACTTCTCTGCTTCTCTGCCTGAAAGCCATCTCTGGCACCATGGAAGATTGCACAGGAGAGTTTGAAAGTGCCCAGGATTTAATGCTCCCAAGAGTAACCCTCAAGGAATGGTAAATAAATGCCCCATCTTCAGCAGTCCCTCAGCAGGACAGTTTTAAGGTATGTTCTGCATTGTCTCTTGGAAGTTTCCAGCATGATTGAGCGCCAGTTGCTCATGGACAGACTTTATTCTGTCTTACATCCCCAACTCCCTCCCATGTGCTTCCCAGGATCACCTCCCAAATAAACTCCCTGCTGTACGAATTTAAAAAAGAGAAAAGAAACATGAAATGAGGTTTGGTAGGAAAAGACAGGTTTATTTTAGAGAAAAAACCTGAGAGGGGCTTCTGGCAGATTTCAGTTAGCGCTTTTTCTTACAAACTAAGAGTATATATTGGTTTTAGGGTGGGTAGCTTATCACAAGCTTGGAATGTTTCTGTGTTGGGGAGAAATTTATGGCGGGATTGGAATATCTCTGGCAGTGGGGAGGTTATCTTGGGGCTGACATCTTTGGTTGGGGAGGAGTTTGGAATGTTTCTGGTCAGAGATGTTATTTGTGGTTTATGGTCATGCTGACCTTAGCCATTAGGCAGATGCCCTTTGGATTTAGGCGGTTTTTGATTAAGGTGAATTTTAAAATAACAGTGCTTGTTCAAGATGGTGATACTCCTGCTCCATCACCTGTGCAGTGTTTGTCTCAGCTCTGCTTTAAGAGGCCCAAATTAAGAGTGCAGCCCAGACATTTTCACAATCTCTCTTTATAGGATCCATGCCAAGTATCCTTTGGCTTTATGATTCATGCTGAATTTTTCTTCCTGTGCTATTATCAGACAAGATGTCTTTAATTACTACTTTTTTTCTATCAATCCGTTTAGGATTCTGTTGTCAATGGCTTAAAAAAAAAAAAAAAGATTCTGCTCTAATTAAACAAATAGCATATCATTTGAAAGAGTTTGAGCATTTTTTTTTTCCTTTCCAAGTAATTTGCTTACATTTAAACTGCTCTTTTGTAGTGTTGTTTTAATTATCAAGTCATTAAAGACATTGTTTTGGCCCTTTGAATCATGTTGTTCTGAATTGGGGCAGTGGCAGGTTATTTTACCTAACAAAATCAAATTCTGTAAGACTGTTAAATATATTTTTATTGGGTTTGCCGGAAAAGGCACAACCAGTAGTGTGTTGGTAGGGAATGGCCACCATTCCCTGGGCTCTATAAACAAGGGCCAGACCATAGGTAGACACAAAAGCAGTTCGGATGTAAGCAAATTACTTGGAAAGGAAACACTCTTTCAAATGGTATGCTATTTGTTTAATTAGAGCAGGATCTTTTTTTTTTTTTTTTTTAATCCATTGACAATAGAATCCCGTAGGGTGTTCTGGATGTCCTGACCTACAGCATATCCATTTTTTTTCTTTTTTTGAAACAGTATCTCACTCTGTCACCCAGGCTGGAGTGCAGTGGTGTGATCATGGCTCACTGCAACCTCCACCTCCCAGGTTCAAGCCATCCTCCCACCTTAGCCTCCCGAGTAGCTGGTACTACATACATGCACCACCATGGATGACTAATTTTTTAATTTTTTGTAGAGATGGGGTTTCTCTGTGTTGCCTAGGCTGGTATCAAACTCCAGGGCTCAAGTGATGCTCTCTCCTTGTCTTCTCAGAGTGTTGGGATTACAGGTGTAAGCCATTGCTCCCAACCTGTCACATTTCTATCAGATCTTATTCTTGCCTGAACAATGTAGTATAGCTTTTTTAAAAGGGAGTAGTGGGGTGATATGGTTTGGCTCTGTGTCTCCACCCAAATCTCACCTTGAATTGTAATAATCCCCACGTATCAAGGGCAGGGCCAAGTGGAGATAATTGAATCATGGGGGTGGTTTCCCCCATGCTGTTCTCATGATACTGAGTGAGTTCTCACAAGATCTCATGGTTTTCTAAGGGGCTTCCCCCTTCACTTGGCACTCATTCTCCTTCCTGCTGCCATGTGAAGAAGGACATGTTTGCTTCCCGTTCCACCATGAATGGAAGTTTCTTGAGGCCTCCCTCAGCCCCGCAGAACTATGAGTCAATAAAACCTCTTTCCTTTATAAATTACCCAGTCTCATATATGTCTTCATAGCAGCATGAGAACAGAATAATACAGGGGGTTTAGAATCCAATCGCTCCAGATTTAAATCCTGTCTCCACCCCTTACTAGTTCAACTTTCTTCTAATCATTTATTCTTTCTAAGCCTCAGTTTCCCAATCTGTACTAGAAGGATAGATACTGTCACCAAGTGAACATGAAGGACATTTGGCCAGGGCCTCACATTTTAAAAAGCCTCATGTTTAGATTGTTTTCATTCTCTTTAAATAAAACACGTGTGTGTGTGTGTGTGTGTGTGTGTGTGTGTGTGTGTGTGTGTGTGTTAAAAAAATCAGATTTTTTTAAACTTAAATCTATATTTTTAATATACTTTTCTGGTATTTCTTCAGTCTTTCTATGCTAGCAATCTGAGAAGTATCCTAGGTTTATCTTGACTCTGATTATGATGGGAATAATAATTCCTGTATGTCCAACAGTTCTTTTCACTGGTTCATAGGGAGCGTTAGAAAACATGGCATTTGTTTCCAACCACCTGTCCTTTTCTTATTCTCTTTATTTCTTTCTGGCAAGGTCCACATCCAACTCTCCCTTGGGCCTTCCCATTGTAGCCTCTTTGTAGCCCTGGTGTCCCTAATACTCTATTTTTTATCTATGTTTGGCTCTCAAATTAAGCATTCATGTCTATTTGGACTGTCATTCCAGGAACCAATATTTGGTGTGGTCCCAGAATGCTCTTACCCATGAACTTTCTCCGTGGGAGACGCTAACAGTTCCTTTCAAAATCTCTAGAACTAGGCCCTGGGCCATAGCTGGCAGAACTGTTGGATAATGTAGTTAGCAAAGTCACTGCCATATAGTATTCGAAAACTGCTATGTTTTCCCCTCGTCTACCCGATACTTGTCTTCTTGTCTGAGGTCTCAGGAAGCTGGGACTTTGTTCAGTGTATCATTTAATTAGAAATAATCACTGAGTGGCTACAAAGTACACAGTACTTTGCTAGATTCTAAAATAAAGAGGGAAAGAGGAGAGCTACAAAGAAGTGTAAAGATGTAGTCCCTTGCCTTTCCAGGAATGTACAATCTAGTTGAATCTAGTGCAGAAAAATGGATTGGGCCTTCAATAGATGTTTGTGAGATGAATAAAAGACCCACACACAATTAAGAGCTCAAGTGTCAGGGGGCTGATGAAGTTTAAGATACTTTTGACTAAAGATGCCTAAGAATTCCCAAATCCTGCCTTAGCTGGCCTCCCTTCCACACTGTAAGGCCTCTCATAAAAGGGACAATGACAGATCAGAACTGAAGAACTGTGTTATTTTTAATTACCTGTAATTATGCTCTAAACTCCTGGGAAGAATTGGGTGATAACCTGGTCAGTGGGCGTGTGTTCCGCTTGAACGCCAAATGAGCCTTTTCCATCTTCCTAAACCCAAACCCAAAGCATGGGATTGTCTCACCCTCTAACTGGAGGGACTGTATGGGGCAGCACGAGGGACATCACACGGAGCAGCCACAGGAGAAGAGGAAGGAAGTGACTCAAGGTGACTGCAACTGTCACAGGCTGCCTGTCCCAACACTGGTTAAGTTACAGAGGCCCATGGAGGGAGGCAGTACCTGTGTGTGAGACTTTTAAACACAGTTGCCCTCACGAAGAGTAAACAATGCCTAACTAGCAGATGGGACTCTAACCTCTCCCTATGATGACTGAGGCAGTGTGTCATTAATTTGTAAGAAAAATGGCAGAAAGAAAATGCTATAAAACTCCTGTATGTCCAAATAAACTTATTTGGGGCCAGAATAATAAAAAGAGATAATGGGATAGGGCTGTTTTTTGGGTTTGGAGGGGGATTTTTTGTTTGTTTTTTCCTAAGACAGGGTCTCATTTTGTCACCCAAGCTGGTGTGCAGTGGTGTGATCTCAGCTGACTGCAACCTCTGCCTCCTGGGCTTAAGCAGTCCTCCCACCTCATCCTCCCTAGTAGCTGGGACTACAGGCACATGCCACCATGTCCAGCTAAATTTTTTTGTATTTTTTAATAGAATCGGGGTCTTAACATATAGCCCAGGTTGGTCTTGAACTCCTGGACTCAAGTAATCCTCCCATTTCAGCTTCCCAAAATGCTGGGATTATAGGCATGACCCACCAGGCCTAGCCCAGAGTTTCTCTTAAACATAGAAGGGTTCCTCAATATCTAATAAGGGTAGAGACAAATTTCCTTCTCCCCTTCCTTCCCCCTGAACTTCCTAGAGATTTTTACAAGGGAACTTGCTATGTATTACTTCTCACCCTTCACAATCTCCATAAATGCTTGGTCAATGGACAAACTAATTCTGCAGTCAATTACCTGCAAGCTCACAAGCTGATCCCTCTTTAAAATATACATGAGAAGAGAGCTACTTGGTTGTTTAATGATATTCCTTTCACAACTTCTTTCTGGGTCTTTTCTGTAATTGAATTGTCTACAAACAAAACAAGGATTCCTACTTCTAATAGCATGTGGCATCTCATGGACACCTTTGAATTAAATGTCACAAAGCACTTCAAACAAATGTTCGTTAATTGTGTAGTTCTGTTTGAGGGCAGGACACTCTACATTTCTCAAATGAAAGAGTTTGAGCAATCTAAACATGTCTAAAAAGTAACAAGTAACTCTTGTTCACTAAGTATGATGGAAAATGACATCTTTTAGCCAAAGTTAATAAAATGCTGTCTCTTTATTTCACTTGATTAACATGATATTTTGGGAAATGTTTTATGTCAGTTATAGAAAATGACTTAAAAATTTTAGGACTTCAATTCTCGTTATATATTCTATCTCATGATATTATCTGCATATCTTTCTGCTCCTTAGCCCAGTCTATAGCCCAGATACGTTTTGCTCCCTCATCTCTGTCTTCATTGGTCCAGAAATGGTGATAAATATAATGCAAATAGTGAACCCTACTTTCCCGCAATCAATCAGCCTTTTCCTATGTACCTGGGTCATACAATCAAGGATCTTTGGTCTTGAAAATTTGGCCAAAATGCACTATTCACAATAGCAAAGACTTGGAACCAACCCAAATGTCCATCAATGATAGACTGGATTAAGAAAATGTAGCACATATGCACCATGGAATACTGTGCAGCCATAAAAAAGGATGAGTTCATGTCCTTTGTAGGGACATGGATGAAGCTGGAAACCATCATTCTGAGCAAACTGTCACAAGGACAGAAAACCAAACACCGCATGTTCTCCCTCATAGGTGGGAATTGAACAATGAGAACACTTGGACACAGGGTGGGGAAAATCACACACCAGGCCTGTCGTGAGGTGGGAGGAGGGGGATGGGACAGCATTAGGAGATATACCTAATGTAAATGACGAGTTAATGGTTGCAGCACACCAACATGGCACATATATACATATGTAACAAACCTGCATGTTGTGCACATATACCCTAGAACTTAAAGTGTAATTTAAAAAAATAAAATAAAAACAAAAGAAATTCTGGCCAAAATGGCAAAAACCAATTCATCAATTCAAAAATAAAATCATCTGCATTGAGCATGAATTCATGCCTGTCAGTATTTTTGCTATACCATTATGTGTGTCCCTTAGTTTCAAAAGAAAAATAGCACATAAAGAAATGAGAAGAGGTACTAACTATTGAAAAACTTGGGTGCACCAGATGGCTTCAGCTTTCAATTCCTCCCTATGGAATGTGGAAAAATACTCCAAGCATATTTACTATTCCGTGTATTTTTGATATTCAAAAAAAAACTTGAAGAATTTTCAATTTGGGTAGCTAAAGCATCACATTTTTATGTCACCCAAGGCTGGTAGAAATAGTATGCAAGTTGGCCGGGTGCAGTGGCTCACGCCTGTAATCCCAGCACTTTGGGAGGCCAAGGCAGGCAGATCACGAGGTCAGGAGATCGAGACCATCCTGGCTAACATGGTGAAACTCCGTCTACTAAAATACAAAAAGTTAGCTGGGCATGGTGGCGGGCACCTGTAGTCCCAGCTACTGGGGAGGCTGAGGCAGGAGAATGGCATGAACCTGGGAGATGGAGCTTGCATTGAGCCGAGATCACACCACTGCACTCCAACCTGGGCGACAGAGTGAGACTCCATCTCAAAAAAAAAAAAAGAAAAAAAGAAATAGTATGCAAGTTTTTGCATAGTAAATAGGATTATGTACAGGGAAGTCTATTAGGCTAATAATTGACAAATATGGGGACTGAGGACTTCCATATGCTTGCTCCAATATTTGACTAATTGGCTAGTACCCCTGTAGTAGATACTTCTTAAGTGTGCAGCTTAAGAAGCTATCCACGTGATTTCAGAAAAATAACACTGATTATAAGGGGCAAGTGAGGCAAAATGTTTAACCTAAACAATCCAAACCATCTAAGAGAGCAAATCCAGTAGCAGTTACTCAACTCACTAATATTGCTATTGACATGATATGCCAAACAGGCAGACAAAAGTAACACCAGGCTTGATGCTACATGCTAGGATTGAAAAATAAACGAGCTACAGCACCTGTTCTCCACAAGCCCAAAATCTAATAGGAACATCCATACAAGGAAGCGAAGAAAGAAGGAAGGGAGGGAGGGAGGGAAAGGGAAAAGGGAAGGAAAGATTAGATAGAATCAACCTGAGAGGTTAAGGAAAAAGGAGATCAGACTTAAACAGGCTCTAGAAAGACGTGTTAGCATTCACTCAAAAAGCAATAAGGGCATCCCAGGCCATGGGAACGCTTGGGCAAGATATTTGCATTCTCTGTTCTGTAAAATAGAGATTGAGGTCTGACTCTACATTTTGAGAAATAAGAAGTCTGATAAGTTCTTATAATATTGCTTGAAAATGAAAAATACATTTTAGCAATTGCCTTTTTATTACCATAGAGCAGTGGTTCTCAAAAGGTGACCTCCAGGTCAGTAGCATGAGCATCGCCTGAGAACTTGTTAGAAATGTACATTCTTGACCACCTGCTCCCACTAATCCACTGACTCAAAAAACTCTGTGGTGGGATACCAATCTGTGTTTTAAGATGCTCTGTGAGAGATGCTGATGCTAACATGTGAGAAGAGCTGCCCCAGAGCAAACGACTTCGAATCATCCTGTGATATACTTTCTGCATCTCTCTAGATGCATCTCTCTCCACATCTAATTTCTAGAAATGCATTACACTAGTGGGTCCTAAATTTCTGTTCATGTACAGCATCAGTGCCTATCTTGACAAAATTTTTCGCTGATCCCCACAGGAATGAGATAAATGAGATAACCAAGAGTTTTTCATGAAGCTAATTTTTTAATTCATTGAGTACATTTAAAAGTTTTTACTGTGAGATTATATCTCTCATACTGTTTTACTTTTAAATCTTCATTCTTTTGAAGAAGAAGAATGGTAGTAAAAGAACAGTGATTTTTTTTCCAAATAAACTTAAGTGGCAAAATAGAATGAAACTCAATATTAGTCCCCAAAAGGCTTTTTTTCCAAACGTATTGGTCCAAGGAATCCAGACATCTGCAAACCACTGAAACTGACAGGATATATATAGCTTTGCCAGGAAAAAAAAAAAAAGGTCATGTAAATGTATTTTTCCACCTGAGAGTCAATAATGTTAGTAAGATTTTTATCTATATTTGTATTTCAAGAATGTTCAAATTGAGTTTGAAATTAATAAAACCAAGTTTCGATAGTACATAAATTTAATAAATGTCCACCAACTCTAATGATTTTTATTCTAAAATTACCATTTTCTTTATCAACTGTCATTTGGAAGATTTCTTACTTGTGGTGAAATACACATATATAATTCTACCTCCTGTGTATATACATGTGTATGGGTGTATTTGTTTTTTGAGATCCTTAAGCACTTTGTTGGGAGAAAAAAAAGGTATCATTTATTTATGATACCATAGAGACGGTATCATAAATAAACTATTATTATTTATAATGTACATTCTTCATTCTCATGCACTAATGCACAATGTTATTTATTAGTTTAATCACTGTTGTGAGAATTGTTATTATTTCATGAAATAAAACTGAAAATGGAAATTGGAAAAGAAAAATACATGCTATCTTCAGGACATGTAAGAGTTACTATATCTACTTTCTACATAGACAAGTTATATTTATTTCTCTTACAATATCGTATTCATCAAAGTATTAAATTGCCTCTTATCCCAAGAAGCACTGGAGCATTAGTGGCCACTGGAACACAAACCTCATTTCTTCCCATCATCTCCCACATCACTCCCTACATTTCTCAAGTCTTTTTAAAACCATCCTAGTCCAGACTTTTAACACTTCAAGTCTCAGATGACTGCAGAGCAAAGTAGCCATTTCCGCAGCCCGGAGGGTCCAGGGAATTCTGGGGATAAAAATTTCTGAACATATCCACTCAGATGTCCCCATCTTGAGTCTCAGAGTTCTTTCTCCTCCCATTGGGAGTTTTGACCTGGTGAGGTACACCTGCTGGGTTGTGAATTCAACCTTCTCTGGAGATCAGCAGTCCTTGTAATTAAATATGGAGCCTGCTCTTCGGCTTTTCCTGCCCTCTGGCTGCAAGAGATAAAAGAATATTTTTATCTATCAAGGAGGACCTCTGCCTGTTGTAAGTCAAGGGCCTTAAATGGCCACTGTTCACCCTCAATCTTTTGCAAGTACATCAATACCCCCCAGCAAGAGCGTTCAATTAGTAGTAATTCAATAATTACCACTTCCCCCAGGCCTCCGCTGAGGGTGAGCTGTTGCACCCACCAGTGCATTTTCTTTCAGTGGTAGCCATCCCAGTTCACCACTGGGGAAAGTTGTAACAATTGCACCCTGTACTCATCTTATGACATGAGAACACCCTGAGCCCACTAGAATTTTACTAGTATTTTTAGATGCTTTTTCCTTGACTTCGACTAGACTGTAAACTCTGCCACTTGCTAGGATGCACCCTGGGGCAGTGAGTAAGTACATCTCTGAGCCTCCATTTCTCCATTTGTGTTAAACTTGGAACTTATTCATTTCGTTCTCTAACGAATATCTGAGTGCCAACTATGTGTCAGGCTTAATGATGGTTTATTTTGTCAAGAACTAGGGGTTGGAAGGTGCCTTGTTTATGGAAGACTGAGCTCAGCATATGAAAGCCAGAGGCGGCAAATGGATGTGCCACGGCCTCGTAGAAAGAGGACAAATGGAGAGCAAATTAAGGGAAAAGCAGATTCCGGGAAAAGCAGGCATGGAAGGAAGCAAAGTCCAAACCCCAAGTCCACATCCACTCCTGCTGGGACGGACTGTCTTTCCAAGAGTCATTACTAATACCTGATGTCTGTAGCTACTTGTTTTAACCCAACTCTGTTAAATCCCCAAGAATATTCTCCTCCCTGTCTCCAAATATAAAGAGAAGTTCATGAATAAATAGCAAAAGCAGAAAATGAGTCAGTGGAGGGGAAAAAGTAACTTGGAGAGTGGGTTTCTAAATCTGTGCTAGTGTCTTCAGATTTGAGGGCCTGAGGCAATTGACCATTCTTTATTCCTAGTTTAGTTTATCCAGCTCCTTCCCAGGTGTGTTTGTCTGATCGACTCTAAAATTATGCTGTCAGAATGAACTTCTCCTGGGCTGGGGCAAATAAACATCCCTCTTCTATGAGATCATGTCTCCTTTTTATAAAGCATTTTTGTTCCGTACTCCTGGAATTTCTAAGTGTGTGCTTTCTCAATTCTGCAGATGAGAAGTCCCTGGAAAAAGGAAAAGAAGGTGAGGATAGAAGGGGCCAGTAGGGATTGAAGATAAAAACGTGGCAAAGCACACATCTCAGCCCAGTGCTGTCAGAGAGTCTGCCCGCAGCTCATCTTGAAAGAAGGACACGCTTCCAGACCCACACTTTCAGTCCCCATGGAAGGGAATCACAGTCAACCAAGACCACAGACTTCAGGTGAGAGACCTGATGTCTACGAAGTTAGGAGAGGCAGTAACTGCGACTCCTGCCTGATCCTAAGCGTCTGTGGAGCTACAGGTTTGTTCTTGGCATGACTTCATTGCCGATTTTCTCCTTCCCAGGGTCTTGTTAGAAACGACTCTAGGTCTGACCCCCAAAATTCAACCTTCTCTGGAGATCAGCAGACCTTGTAATTAAATACAGAGCCTGTTCTTCAGCTTTTCCTGCCCTCTGGCTTCAAGAGATGAAAGAATATTTGCATCTTAGTTCCTGACTCTGCTGCTACCAACTGCCCCGTTGCCAGTCAGCATCTTTCCCTCAGCCCCTCCTTCTGTGTCTAGGAGGATGCCCAGTGCTAGCTCTGGCTTTGCTCTTTGTCATTGTTTTCTCTGGGACCCAGGAATGCTCACATTCAGGTCTCTTTCATGCCAGCCCCATGCACACATCAAAGAGAATAGATGTTGCCCAGTGAAGCTTCTGGAGATGGACGATGCACTCACCAGCAGGTGAACTAAGAAGAGGAGAAAAGATGGCAAGGCTTTCTTGCAACAAGGAAGTGACAATTTCACCACATATAGAGAGGCAGCACAGGGATGTGTGCACTACTGAATCGTGGGCTATGGCAGGGGTTTTTAGGGCCAACTCTTTCTCCCCAGTCTAGTTTCTGAACTTTTGTGCTTCTCCGTAAGCCAGTCCTCCCATTAAAACTTCCCTGCTAACCCAAAATAGGAGTACTTATTCTGAGTCAGGATGCTGAGTTCTTTTGTCACAGCATAGATACTTACTAGTAATATGAGCCTAAGCAAGTCGCCACCTCTCTGGGTCTTGGTGTCGTGTTCTACAAAGTGAAAATGTTGGATCAGACCATCTCCGTGATCCGTCCAGCTCTCAGTACACACCCGACACACAGGCTTCACACGCATGTTCTTCCCTTACAGATTCGGGGTGATCAGCTCAGAACATGGCTTCATGCACATGTGCTTCCTACATAGATTTAGGGCCGTCAGCTCAGAACATCCCCCCTCTGCCTCTGAATAAAGTTTAATCCATGTTTCATTTTGCACATTCCCCAGGGAGC
This sequence comes from Macaca fascicularis, assembly GCF_037993035.2. Taxonomy (NCBI): domain Eukaryota; kingdom Metazoa; phylum Chordata; class Mammalia; order Primates; family Cercopithecidae; genus Macaca; species Macaca fascicularis. The sequence goes on along the minus strand of NC_088381.1, from coordinate 149,554,096 downwards.
TGCCTGTGTGGGTTGGTATTGGTCAAGTTGAACATAAAGAGAGCAGTTAGGGCTGGGTGCTCTGGCTCATGCTTGTAATCCCAGCACTTTGGGAGGCCAAGGCAGGCAGATCACTTGAGGTCAGGAGTTCAAGACTGGCCTGGCCAACATGGCGAAACCCCATCTCTACTAACAATACGAAAATTAGCCAGGTGTGGTGCATGTCTATAATCCTAGCTACTCAGGGCACTGAGGCAGGAGAATCGCTTGAACCCGGAGGAGGAGGTCGCAGTGAGCTGAGATCGCACCACTGCACTCCAGCCTGAGCAACAGAGCGAGACTCCGTCTCAAAAAGAAAAGAAAAAAAAGAACAGAAAGAGAGAGCAGTTAGGAAGAAAAAACATACAATTTTAGGTAATAGCTAGTCTGTGGTCATTCTGAAGGAGGGCAGAGGTTTGCCCTGCTTCATGCTCCAGTAGTAATTACCTCCATTGAACTCTTGACTGTATTTTATGCACTTGTTATCCTAATCAAATCAGCCAAGTTGGCACTAGGATCTTCATCTTATGGAGAAGGAAACTATAATTGGAGGGGCAAGAATTTGACTTGAAACTCCACAGTCTTTCAGCTTTGCCATGCTTGCCTGTCTCAGTGCACCAAGAGAAGGATCAGGCCAGCATGGTTAGGGCATCACTGCTGTACAACCACTTTTCAGCCATGCTAGTTTTACGTTTTACCTATTGTTTCTTGAGAATCATATCCATTTCCTATTAATTTAGCAAAATCTGCTGTCATTTTTAGTTTTAAAATTTGTTTCATTAGTTTTCATTAACAGATTTCCATCTTTATCGAGTGCCTAATAAGTAGAATAAGATGCCGTTAAAAGGTCGATGAAAAAACTAACACCTACGAGCGTTCACAGACTTTACTAGGTGTTATGCTTCAAGGGAAGAAATGAGTCATGGCATATTTGAGTACATGCAATGATGAATAGATCTGACTGTTCTTCTGCGATTTCTGTGATTCTCTCAGTGCTCAGACCCTGTCACTTTTTCTTCTCGGCCACCCAAGAGTGACCATGTGCCACCCTAGCCTGTCATTCTGAAGCTCATTATTACAGATCCTACAACCCATTCTGGCCAGCCAGTCATTCTATCAACCTGTCCTTGAATTTCTTAGGCAGCCCATAAATGAGACCAGCATGATTTCGATTCAGTTGGTATTATCTGGTTATTTTCAACTTATCCTTTTGGGTTTTTTTCCTCTATAATTTTTTTGAAAATTTAAAAAATTCAGAAAAGTACAAAGAAAAAAATCTAATTATCATCCATTTATCCCCTGCCCAAACTGACTACTATTCATATCTTGTCATATTGATTTCTAGTCTTTTCTTTGGTTTTTACATTTAAAAATCACCTGTTTTGGTAAAAAAATGATGCATTCCTACTCTAAAAAATATAAAGACTTCACTAAATCACAAAGCCAAATATAATTTTTTTTTAAATCCAAATTCCACATCCAGCAATAACGATTGTTCATATAAGGTTAAATGATCCCATATATCTTTCTATGCAAAAATACAGAAAAAAGAACTGATAAGTAGAGAGAGGGAGGAGGGAAAATCCATTTATAAAAATGGGCTTATTTGTATATACATGCTTTTCATTAAAAAGGATTAATTTTAAGTTTACTTTGATTTTATGGAAGTAAAAGAAACTGCAGTGAAATCGAAGTACTTTCTGAACTTCAAACAAACTTTTTTCACTTTTTAAAGCTATATTGTTAAAAATATATTTCTGAGGTTAAGAAATGAGTTTACTAAAAACATGAGGAGATTGGAGTTTTTAAAGCTACCTATTTTAGGGGGGACGATTTTTCTTCACTCCTTGCAATTTGTTATGAGAGATGAAAACTTTCAGATTCTCCAATTTTTTCCTGTCCCTCCTATTCTTCGTCATGTTTGTATTTATATTATTGCGTTTTCTTTATCCATTCATCTCTTGATGACCATTTAGGTTGTTTTCACAACTTGGTTATTGCAAATAGTGCTGCAATGAACATGGGAGCGCTAGTATCTTTTCAAGATCCTCATTTCAGTTCTTTTGAATAAATACGCGGAAGTGGGATTGTCGATTCATATGGTAATTCCATTTTTAATTTTTTGAGGAACCCCTTTACTGTCTTTCCTCATAGCTGCACCATTGTGCATTTCCACCAATGGTGTATAAGGGATGGATATGCAGTTTTGTTTTCAATTCAGAGAAAAGTTTCTGTTATTTCCTTGAATACTTCTTTGGAGACATCCAATGTTTTATGTAGAAATTTTCTGTCTTTTACATCCATTAGCTTCAATTTAATTGCTTTATCTTTTGTGTTTTTCATTTCATTTATTTGGAATGTCTCAAGCCTTTCTTTTTTTTTTCATTTTGAGATGGAGTCTTACTTTGTCGCCCAGGCTGGAGTACAGTGGCACGGTCTTGGCTCACTGCAACCTCCACCTCCCGGGTTCAAGTGATTCTCCTGCCTCAGCCTCCTGAGTAGCTGGGATTACAGGCATGAGCCACCACGCCCAGCTAATTTTTGTATTTTTAGTAGAGACAGGGTTTCACCATGCTGGTCAGGCTGGTCTTAAACTCCTGACCTCAGGTGATCCGCCCGCCTTGACCTCCCAAAGTGCTGGGATTACAGGCGTGAGCCACCACACTCGGCCTCAAGCCTTTCTTCTATATTAATACTTCAAATTTCGGTAATGTTTAAATTGTGCTCTTTGCAGTTAGCAATTATGAGTTTGAGAGTGATATTGTTGAATTCTTCTAATTCCATAGTGCTTCCACAACTCCTTGATTTTATTCTATTGTTTTATTATCTTCGAATTCTTGATTTATTATATTTGTTTTCTTATAAAGCCAAATTGCTCTAAAACATAAAGTGATTGCAAAGAACTTCTTCTATTCCTCATGTTTTCTTCTAGACAGAATCTGTGCAATATACATCTAGCCTGCTTGCTTTGACTTGGGGTTTTACTTGTTTCTTTTACTGTAGTGGGTTTGCATTCCTGCCATGCTATTTATTTGCATTTTGCTCATGCTTGCCAGCCCTGTGCGAACTTTCTATGTGGTCTGACAGAGTGGGATGACTTCTGGCCTCTCTTCTCACTATGTCTGAGACCAGTTTAAGTTTTCTGCTGAAGACCCAGCTGGGCCCCTACTCTTGAGAGGGTATCAGGGCAGATTTGGTTGGAAAAGTTAATCCTGTTCTCTCTTCCATTATTTTGCTATCTGTGCTGTACAAAGGATCACCCTACCTAATGCCAATGGAGATGGAAGCATCTTCTTCCCATTGCTCAGTAACCTTGGGCTTCGGTAGATTTCTTCAGTCCCATGAGTAGTGGTAGAGCTATCTTCAATCACTCCTTTCTTCCAATATCATTTCCATGATTCCTCTGTCAGAAGGAGAAAATAAGGCCACTTTGTTCCATCTGCTTCTCTTCACATTTGGGGCTAGTAGTGAGAATTCTTAGAATGTTATTTTCTCTCCAGTCTGGAGAATTCAGGCATTACTAGGATTCCAGTCTGTTCCAGCATCTTCTGAGTCTTTTCATAATGGTCAGGTGTTTGTTTGTTTGTTTGTTTTTAAGTTTATTGTACTATCTTATATTTCTTCATTTGATTACTGCTTATGGTGTTTTTTTTTTTCTTTTCCTACTTCCTTATTTCATTATGTTTTGGGGAAGGCATGCAGTTTTAGTCATGTTAGCCCAGAGTCTCATACTTGTCTATATGCTGTTGAATCGTACAACACGCTTCCATGTACACCCAGGGTTTGAGCAATTTCTGACACAACAATTGTACCTCCTTCCTTTCTTTCCCCCTCAAGAATGCATATATGAAAAGCAAGTGTTACTATCTGATGCAGTGCGTACCACAGAGTGCTCGCTCAACCAGTGTTTACTGAGTGTGACGGTAACATACAGCAATGAACAAAACGGGGCAGTCTAAGCCCTTATGGAACTTGGATCCCATGGGAGCAGACAGATATTAATCCAACAAAACACATAAATAGCATTAAGTTAATTTCAGTTTTGTAAGATGAAGAGATTTCCATGGATAGATGATGGTAACGCTAGCACAACAATGTGAATGTACTTAATGCCACTCAACTGTACACTTAAAAACAGTTAAGACAGTACATTTTGTTATGTCTATTTCACTACAACTTTTACAAAACAAGATTGAGTATTATAAGAGGGAGATAAATGGTCCCGTGAAAGCATAGGCGGGGGTAGGTCAGGAGACCCTTCCTCCCCGAGGAAGAAATGATTAAGCTGAAATTTAGAGCAACAATAGGATGGAAGTTATTACAGGGATAACCTTGAAACCACTTCAACTTATAAAAAAAAGATAAATTATCCACAAATGCTGGTACTTTATTATTGGTATGGCAGGATAATATATTTGAAATATTAACCAATATTTTTCCCTATATTTGCTTTCACCTTTCTACCCTTCTCCTCTTGCCCAACCCCAAGCTGCTGGATTGGCCTGTACTTGCTTTGTAGGGAGAAAGGAGGCAGCGAGGAGAAAATCACAAAACCTTTGAGATTCATGCTGGATTTTGTTTTTTCAAAAAGACAGGAAATGTAAGTGCCACAGAGAGAATTTGCCGTACAGGTTTTAGAGAGAAATCATGACTACAAGAGCCAGGGTCCCTCCCGTTCCTAGATTTTAGAAGATTTCCCAAGCTCGAGATAGAGAGCCTAAGGGGAAGCAATGGGATGGTAGAAGTTGGGGACGGGGGGTGGGGAAGGGGCACCTTGGGCAAACCCCAGGGAGGTACTAAAGTCCCCAGGTGGGTGTGAGGCATCTGAGAGCAGGAAGATGTTCCCATGCTTGGGGAAGATCCCTGGGAGGCAGAAAAATGCAGAAAGGACATTGTGGCCTGCTGTTTCCGGGACGCTGGACAGAGCCATGGGTGGCCTCAGAGAATTTGCTGAACTGCAGTGTGACAGAACAATTCCCATGCCCCCAAAGCATCCAGGAGATAGAGTGAGCCAATGAATCTGAAACTTAGCAGGGAGAGAAAGGATATCTCCTAGGCAACCTGAATAAACTGATCACAAAGAACCAGATGAGTACCGGACATCTCAACAGATGCCCACGTGGCCAGGTGATGTCAAGGGCTTAACAGCTCCACACACTCACGGAAGCCTTTATATCACCCTCTGCCCCTGCCACACAACCTGTCCCAGAACAAGAGAAACGAATTGACTATGATAACGTCTCTGGCATCCTAACAAATTGAGGAGACAAAATAAAATTAGAAGGACTCATTGGAGGATAAAGCAAGCTACAGGTTTCGTTCCTTGGTTTCTAGGCTGAGATTCACAGTAAAAGAGAATTACAGCCGGGCACGGCGGCTCAAACCTGTAATCCTAGCACTTTGGGAGGCCAAGGCGGGCAGATCACTTGAGGTCAGGAGTTCGAGACCAGCCTGGCTGACATGACAAAACCCCATCTGTACTAAAAATACAAAAATTAGCTGGGTGTGGTGGTGTATGCCACCCCAACTACTCAGGAGGCTGAGGCAGGAGAATCACTTGAACCGGGAACGTGGAGGTTGCAGTGAGCTGAGATCGTGCCACTGCACTCCAGTCTGGGTGACAGAGGGAGACTCTGTCTCAAAAAGGAAAAAAGAAAGAAAATTGCCTCTAACATCCTCATTATGGTTCTTAGCAATATGCCTATGTGTCATGGCATGAACGTTTAGAAGCACTGATACAAATGTTCCCCACGGGGACATCATGTAGGCAGAGTCCAGCCCATCAGTCATGGGTGAGATCACCTGAGGGAGGGAGTTGCGCCTCTCCAACAAAGAGGGCTACAAATAGCTGCAAGCCAGCCCCTGGTGCAAGACGCAGCAGACCCTGCTCTATTGTCTCAGCCCATTGAGCTGCTCTCTTCTTGCTTGTTACTTTCCATTTAGGAGCTTGATAAATCTCACAGATTTCTTAATGACAGTGACCACGTCTTAACTTTGGTTTCTTTTTTTTAATCCCTTGCTGAAACTATGGTACATTGTGGGTTCTCTGTAAATATCTGTTGAAATAAAGACTCCAGCTTTGTATTGTCTAGCTACTATAACGGCTTGTACACAGTAAATTGAATTTAAACGAACTTCAAATGACTGCTGGGAGGCCTGAGTTTAACAGTTTGGCCAGCTCTGCATGAAATTCTGGATATACCCACAGACAACCTAACGCTTTTAGATAACTTGGCCTAATTTTTAACACTCAAAATTTCAGATCCTGCTGAGTCCTAATTTGAAAAATATTTTCAGCATCTGGAATGTAGAATACTTAATTAATCGTTCCATAGACATCCAGTTGAATAGAAGCCTAGAGGTTAAAACCTGACACTTCAAAAATATTAGACTAAGCTGTTCAGACCTCTAAATGTTGTGTTAAACTCAGAAAATGAGGCTGATGCTGTGCTCAATGCTGAGAGCCATCTGCATACAACAGACAGGTTTCAAATAGTGTGGTCATGCCGCCCTCTCGTGATGAAATATAGCAGCTGCAACATTTCAACAGAAAAACTTCTAGAAGTAGACTACTACTGCTAATGATAATTTAGACCACATTCTATGACTCTGTAAACTTCTCAGATGTTACCGATTTCATGTAATCCTCATAATAACCCTACTTTCAAAGATGATGCTATTTTCCCCATGTTACAGATGAGAAAACTGAAGCTCAGAGAAGTTAGCACAGCAAGTTCACACTAGAGCTAGTTAAGTAAGAGAGCTGCTGTGTCTGATTCCAAAGCCCAAATGCTTTTCACTATATTATATAAATAATTTGTTGATAGCTGTGTCTACAGTGCCTTGCACATGGTGGATACTGGACACTCACTAAATATTTACTGAATGGATGAATGACAATAGCAGCAGTTATGGTTTTACAGCAGCAGTTAAAAATACAGCAAGTCTATGTCAGTACCTATCATGTGTTGGGTGCCTTCCATGTACATGTAAAATTTCATTATGCTCAACCAGGGAGAAGTTCAGAACTTATTCTTCTACCCAGCAATCCCATTACTGGATATATAACTGAAGGAATATGAATCATTCTATTATGAAGACACATGCAAGCATATGTTCATTGCAGCACTATTCACAATAGCAAAGACATGGAATCAACCTAAATTCCTACAGTGATAGACTGGATAAAGAAACTATGGTAGATATACACTGTGGAATACTACACAGCCATGAAAAACAACAAGATCGTGTCCTTTGCAGGGACATAGATGGAACTGGAGGCCCTTATCCTTAGCAAACTAACACAAGAACAGAAAATCAAATACCACATGTTCTCACTTATAAGTGGGAGCTAATGATGAGAACACATAGACACACAGAGGCAAATGACACACACTGGGATCTTGTGGTGAGTGGAGAGTGGGAGGAAGGAGGGGATCAAGAAAAACAACTAATGGATAATAGACTTAATACCTAGGTGATGAAATAATCTGTACAGCAAACCCCCATGTCACAAGTTTCCCTGTGTAACAAATCTGCACTTGTACCCCTGAACTTAAAAGTTAAAAAAAAACAAAGCACTTGTTCTGCTATATTCTTTAACTCATTCTTTATTTTTAATTTATATACAAAATATGCATATATATATCTGTTTATATATACATCTATGTGTATATATATATTATACTCGCACACACACACACACACACATATATAAATTTTGGTAGAGACGGGGTTCTCACTATGTGGCCCAGGCTGGTCTCAAACTCCTGGTGTCAAGCAATTTCCCACCCTCAGTCTCCCAAAGGATTGGGATTACAAGCATGAGCCACTGCACCCAACTTTATTTTTTAAAAGAATTTAAGTACACTCTCTATTTATAGATATGTTATAGATATGTGCACTTATCGTCCAATAACAATGCATGAAAGACCTACTATGTGCTGAACACTGTTTAAGCTGGGGTGAGGCTTGAACAGTTTGAATGATGTGTCTAAAGCCTCGTGCCCAGTGTACTGGCCTTTCCTTCGCTTCTCTAAGAGCTGAAACTGAACCACAATTCTGTAAGAGTTTGCTGGGTGGTGTTTTGGGGCATGGATCTTAATTATTAACATCCTAGATTATCTAAATTACTTAAGATAGTGGCATAAAAATAGCTTTTTTAAAATGTCTGTGTTGTTTTTTAATTGTACTCATCAAAGCAGCTTTGGCAGGATTGTCCGTTATTTGTAAATCTGAACCTCAGGCAGTTTTGTCACTGTCAAGGGGCCCCGCTTTGGAAATCATGAGCCCAAAGCAGGACCTAGGATTTAAAGCATAAAGACCCCAAAGTCACCACCTGTTTCCCAGCTTAGTGAGCCACTTCACAGGCAAGTATTTAGGAAGTATGAGTGAGGAATGGGAAATTTGAGGAAAGAGCAGTTTGGGTATCTTTCCAATAGGTATTCTATTCAAGTCAAAAATAAAAATACTTGAATATATTTTATTAAACCAAAGTTCGGAGAGCGAGAAATTCAAGTCATTAAATTCCTATTTGTAGAAAACAACAAGAAAACAGAATAATCACTAAGACTCCTGTCATCTCCAAAATATTCTAATTAAAATTAGAGACAATTTGCCTTTCTGTTTCCTTTTCTCTGAGATCAGACGATCAATGTTAAACAGACCTCGCCATGTTCTGAAATCTCAGTCTTTGTGACTGCAAATTCATTCATTCAGTCAACAAAGATCTGCTGAATCATGCCACGTGCCCTGTCTTAAGATAGCTTTGGGGTTGGATTTTACACGGAAGGAAAGCTGCCATCTTGCTTTATATTCTTCCTGGGTAGTCTGAAGTTGCTGACTGTTCGCAGCCCTTTGATGAGTTCCCGGAAGTCTCTTTCTCTCTTATCTGAGGGGGGTCACAGGAGGCAAGAGAGCTTTCCTGAGGCTGAAAAGCCTCCAAAGTATAGTAGGGAATGAGGAGGGCTCTGGGGGTGAGTTAAACCATAAAGAGGAAGCTCCTGCCTGAAAAGAGGCGTGAGAAGGGGACTGGCAGGAAGATCAATCTCGCAGACCCAGCTGATCAATTGCAGAACATTTCAAATCTGACATTCAGATCTCTAAAGGTGAATCCTCACTTTCCCCCAGTGTCACTGAGCTGTGTATAAATTCTCTTCCTGAATCACTAAGGAAAGAAAATAGCACAAAACCCTCTGTGTTCTCCAAGACAACGGGCCACATTGGGAAGCCAGGGCCCCGTCATGTGGGTGGTAGTGGCTGGAAGCACATTCCAGCAGGGCTCATCGCTCCTCCTTGGGGCTCCCCAAAGTCATCTCCGTGGGGGGCAGGGGAATGGGAGAGTCCCACAAGGTCTATGCATGGGGACAAACTGGTTGAAGGACTTGAGGGCAGCCTCAGGAGCCCCTACTGCCCAGATGTCATGCATACGAGAAGATACTGATTCTTTTGGTCCTCAATATTTCAGTCTAATCAGAGGATGCTTTTGAGTTACGGTTTTGGGAATACAGGGATTCCTGGCTGACTGCTAGTGGGGTGTTAGAAGCTTTAACAAAGCATTGGCCCCTTATGGGTCTGTTACCCTTTCTAAAAGGAGAAGGTGAGATTAGATGATCTCAAAGGATGGATCCAAGGCTAAATTTTCACTTTGAAGAGTGAAAGAAAACAGCCAGTCTTGTTACCCCTTAGTCTTCAAAAATCAAATTCTTCAGAAGCTGCAGATTTGCAAGGACATTTCCACCTTCCAGGCTACTTTGCCCCCATAAAATTGCATAGGACATATAAGATTTGCTTTGCTGGCCGGGGACGGTGGCTCACACCTGTAATCCTAGCACTTTGGGAGGCCGAGATGGGCAGATCACCTGAGGTCAGGAATTCGACACCAGCCTGGCCAACATAGCAAAACCCTGTCTCTACTAAAAATACAAAATTAGCTGGGTGTGGTGGCGAGCACCTGTAATCCCAGCTACTCAGGAGGCTGAGGCAAGAGAATCGCCACTTGAACCTGGGAGACAGAGGTTGCAGTGAGTCGACATCATGCCATTACACTGCAGCCTAGGCGACAAGAGCGAAACTCTGTCTCAAAAAAGAAAAAAAATTTACTCGGCTACTATCTACGTGTCTAAAGGTATCTCTGTTCCTATTGCTGGATTTATTAGATCTCCTACTATAATTGTAGTAAGATAAAAATCTAAAGTAATGTCAGATAAATAAATAAGGCATGGCTGGGATACCAGTGCAGACAGAATGGCTTACTTGGTTGAGCCCCATAGCACCTGCCTTATTTGGGTCATTTAGTTTGTGGGTGGAAATGTCCCCCTTTAGAGAAAACGCTACTAACCATTCACTCAAAACTCTACATAGTGTTAGATCTGAACCAATGTTTCTTAAAGTTCAGACAGCTGAAATCGTCTTCTGCAAGGCAGCGTCACCTTCAGGTCTACCTGGTAAGTTTCTGTGTACATTCCTCCTATCGATGGCTTTTTACTCAGCTCACATTTGAGGGCAACAAGCTGTTAGTCTGTTCCACTAGCAGCAACCCATCAGACGTGCTGCAGGATCTCTGGACTCCTGAATCAATTTATTTAGAAGACAGAGCATTTTTATTTTATTTTATTTTATTTATTTTATTTTTTGCCTCTTATCTGTAAGCCCTATCACATCTTCCTACACCTCCTATTTGTAGCTTTTCCTGCACGACCACCGCAGGCTCACCTCTGGCTCATGGCCTCCTGGGAAGAACTAATCCTCCCCAAACCACAATCTCATTCGAAACATTAATCTGGTTTTGTTTACTTACTTTCGATAAATATATAAGTTTCTACTCTGTCTGAACATTCTTGCTGAACTACTTTCATGTATTTATTCACTCCTTTCTTATCTCTCTCCCAGTTTGAGGCTCCTGGCTACCTCACATGACCTAACTGAACTCTCTCAAGCCATCCTTTCAAAAGGAATGAAAATTGAGGTCTCTCTTTTATGCCAAAGACTCCAGGATGCCTGCAGAGTCCAGACCTCTGGAATCTTAGGTACCCGCCTTACATATCCATCTCCATCACCCCTGGTTGAACATGCTGAGAAAGAATGACCCGGCATGCATGCAGAGAAGAGTCACTACTTGCTGTGTTCAAACATGCATGGGCACTGTGTACACACACTATGCATCACCCAGCATGGTCCTGTTTTTGTGTGGCGTGGCTTCATTCTTTTGCAGTTCTACTCCCAGTGAGCCATATGACAATTTTTTTTAATTAAAAGAAATTACAAATAGGTTTGTTTTTTAATCTCTGGAAATGTTTAAGATATCTCCTGAAAGAACCAGGGAATGGGTGATTTTGAGTGTTGTGTATATCCTGCAAGATTACAATTAAATTTGCAAAAACTCCATCCCCCTTTGAATGAGTTATAAAAACCAGCAGAAAGTGAAGTTGTCGGTAATTAAGCTGATACTTTTATGTGTCTGTGTCTGATGTCTGTCTTACTTCGTTTCTTTCTTTTTTTTGGGGGGGGGGGGGTGGGGGGACAGTCTTGCTCTGCTTCCCAGGCTGGAATGCAGTGGTGTGATCTCGGCTCATTGCAACCTCTGCCTCCTGGGTTCAAGTGATTCTCATGCCTCAACCTCCCCAGTAGCTGGGATTACAGTCATGCACCACCATGCCTGGCTAATTTTTGCATTTTTAGTAAAGACAGGGTTTCATCATGTTGCCCAGGCTGGTCTCGAACTCCTGACCTCAAACAATCTGCCTGCCTGCCTCAGCCTCCCAAACTGTCTTATTTCTTAATGGATTCTGAACTCAAAGAAGGAAGAAAAAGGTAGGCTTTATTATCTTCCTCAAATTCCAACAAGAAAAACAAACACTAAACGTATAATCCATAAATTTAAAATTAACTACATATTGGGATAAGCGCCATGAAGTATAACAGGGAGACTACACCTGTTGATAATACTCACAAGCTCTTTTTCATTTGTGGGCTACATGTGGATGTTGAGCTATAAAAACCAACTGATCTGGCAAGAGAAAATGCTTATCTTTCACTTGAAAAAAATTTACACAATGTTTTGGGGGTTAGGGTTTTCTGCTAGTTTTTTTGGTATCTGGTTTGGTTTGTTGGGTGTTGGCTATTTATAAGAGATTCAACCCATGTTTGTATTTAACAAGTCTTTTTTTAACACAAAAAAAGAAAGAATTTTTTAAACCCTCAATCTCTTCTTTGATCCACCCTGCTGTGATGCAAGGTGTCAGTACTGATTGCCCTGACCTGAGCAAAAAGAGATCCACTCTAGACTCCATATTTTAGGGGACACATACTTCTGCAAGTGCCACAAATGCACTCTGGCTCAGTGTGACCTGAAACCTAAACCGAACTCATAACCAACACCAGCCAGGGTTGGGAAAGGATTCTGCATATCTTTCCAAAGACCCTGAAACAGAAGGCAACTGTGTCTAGAAGTCTTGAAAGGCTTTGTATTGCTGATATGGTTTGGATCTGTGTCTCTACCCAAATCTCATGTTGAAATGTAATTCCCAGTGCTGGAGGTGGGGCCTGGTGGAAGGTAACTGGATCCTGGCAGCGGTTTTCTCGTGAATGGTTTAACACCATCGCCCTAGTGCTGTTCTCATGTAGAGTTCTCTCGGGATCCAGCTGCTTAAAAGTGTGTAGCACTTCCCCTCACTCTCTCTTCCTCCTCCAGCCATGTAAGACATGCATGCTTCCCGTTGGCCTTCTGTCATGATTGTAAGTTTCCTGAGGCCTCCCTAGAAGCTGAGCAGAGGCCAGCATCATGCTTCCTGTACAGCCTGCAGAACTGTAAGTCAATTAAACCTCTTTCCTCTATAAATTACCCAGCCTCAGATATTTATAGCAGTGTGAGAATGGACTAATAGAATTGCTCTGATGCCAATGCCAGAGGTAGACACGGCTTCAGTAAGAGACAACACAAACTGATTTATTTCTCTTAGAGAACAGAAATGTAACGAATTTTCTCAAAGTATACTATCATTTCCCAGTAATGCCAAACATCCATTTTTTTATTCACTTAATACTCCAAGTTACAGTTCTAGAGATTCTCACAGCTTTCAAGATGTTCACAGCAGTTGCATAATGGCAATAAAATATTTTGCAATATTAAACAATTCATATTACTCTTAATAGAAATAGGTCTAGACATAACAAGTATAAAGCTTGACATTGACTCTTTACATTGGTAACTGGAGAGACAATGAATCTTGGAATTGTAAATCATTGTAGTTTTATAAAAATATTTAATGTGATTTAAATAAATTTTCAAAAAATTAAATAGAAATATTTTAAACTTCATTTTAATCATTTTTATTTAAAATGTTTTTATTAATTAAAATGTACACCGTCTTTTAATTTTAGCATATAATTTTTGATATTTCCAAAGAAATGTAATTTTCTAAAATATGTATATTTTATTACAACTTTTAATTTTCAAATTTACTTCCACTTATATTTTAAGTAATAGTGTGTCTAAATTACATGCACTTTGAGTTTTATCGTTTAATGCTTTGGATCATTGAGATCATAATAGAAATAAAATATACAAAAGTGGAACTCAAAAAGAAAATGAGCTAACCAGAAAGTAAGTAGAAGTTCTTCAAAGAGGCAGATTGCATACGTATTTTAAAACTGGAAACAAGGGAAATGAGCAAATGTCTGGCAAGTATGCCCCACAGAAAAGTCCTGACCAAGATATTATGTATTCTCTATTTAATGAAGAATTAATTGCGATTAAAAAATTAAAATTAGCAAATTATTCTTATCAATTCACAGTCTGCACAGGTCATATGAAATGCCTACAACTTCATAATCTTCATCAAATGAAGATGTAATTACATGTCACAAAACGTAATTTGCACATAGAAAAAGTACAATGCAATTTCTGAAAAAAATGGATGAATAAAGAATAATTGATCATATTCAATAAAGATAAGGAAATGCCACCTCAGAACCTTATGCTGATGTTCTTAAAAGGATGACACTACGTATCCAAAATTTGCTATGCATAATGATGCTTTCTGTGTCAGTAAAAGCACAATATCTAGGTTTAGTAGAAATTGTCTCACATTTTGATGCTAAAATGAACAAAAATATAATGAAGCAAATGATCACTCTCAAGGTTAGAAAATTCAAAATGAAGCTAATAATTTAATGAGTAATAAGATGAGAAAAAACATATATAATTTTTAAAAACATACTATTGGCTGTGCACAGTGGCTCATGCCTGTAATCCCAGCACTTTGGGAGGCTGAGGCAGGCAGATCTCTTGAGTCCAGGAGTTTGAGACCAGCCTGGGCAACATGGTGAAACCTTGCCTCTACAAAAAATACAAAAATTAGCCAGGTGTGGTGGTCCATGCCTGTGGTCCCAGCTACTCAGAAGGCTGAGATGGGAGAATCACCTGAGCCAGAGAGGTCAAGCTGCAGCGAGCTGTGATCACGCCACTGCACTCCAGCCTGGGTGACAAAGTGAGTCCCTAACTAAATAAACAAATAAACAGATAGATAAATGAAATTAAAGATACTATTATTCAGTTCAACTAGGTTGTAACAGGGTCAAAATTTATGTTGATGAAGTAATATTCACTATATGTGTTGTTGAACTACCAGAAAAGGAAACAAGTCAAAACTCAACAGTATTTTGCTGGTTTACATGAGTTGTGAAAGTAGGTTTAGACTTAACTGAAAAGCTGAGAAAATAATTTTCAGTTTTAGGCATTGATTTAAGAGACTGATGAGGGCAATCGCTTATGGAATGACTGTAAAACTCACTGACATGATTGGCAAAGAATAAGGTGATTAAGCCAGAATGTTTACCAAAACTCCAAAAGCATTTCTTTGTGCCACATGTGCACGTATGCACAGAGTTGGAATCTATTGCTGGGAGAAATGAGTTCGTCTGCACCTATGGCAACACTCTTCTTTGGAACAATTCAGAGATAAAATGCAGTATCTCCTGGGTCAGCCCAAAAATGAACTAACATGATGAAACACATATGAAATTAGACCCTACACCATTATTTGACACACAATGGGAATTTGGACCAATGTTAGAACACTTAGGATCCACTAGGACAGTGTGGCAAAATAACATTCCCAAATGAGTGAATAATCACCAAAATGAAATTAATTTTGAGTTTGTGCCATCCACATTTATTTAGTATAACCTATTGCTTAATTTTAATTTTTAAAAAGTAACAAAACAAGACAGATCTAATTTGATACTTTATGTTAAAAGCTTTAAGCTATATATACATATATAGTTTAATTTTAGAAATTATTTTCTTAACTGAAAAAACTGGCATAAAATATACAACAAAGGTGATGCTTAAAGTATAAAGAATTGTTTAAAAAAAGGCCAAGCATGGTTGCTCATACCTGTAATTCCAGTGCTTTGGGACACCAAGCCAGAAGGATTTCTTGAGGCGAGGAGTTCAAGACCAGACTGGACAATACAGTAAGACCCTGTCTCCACAAAAAAAAAGGGGGTTGCGGAGATAACTTTTAAAAATGAAATTATAACGTTTTTATGACGATGAAAGAAGATCATGTATAAATAATTCTGAAACAAATTTCAGAAAGGCAAATCATAAATCGAGGTGTATTCTTAATTGAAGAGAGATTTTAACAAATTGAGTTTCAAACTGCTATTTTCAAGTTATCTTCATAATACCATAGTGTTGAAAAATTTAAAAGGAAAATACTTATTGCAACAGGACTATTCAAAAAAAAACAAAAAAAGAAAAAATACTGAATGGATCTAGATATCAAAAGACACTTACAGTTGTGATACAAAAATAGTAATTTAGATGAGTTAAAATATGTAGTAATATTTTCTATGATAAAAATAATTTATCGCATAAAACCCCATAACAATGTTGTAACATGTTAGTAATATTTGTGGTTCATTTTTTAATGTAAGTAATGTCTTAAGAACTTTATTGGCCATTTTAATTATTACAGCCTCAGCAGAGAGGTTTCCCAGGCTGAAATTTTAAAACCATATAATAACTTCAATGACTCAAAAAAGATTATGTAATTTGGCATTACCATCAAGAGAACAGAAATTTTGTGGAAATCTTGATTAAACAGCATAATTGGAGATACCGCTGACATTAGGCAAGAAAAATAAAAATTTTAGAATAAACGTACAATTTGCAAATTACATATGTCTTTAATTTATGACTCACTCAAACATGCCCAACACATCAAGGGAACACCCAGGCACGTGCAATAATAATTACGGTCAGTTGTCTTTGATATTTGCCGATTTTCAGTAATATAAGACTGTATAACTTTGCACATTTTTTGTGAAGGTGTATTTGTTTTGGCAGGTAGATAGGACATAATTTAACAGTTTGTTTGCTTAATTTATAACTTTTAATTTGTAAGAGCCATGGTATATAGGCCTCCATTTGTACTCATGCCCTGGGCCCTGCCAGGTGTGTGCCAGGTGTGTCTCCTGGTGGGGGACACAATGCTCAGCATCACCAAGGAAAGCTTCCTTTTTTGTTCCTTGTTTGCTATTTTGTATTTAGCTTGATGCAAGTGTGCAGTCTCTTTGCAAAGCAATAGGCTTCGAAGAATGTTTGTACATGTAAATGGGTTCAAACATTATTTTTTTGTGTGACTGTTACCACAATTAATAAATCGATTATGGAATGACTGTGAAACACAACAATAGCTGGAGACAGACTTCACACTGAGATTGAAACGTGATAGAACAGGCTCCGGAAAGTGACTTCCTTCTGGATTACAGAAAGGTGGAAAAAAAGTACTTGACAGTGGAGAAGCCTGCCAAACACTACTTCAGCCAGGTTCTCAAGGTTAACATCCACAGTGACAAGCCATGTTGGCAGTATGTTTCCTTGATATGATGTGGTGGGAATGGCATTTCACCCCTGTAGTGTTGCGCACAAAAGCCGTAACTCCAGTTTAATCATGAGAAAAACAGCAGACAAATCCCAACTGAGGGGCCGGATGTGGTGGCTCACGCCTGTAATCCCAGCACTTTGGGAGGCCGAGGCAGGTGGATCACCTGAGGTCAGGAGTTCAAGACCAGCCAGGCCAACATAGTGAAACCCTGTCTCTACTAAAAATACAAAAATTAGCCAGGCGTGGTGGCAGGCACCTGTAGTCACAGCTACTTGGGAGGCTGAGGCAGGAGGATCGCTTGAACCCAGGAGGGCATAGGTTGCAGTGAGCCGAGATCGTACCACTGCACTCCAGCCTGGGCGACAGAGAGAGACTCTGTCTCAAAAAAAAAAAAAAAAATCCCAATTGAGGGGACATTCTGCAAAACGCCCTGCCAGTACCCCTCAAGACTGTCAACGTCATAAAAAACAAGGACCATCTGAGAAACCGTCATAGCCAAGTGTTGCCTAAGGAGACATGATGAAAGGTAATGTGGTATCCCAGATGGGGTTCTGGAACAGAAAAGGCACGTTAGGTAAAAACTAGGGGAAGCTGAATAGAGTGAGGATTTTGGTTCATCATAATGGATCCGTTTGGTTCATTCATTGTAACAAATGCACCACACTGATATAAGATGCTAGCAATAAGGGAAAACTGAGTGTGGAGTACACAGGAACTCCACATTGCTTTGCAACTTTTCTGTAAACCTAAAACTATTCTAACATTTTAAAAGGTATTTTGTTTTTGTTTTTGTTTTTTTTTGGTAAGACTTGTCCAGGTTTTGGACAGGTAAAATGGGGGAATTGTAAGGAGAGTGTATAGGCTTTAAAAGGCCATGCTGTAACAGGCGAATTATAACAGGCTTTAATCCTTTTAAAGCCTGCTGTGGGATGGGATATTGGCATTGGGCGGGGTAAGGGTTATTAGGTTTTAATGAGATGATAAGGGGTGCATGATCAGTCACCAAGGAGGGAGTAGAGGAATCCCATACCTGTGGATCAAGGTGAGGAGATACAAGGGGAGGATGGGAAGGAGGCTTTGAACTGGGGAAAAGGGCAGCAATGAGGTGTGGCTGTAGCCTAGGAATAGTCAGGGAAGCAGATAATTTAGTTGAAATATCTAGACCTAATAAGGGAACTGGGCAGGTGGGGATAACTATAAAGGAGTGCTTAAAAGAGTATTGTCCAAGTTGGCACCAGAGTTGGGGAGTTTTAAGAGGTTTAGAAGACTGGCCGTTAATACCCACAATAGTTATGGAGACAAAGGAAACAGGTCCTTGAAAAGAAGGTAATGTGGAGTGGGTAGCCTCCGTATTGATTAAGAAGGGGACAGATTTACCCTTCAGTGTGAGAGCTACCCAAATCTCGGTGTCTGTAATGGTCCAGGGGGCGTCCAAGGCAATCTGGCAGCGTCAGTCTTCAGCCACTAAGCCAAGCAGATCTGGGAAGGAGTCAGTCAGAGAGCCTTGGGCTACAGCATTAGGGGCTTTAGAAGTGGCTGCCGGGTGACCTGGGCAATCTGATTTCCAGTGGGTCCCTGCACAGATGGGACACGGCTTGGGAGGATTCCCGGGCTGTGGGCATTCCTTGGCCCAGTGGCCAGATTTCTGGGACTTGAAGCAAGATCCTGATGGAGGAAGTATTGTAGGAATGCCTGACTGCTGCGGCTTAGGCGTGTGCGGCTTAGGCATTTTGAAGTTCTTGTGTGCTGGAGGTGCAGCTGGGTTTTGTCTCACAGCAGAGGCATGTAATTGTAACGCAGAAACGCGTTGTTGTCTGGCTGCCTCCTCTCTCTTATTGCACACATTGAAGGTGAGATTGATTAATTCCTGTTGTGGGGTTTGAGGGCCGGATTCTAGTTTTTGAAGCTCTTTTCTAATGTCAGGAGCTGACTGGGTGATAAAATGCATATTTAGAATGAGATGGCCTTCTGACCCTTCAAGGTCTAGAGCTGTAAAGCATCTCAGGGTTGCTGCCAAACGAGCCATGAACGGGGCTGGGTTTTTGTCTTTACCTTGGGTAGTTTCTTTAAGTTTGTCATAATTAACAGCTTTGTACGCTGCCTTTTTAAGCCCTTCAGTTAGGCAGGAAATCATGTAATCTCACCTAGCTATACTTGGGGAAGCTGCCTGATAGTTCCACTAGGGATCCTCTCAGGGAGCTGCTTTAATGCCCTCCTGGAGGTCTGGCTCATGGAGCCAGCAGTTGTCAGTGTGAGATTGTGCCAGAGAAAAAACTCTTTCCTGTTCACTTGGGGAGAGGGTAGAAGTTAGGATGACATTTAAGTCACTCCAGGTTAAATTGTAGGACAGAGTTAGAGATCTGAATTCCCGTATATATTTAGTGGGGTCTGATGAGAAAGAGCCTAAATGCTGGCTGATTTGGGAGAGGTCTGATAGAGAAAAAGGCACATGGACCCTGACTATGCCTTCAACTCCAGCCACCTCTCTAAGAGGAAATTCTTGGGCAGGTGGGGAAGAGCTAGTCACAGAACCAAACTGTAAGCCGGATCGGGTGTGAGGAGTGGGGGTGATGGAAGGATTATAGGGTGGAGGAGCGGAGGCTGAGGAAGAATTGGGACCTGGCTCAGCCTGGTGACAAGCAGCCTGGGGAGGAGGGGAGAGGTCAGATGGGTCTGCAGGAAAGGAAGATTAGAAAGACTCAGTGACACTTGGGGTTGGGACTGAGGGTACAGGCAGGAGGGAAAGAAGGAGGATTTGGGAGGAATCGCACTGGGAACAGAGACTAGGGAGGGAACAAAGTGAAAAAAATACCTGGATGTAAGGCATCTCACACCATTTGCCCATTTTTCGACAAAAATTATCTAGGTCTTGTAGGATGGAGAAATCGAAAGTGCCATTTTCTGGCCATTTAGAGCCATTGTCAAGTTTGTATTGGGGCCAAAAGGTGTTGCAGAAGAAAATAAGGCATTTAGGTTTTAGGTCAGGTATGAATTGAAGAGGTTTTAAGTTTTTGAGAACACAGGCTAAGAAAAGAGGGAGGAATGGAGGGTGGAAGGTTGCCCATGGTGAAGGAGGCAAGCCCAGAGAAAGGAGAAAGTAGAGACACAGAGAGAAGGGGTGGTAGGTGCTTGCGCCACAGGATGGTGGAAAAGGGGTAGAGACATGGAGAGAAGGGGTGGGGGGCTTGCCCCCGAGAAAAGCGGTGCTTGCCCCTAAAGATGAAGGACCAAGGCAGGCATCCCGGCGTGATCAGACACCTCTGAAACGTGGGTGAATAATCAAGCAGGCATCCCCGCGTGATTAAACACCAAGAGAAGACTGTCTTCCAGAGTCCATGATCAGCGCCCGAGTTTTGGGTTCACAGATAAAATGAGTCTCCTGTCTCTACCAGAAAAGGGAAGGAACTGAAATTAAGAGAAGGGAGAGATTGAAAGATGATGCCGAGACTGAAAGGAGAAAGAGGTTGAGGGATAGTGAGAGAAGTTGAAGAAGACAGTAAAAAGAGGCCGCTTACCCAATTTAAAATTGGTGAGATGTTCCTTGGGCTGGTTGGTCTGAGGACCCGAGGTCATAGGTGGATCTTTCTCACGGAGTAAAGAGCAGGAGGACAGGGGATTGATTGCCCAAGGGAGATCCCACCAAATTTCACTCGCGTCCGTGTGAAGAGACCACCAAACAGGCTTTGTGTGAGCAACAAGGCTGTTTATTTCCCCTGGTTCCAGGCAGGCTGAGTCTGAAAAGAGAGTCAGCAAAGGGAGATGGGGTGGGACTGTTTTATAGGATTTGGGTAGGTAATGGAAAATTACAGTCAAAGGGGGTTGTTCTTTGGCGGGCAGTGGCGGGGGACACAAGGTGCTCAGCAGGGAGCTTTTGAGCCAGGATGAGCCAGGAGAAGGAATTTCACAAGGTAATGTCATCAGTTAAGGCAGGAACAGGCCATTTTCACTTCTTTTGTGATTCTTCAGTTACTTCAGGCCATCTGGATGCATACGTGCAGGTCACAGGGGATATGATGGCTTAGCTTGGGCTCAGAGGCCTGACAGTACTATCTTATAGTTCTGGATATCAGAAGTCCAAAAACGGTCATGTGCGGTGGCTCACACCTGTGGTGTCAACTACTTGGAGGCTGAGGTGGGCGGATCACTTGAGCCCAGAAGTTCAAGACCAGCCTGGACAACATAGTGAGGTCTCGTCTCTTTTAAAAAGTGAAAAAAGTTAGCCAAGTGTGGTGGCATGCACCTGAAGTCCAGCTACTCAGGAGGTGGAGGTGACAGGATGACTTGAGCCCGAGAGATCGAGGATGCATTGAGCCATGTGTGCACCATTGCACTCCAGCCTGGCCAACAGAGCAAGACCTCGCCTCTTAAAAAATATTAAAAATAATTTTTGTAACATCCAAAAATGGATCTTACAAAGGTAAAATCAGGAAGTTGTCAGGGCTGTGCTCCTTCTGGAGGCTCTAGAGGAGAGCCACTCCTTACCTTTTCCAGATTCTAGAAATTGCCTGCATTCCTTGGTTCACGGCCTTCCAGCAATGGCACCACTCCAACCGCTGCTTGCATCATCACATCTTCTCCTTTTGACTTTGACCCTCCAGCTTTCCTCTTATAAGAACACTTGTGATTACATTTAGAACCCATCTGGAGAATACAGGAGAATCTCCCCATCTCAAGAAACTTAATGCAATCATATTAGCAAAGTTCCTTTGGCCATGTAAAGAAACATATTCACTAGTTTGAGATTAGAACATGAACCTCTTTGAGGAGGAGGCGTTATTCTGCCTAGCACAAAGTATAATTCACACACAGTAAAATGCCTGGATCTTGAACATGCAATTCTATGAGTTTTGATAAATATGTGTACTCATGTTACTCACACATAAATGAGATTATAGAAGATTTTCATCACACGAAAATTCCCTCCTGCCCCTTTCCAGTCAGTTTTTCCCCTGCCCACCCTTACCCCAAGCGACTGCTTTTCTAATCTTTATTGCTGCAGATTAACTTCATGTATTATTATTATTTTTTTTTTTTGACAGAGTCTCACTCTTGTCTCTCAGGCTGGAGTACAGTGCCATGATCTCAGCTCACTGCAACCTCTGCCTCCCAGATTCAAGCAATTCTCCGGCCTCAGCCTCTTGAATAGCTGGGATTACAGGCGCCTGCACCGTGCCCAGCTAATTTTTGTACTTTCAGTATTTCACCGTGTTGGCCAGGCTGGTCTCGAACTGCTGACCTCAGGTGATCCACCTGCCTTGACCTCCCAAAGTGCTGGGATTACAGGTGTGAGCCACTGCGCCCAGCCAGCGTCACCTATTCTTGAGCTCCGTATGAGTGGAATCATAAAGTATGTGCTCTTTTCTGTCTAGTTTCTTTCACTTGGCATAATGTTTTATGTTTCATTCAGCACAAGATGCATCCATGATGTTGCACATATCATTAGTTCTTTCCTTTTTATTGCCAAGTAGTATTTCATTGTATGGATATACCACAGTTTATCTCTTCACCAGAAGGTAGACATTGAGTTTTTCCAAGATCTTCAGTATTATACAATGATATTGCAAATATAGCTTCTGTCAACATTTCGCATGAGATGTTTTGTGGATAAATGATTTCATCTCTCTTGAACAAATAATAATAAAAAATGCTGGGCTATAGGGTAGGAATACATTAAAATTTATAAGATATACTGCCAAACAATTTTTCACAGTTGTACACATTTACAGCTCTATCAGTTTTATCTGAGAATTCCAATTGCTCCATATCCTCATCAACATTTCACATTGTCAAGCTTTTAAATTTTAGCCATTCTAGCTGAGGTAAGTGATATTTCATTATGATCTTAACTGGTTTTTCCTTAATGACTAATGAAGTTGAAAACCTTCTCATGTTTCTACCTGCATATTTTCTTTGTGAGGTGCCTGTTCAAATCATTCCCATTTTTTTGTGTGTGTTTTTATTATTGAGTTCTTATATTTATAGTATGGGTTATGTCATATTTATATTGCTTACATTATTTAATACATATTCAAATTGCATGTTTTATTCTACATAGTATTTATAATATATTCATTATAATTTATTGAGTTTTTCATATATCTTAGAAACATGCTCTCTTTAAAATATATGTACTACAAATATTTTTTCCTTTTTTTTGTGGCTCATTTATTCATTTACTCAGAGATTTGAATAGAGAGAGATAGATATAGAAATGACTATAGATGTGTGTGACTGTGTACGTGTGTGTATGTATGCATATGTACACACTCACACACATCTATAACCCCCCCACACACACACAAGAGGAGCACATACATATATATTTCCCAGTTCTATCTGCTAAGAGATTTTAGAGGCAATACCACCTCAGTAACAATAAGCACTCCGCGGATATAAATACCATTTTCCACTGAAGGGAGAGCAGAGCTCCTTGGAGAAATGGGTGATGTCAGGGCTGGGTCAGGGAAAGTAGAAAAAAATGTAAATAGTACAAAAATGTAAGGATGTGCTCAAGGAATGATGGGAATATGTCACAAAGATATAGGTGTTGGGGGCGTGCCCAAGATGGCTGAATAGGAACAGCTCCAGCCTCCAGCTCCCAGCATGAGTGACACAGAAGACAGGTGATTTCTGCATTTTCAACTGAGGTACCGGGTTCATCTCACTGGGGAGTGCCGGTCAACTGATGCTGGTCAGCTGGTGCAGGACATAGGCATGGGCAAAGACTTCATGTCTAAAACACCAAAAGCAACGGTAACAAAAGCCAAAATTGACAAATGGGATCTAATTAAACTAAAGAGCTTCTGCACAGCAAAAGAAACTACCATCAGAGTCAACAGGCAACCTACAGAATGGGACAAAAATTTGCAATCTACTCATCTGACAAAGGGCTAATATCCAGAACCTATAAAGAACTCAATCAAATTTACAAGAAAAAACCAAACAACCCCATCAAAAAGTGGGCAAAGGATATGAACAGACACTTCTCAAAAGAAGACATTCATACAGCCAACAGACACTTGAAAAAATGCTCATCATCACTCACCATCAGAGAAATGCAAATCAAAACCACAATGAGATACCATCTCACACCAGTTAGAATGGCAATCATTAAAAAGTCAGGAAACAATAGGTGCTGGAGAGGATGTGGAGAAATAGGAACACTTTTACACTGTTGGTGGGACTGTAAACTAGTTCAACCATTGTGGAAAACAGTGTGGCGATTCCTCAAGGATCTAGAACTAGAAATACCATTTGACCCAGCCATCCCATTACTCAGGATATACCCAAAGGTTTATAAGTCATACTGCTATAAGGGCACATGCACATGTATGTTTATTGCAGCACTATTCACAATAGCAAAGTCTTGGAATCAACCCAAATGTCCATCAGTGACAGACTGGATTAAGAAAATGTGGCACATATACACCATGGAATACTATGCAGCCATAAAAAAGGATGAGTTCGTGTCCTTTGTAGGGGCATGGATGCAGCTGGAAACCATCATTCTCAGCAAACTATCACAAGAACAGAAAATCAAATATCACATGTTCTCACTCATAAGTGGGAATTGAACAATGAGATCACTTGGACACAGGAAGGGGAGCATCACACACCAGGTCCTATTGTGGGGAGGGGGGAGGGGGAAGGGGTAGCGTTAGGAGATATACCTAATGTAAATGACGAGTTAATGGGTGCAGCACACCAACAAGGCACATGTATACATATGTAACAAACCTGCACGTCGTGCACATGTACCCTAGAAGTTAAAGTATAATAATAAAAATAAAATAAAATAATAAAAATAAAATAAAATAAAACCAAAAAAAAAAAGAAAAAAAGATACAGGTGTCCCTTTGAAGGGGTACCCACTGGTCAAATCTGAAGTAATCTGATGATAGTGAAGAATTATACCTATTGAATAAAGTAAGAATCTAAGAGTCCACACCAATGTACATTAGTTAATTAAATGAATAAATAAATAAGAAGAGAAAGTCCTGCCTACAGAAGAAAGCCAATGATAAACATAGGAGGAATGATAGAAAATCACCATTTGGCAGCCATCATAATTATTCATTCAGGCAAGAATCATGAATATATATGGTAAATTAGTGGGTAAATGTTTGAGAACTCATGAGATAGTTACATAGTCTTAAAGTATCCCCTACAAGATACCTATTAATTACAAAAGGTATAATACAGTGAAAACACCTCTATACCTAATTGATCAAAATCATCATTGCCAGAATAGGAACTAACCAACAGCATTTGCCTCCTGATATGGTGCACTGAGAATTCAGAATCATTTTTGTGGTGTTCTTACCAAAAGTGCATAACCTGAATCTAATCATGACACAAACTGAAAGTAGCACGTTTTACAAAATTACTGGGTTATGCACTTTCAAAATGCCAGTGTCATGAGACTCAGGAAAATGTACACAGACACACACTCTCTCACACACATAGTCCCCTCAAGAACTGTTTCAGGTGAAAGAAAACTAATGAGATGTGACAAACTGGACACACTTCATGATCCTGGATATTCTTTTGTTAGGAAGGACATCATTATGGCAAGTCGATGCAATCTGAATAAAGTCTGTAGATTAGACAATAGTATTGGATCAGCATTAAGTGCCTGACTTTGACAACAGTACTGCAGTTGTGTACGAAAATTGCTTGTTTTCAGGAAATGCACACTAACATCATTGGGGGGAAAAGTATCATGTCTGCAACCTACTCTCAACTCTTATGCCGTTTGTTTTAATCACATATGTGTGAGCCTATGAAAACATTTTTCATGTATTTACATAAAATATATCTTTATATATCACATATATTTTGTCATCTGCAGCCCTTTAGTTTCCATTTATGTGATGTCAACATGGCATAGCTGGGAGAATAGGAAATGGTCCAAAAGCCTTGTTTTGCATCATGAATGTTTTCTAAACTTACTCTCAAGTAATTTGCATTTACAGTAATATTATTTCCCTTGTTTGAAGATCTTTTTCTTAACTGCTATTTTGCACTTATCTATCTCCATTTCTTTTTTTATTTTTTTAAGAAATTCCACTACATATATATGTAATTATACTTTAAGTTCTGGGATACATGTGCAGAACATGCAGATTCCTCTCTTCATTTAGTGCTATAAATTTCCCTCTAAACACTGTTTTAGCTGTGTCCCAGAGATTCTGGTACATTGTGTCTTTGTTCTCATTGGTTTCAAAGAACTTATTTATTGCTGCCTTAATTTCATTATTTGCCCAGTAGTCATTCAGGAGCAAGTTGTTCAGTTTCCATGTAGTTGTGCGGTTTTGAGTGAGTTTCTTAATCCTGAGTTCTAATTTGATTGCACTGTGGTCTTAGAGGCTGGTTATGATTTCCGTTCTTTTGCATTTGCTAAGGAGTGCCATACTCCCAATTACATGGTCAATTTTAGAATAAGTGTGATGTGATGCTGATAAGAATGTATATTCTTTTGTTTGGGGTGGAGAGTTCGGTAGATGTCTGTTAGGTCTGCTTGGTCCAGAGCTGAGTTCAAGTCCTGAATAACCTTGTTAATTTTCTGTCTTGTTGATCTAATATTAACAGTGGGGTGTTAAAGTCTCCCACTATTATTGTGTGGGAGTTTAAGTCTCTTTGTAGGTATCTAAGAACTTGCTTTATGAACCTGGGTACTCCTGTATTAGGTGCATGTATATTTACGACACTTAGCTCTTCTTGTTGTGTTGATTCCTTTACCATTATGTAATGCCCTTCTTTGTCTCTTTTGATCTTTGTTGGTTTAAAGTCTGTTTTATCAGAGACTAGAATTGCACCCCTGCTTTTTTTTTCTTTCCATTTTCTTGGTAAATATTCCTCCATCCCTTTATTTTGAGCCTATGTGTGTCTTTCAACATGAGATGGGTCTCCTGAATACAGCACACCGATGGGTCTTGATTCTTTATCCAATTTGCCAATCTATGTCTTTTAATCGAGGCATTTAGCCCATTTACATTTAAGGCTATTATTGTTATGTTTGAATTTGATCCTGTCATTATGATACTAACTGGTTATTTTGCCTGTTGGTTGATGCAGTGTCTTCATGGTGTCAATGGCCTTTACAATTTCATATGTTTTTGTGTGGTTGGTACCGGTTTTTCCTTTCCACATTTAGTGCTTCCTTCAGGAGCTCTTGTAAGGCAGGCCTGGTGGTGACAAAATCTCTCAGCACTTGGTTGTCTGTAAAGGATTTTATTTCTCCTTCGCTTTTGAAGTTTAATTTGGCTGGATATGAAATTCCGGGTTAATTCTTTTCATTAAGAATGTTGAATATTGGCCCCCGCTCTCTTATGGCTTTTAGGGTTTCTACAAAGAGATCCACTGTTAGTCTGATGGGCTTCCCTGTGTGGGTAACCTGACCTTTCTCTCTGGCTGCCTTTAACATTTTTTCCTTCATTTCAACCTTGGTGAAACTGACGATTACGTCTTGGGGTTGCTCTTCTCAAGGAGTACTTTGTGGTCTTCTCTGTATTTCCTGAATTTGAATGTTGGCCTTTCTTGCTAGGTTGGGGTAGTTCTCCTGGATAAGGTTGTGAAGAGTGCTTTCCAACTTGGTTCCATTCTCCCTGTCACCTTCAGGTACACCAGTCAAACATAGGTTTGGTCTCTTCCCATAGTCCCATATTTCTTGGCAGCTTCATTCATTCCTTTTCATTCTTTCTTTTCTAATCTTGTCTTCATGCTTTATTTCATTAAGTTGATCTTCAATCTCTGATATACTTTCTTCCACTTGATCAGTTCAGCTATTGATACTTGTGTATGCTTCACTAAGTTCTCATGCTATGTTTTTCAGTTCCATCAGGTAATTTATGTTTTTCTCTAAACTGATTATTCTGGTTAGCAATTCCTCTAACCTTTTTTCAAGGTTCTTAGCTTCCTTGCATTGGGTTAGAATTCGCTCCTTTAGCTCGGAGGAGTTTGTTTTTACCCACTTTCTGAAGCCTACTTCTGTCAATTCGTCAAACTCATTCTCCATCCAGTTTTGTTCCTTTGCTGGTGAGGAGTTGTGATCCTTTGAAGGAGAAGAGGCATTCTGGTTTTTGGAATTTTCAGGCTTTTTGTGCTGGTTTTTTCTCATCTTCATGGATTCATCTACCTTTGGTCTTTGATGTTGGTGACCTTCAGATGGGGTCTCTGAGTAGACATCCTTTTTGTTGATGTTGATGCTATTCCTTTCTGTTTGTTAGTTTTTCTTCTAACAGTCAGACGTCTCTGCTGCAGGTCTGCTGGAGTTTGCTGGAGGTCCACTCCAGACTCTGTTTTCCTAGGTATCACCAGCAGAGGCTGTAGAACAGCAAAGATTGCTGCCTGTTCCTTCCTCTGGAAGCTTTGTCCCAGAGGGGCACCCACCAGATGCCAGCCAGAGCTCTCCTGTATGAGGTGTCTCCCATTCAGGAGGCATGAGAGTCAGGGACCCAGTTGAGGAGGCAGTCTGTCCCTTAGCAGAGCTCGAGTACTGTGCTGGGAGATCTGCTGTTCTCTTCAGAGCCAGCAGGCAGGAACATTTAAGTCTGCTGAAGCTGCGCCCACAGCCACACCTTCCCCCAGGTGCTCTGTCCCAGGGAGATGGGAGTTTTATCTATAAGCCACTGACTGGGGCTGCTGCCTTTCTTTCAGAAATGCCCTGGCCAGAGAGGAGGAATCTAGAGAGGCAGTCTGGCTACAGCAGCTTTGCCAAGCTGCAGTGGGCTCCACCCGGTTCAAACTTCCCTGTGGCTTTGTTTACACTGTGAGGGGAAAACTGCCTACTCAAGCATCAGTAATGGCAGACACCCCTCCCCCAACCAAGCTCGAGCATCCCATGTTGACTTCAGACTGCTGTGCTGGCAGCAAGAATTGAAAGCCAGTGGATCTTAGCTTGCTGGGCACCATGGGGGTGGGATCCACTGAGCTAGACCACTTGGTTCCCTGGCTTCAGCCCCCTTTCCTGGGGAGTGAATGGTTCTGTTTCACTGGCATTCCAGGATCCACTGGGGTATGAAAAAAAACTCCTGGGCTACCCTCTTTGGGTCCCCTCCCTTTGTATGAGAGCTCTGTTTTCACTCTATTTCACTCTATTCAATCTTGCAACTGCACCCTTCTGGTCTGTGTTTGTTACGGCTCAAGCTGAGCTTTCGCTCACTGTCCACCGCTGCTGTTTGCCACTGTCGCAGACCTGCCGCTGACTTCCATCCCTCTGGATCCGGCAGGGTGTCCTGCTGTGCTCCTGATCCAGTGAGGTGCCCATTGCCACTCCCAATCAGGCAAAAGGCTTGCCATTGTTCCTGCACCGCTAAGTGCCTGGGTTCATCCTAATCGAGCTGAACACTAGTCACTGGGTTCCATCGTTCTCTTCCATGACCCACGGCTTCTCATAGAGCTATAACAGTCACCACATGGCCCAAGATTCCATTCTTTGGAATCCGTGAGGCCAAGAACCCCAGGTCAGAGAACAAAAGGCTTGCCACCATCCTGGAAGTGGCTTGCTGCCATTTTGGAAGTGGCCTGCCACCATCTTGGGAGCTCTGGGAGCAAGGACCTCCCTGGTAACATTTTGGTGACCATGAAGGTACCTCCAAAGAGGTGAGTAATATTGGACCACTTTTACTTGCTATTCTGTCTTATCTTTCCTTAGAATTGGAGGAAAATACCAGGCACCCGTTAGCCAGTTAAAAACAATTAGTGTGGCTGCCAGACTTAAGACTCAGGTGTGAGGTTATCTGGGGAAGGGCTTTCTAACAAGCCCCAACCCTTCTGGGTTGCAGACATTGGTCTGCCTGGAGCCAGCTTCCATTTTCAATTTTCTTGGGGAAGCTGAGGGCCGACTAGAGGCAGAAAGCTGTTGTCCTGAACTCCTGGCAGTAGCTGGTTGAGATCACGGCTTAGCCAGAAGTCTCTACTCAACAGTCACCCGCCCATGTGTGTGCTCCTACCTATCCTTCTGACCCATCCTCCTGGGTCCCGACCATGACTTTCTGGAAACTGTAGCTCCAAAATTCTCCTTATCTCTGAATCTACTTCCTCTGATCCCTGCCTCCTAGGCACTAATGGTTCAGACTTTCATTTCCTCTAGCAAGTCTTACCTCCAAAGGAAGCTCTACGCTGTGTCCTTAGGCACTTAGGCTATAACCCAGGGAGTCTTATCCCTGGTGTCCCTCCCAATTTAGGTATACAGCTCTCAACATGGGCAGTTATGTGAGACCCATTCCCCACCACCCTTGCCAGGGCCCCAAGTTTGTAATGGCTAAGAGAGAAAGATGGGGGGAGAGAGAGAGAGAGAGAGAGAGATGGAGAGAGAGACAAAGAGGGAGTCAAAGAGAAAAAGAAAGGAGAAGATAGAAATAGTAGAAAGAAAAAGGAAAGAAAGAAAGAAAGAGTGCCCCTTTCCTTTAAAAGCCGGGGTAAATTTAAAACCTGTAATTGATAGTTGAAGGTCTTGTCCATGACCCTATAACACTCCAATACCACTTTGTTGTCAGTTTAAATAAAGGCGTAGCCTGAAAGCACTGAGACCACTGACAACCCATAGCCTTCCCATCAAAAATCCTTAACCCAGTAACCGCAGATGGGCCAAATGCATTCAGTCAGTAGCAGCAACTGCCTTGCTAAAAGTAGAAAAGTAACTTTTAGAGGAAACCTCATTGTGAGCACCCCTCACCAGTTCAGAATTATTCTAACTCAAAAAGGTAGCTTACTAACTCAAAAATCTTAAAGTATGGGGCTATTCTGTTAGAAAAGGGTAATGTAACTCCAACCACTGATAATTCCCTTAACCCAGCAGATTTCCTAACAGGGGATTTATATCTTAATTACCATACAGAGGTCCAACCAGACCTAGGAGGAACTCCCTTCAGGACAGGAAGATAGACGGTTCCTCCCAGGTGATTGAGGAAAAAACCACAATGGGTATTCAGTAACTGATAACAGAGACTCTTGTGGAAGCAGAGTTAGAAAAATTGCCTAATAATTGGTCTTCTCAAAGGTACGAGCTGTTTGCACTCAGCCAAGCCTTAAAGTATTTACAGAATCAAAAGATTATCTCAATCCTGACTCAAAAGGTTGCTACACCCTTTTTCGAATTTGCATAAGAACAGTTGTTTATGGGAATGCATCTTGATGAGGCAGCTGGATTGTTATGAAATATTCAGGAACCCAGTCCAGCTCTAGGACTCACTCCTGAGCGCAAAGGCAATGTTGGGCACACTGCTAAAGGACCACTAGAATCTAGCAGGCAGGACCCCTTTCTTTGTGGTAAAGAAAGGTGGGAAAACAGGTGCAGGACTGCTACATCGGTGAGCATAACTAATCCGATAAGCAGAGGTCCGTGAGTGGTTACGCACCCTGGAAAGTAATAAGCATTAGGACCGTAGAGAACACTCTATGACTAACGCCCATCGGAAATTGACTAGGGGTGCTGGCATCCCTATGTTCTATTTTCAGATGGGAAACGTTCTCCTCAGGGCAAAAACACCCCTAAGATGTATTCTGGAGAATTGGGACCAATTTGACCCTCAGATGCTAAGAAAGAAATGACTTATATTCTTCTGCAGTACCGCATGGCCACGATATCCTCTTCAATGGGGAGAAACCTGGCCTCCCGAGGGAAGTATAAATTATAACACCATCTTACAGCTAGACCTCTTCTGTAGAAAGGAGGGCAAACGGAGTGAAGTGCCATATGTGCGAACTTTCTTTTCATTAAGAAACAACTCGCAATTACGTAAAAAGTGTGGTTTATGCCCTACAGGAAGCCCTCAGAGTCTACCTCCCTATCCCAGCGTCCCCCTGACTCCTTTCCCAACTAATAAGGACCCCCTTTAACCCAAACAGTCCAAAGGAGATAGACAAAGGGGTAAACAAGGAACCAAAGAGTGTCAATATTCCCCAATTATGCCCCCTCCAAGCAGTGGGAGGAGGAGAATTTGGCCCACCCAGAGTGCATATACCTTTTTCTCTCTCAGACTTAAAGCAAATTAAAATAGACCCAGGTAAGTTCTTAGATAACCCTGATGGCTATATTGATGTTTTACAAGGGTTAGGACAATCCTTTGATCTGACATGGAGAGATATAACGTTACTGCTAAATCAGACACTAACCCCAAATGAGAGAAGTGCTGCCATAACTGTAGCTCAAGACTTTGGCGATCTCTGGTATCTCATTAAGGTCAATGATAGGATGACAACAGAGGAAAGAGAACGATTCCCCACAGGCCAGCAGACAGTTCCCAGTGTAGACCCTCACTGGGACACAGAATCAGGACATGGAGATTGGTGCCACAGACATTTGCTAACCTGAGTGCCAGAAGGACTAAGGAAAACTAGTAAAAAGCCTACAAATTATTCGATGATGTCCACTATAACATAGAGAAAGGAAGAAAATCCTACTGCCTTTCTAGAGAGACTAAGGGAGGCATTGAGAAAGCATACCTCCCTGTCACCTGACTCTATTGAAGGCCAACTAATCTTAAAGAGTAAGTTTATCACTCAGTCAGCTGCAGATATTAGAAAAAAAACTTCAAAAGTCCGCCTTAGGCCTGGAGCAAAACTTAGAAACCTTATTGAACTTGGCAACCAGGTTTTTTATAATAGAAATCAGGAGGAGCAGGTGGAATGGGACAAACAGGAAAAAAAAAAAAAGAAAAGAGAAAAAAAAAGGCCACTGCTTTAGTCATGGCCCTCAGGCAAGTGGACTTTGGAGGCTCTGGAAAAGGGAAAAGCTCCGCAAATCAAATGCCTAATAGGGCTTGTTTCTAGTGCAGTCTACAAGGACACTTTAAAAAAGATTGTCCAAGTAGAAATAAGCCACCCCCTCATCCATGCCCGTTATGTGAAGGGAATCACTGGAAGGCCCACTGCCCCAGGGGATGAAAGTCCTCTGAGTCAGAAGCCTCTAACCAGATGATCCAGCAGCAGGACTGAGGGTGCCCGGGGCAAGTGCCAGCCCATGCCATCACCCTCACAGAGCCCCGGCTATGCTTGACCATTGAGGGCCAGGAGGTTAACTGTCTCCTGGACACGGGCGTGGCCTTCTCAGTCTTACTCTCCCATCCCAGACAACTGTCCTCCAGATGTCACTATTCGAGGGTTCCTAGGACAGCCAGTCACTAGATACTTCTCCCAGCCACTAAGTTGTGACTGGGGAGCTTTACTCTTTTCACATGCTTTTCTAATTATGCTTGAAAGCCCCAC
The DNA here is from genome assembly GCF_037993035.2 of Macaca fascicularis. Classification (NCBI taxonomy): domain Eukaryota; kingdom Metazoa; phylum Chordata; class Mammalia; order Primates; family Cercopithecidae; genus Macaca; species Macaca fascicularis. The sequence goes on along the minus strand of NC_088381.1, from coordinate 149,520,974 downwards.
TCCCTTGTTAGGGAGAGACATTCTAGCAAAAGCAGGGGCCATTATACACCTGAACATAGGAGAAGGAACACCCGTTTGTTGTCCCCTGCTTGAAGAAGGAATTAATCCTGAAGTCTAGGCAACAGAAGGACAATATAAATGAGCAAAAAATGCCTGTCCTGTTCAAGTTAAACTAAAGGATTCTGCCTCCTTTCCCTACCAAAGGAGGTACCCCCTTAGACCCGAGGCCCAACAAGGACTACAAAAGATTGTTAAGGACCTAAAAGCCCAAGGCCTAGTAAAACCATGCAATAGCTCCTGCAATATTCCAATTTTAGGAGTACAGAAACCCAACGGACAGTGGAGGTTAGTGCAAGATCTCAGGATTATCAATGAGGCTGTTGCTCCTCTATACCCAGCTGTACCTAACCCTTATACTCTGCTTTCCCAAATACCAGAGGAAGCAGAGTGGTTTACAGTCCTGGACCTTAAGGATGCCTTTTTCTGCATCCGTGTACATCCTGACTCTCAATTCTTGTTTGCCTTTGAAGATTCTTCAAACCCAACATCTCAACTCACCTGGACTGTTTTACCCCAAGGATTCTGGGATAGCCCCCATCTATTTGACCAGGCATTAGCCCAAGACTGGAGCCAATTCTCATACCTGGACGCTCTTGTCCTTTGGTACATGGATGATTGACTTTTAGCCACCCATTCAGAAACCTTGTGCCATCAAGCCACCCAAGCGCTCTTAAATTTCCTCGCTACCTGTGGCTACATAGTTTCCAAACCAAAGGCTCGGCTCTGCTCACAGCAGGTTAAATACTTAGGACTAAAATTATCCAAAGGCACCAGGGCCTTCAGTGAGGAATGTATCCAGCCTACACTGGCTTATCCTCGTCCCAAAACCCTAAAGCAACTAAGAGTGTTCCTTGGCATAACAGATTTCTACCAAATACAGATTCCCAAGCACAGTGAAATAGCCAGACCATTATATACACTAATTAAGGAAACTCAGAAAGCCAATACCCATTTAGTAAGACAGACACCTGAAGCAGAAGCGGCTTTCCAGGCCCTAAAGAAGGCCTAAACCAAGTCCCAGTGTTAAGCTTGCCAACAGGGCAAGACTTTTCTTTATATGTCACAGAAAAAACAGGAATAGCTCTAGGAGTCCTTACACAGGTCCAAGGGATGAGCTTGCAACCCGTGGCATACCTGAGTAAGAAAATTGATGTAGTGGCAAAGGGTTGGCCTCATTGTTTACAGGTAGTGGCGGCAGTAGCAGTCTTAGTATCTGAAGCAGTTAAAATAATACAGGGAAGAGATCTTACTGTGTGGACATCTCATCATGTGAACGGCATACTCACTGCTAAAGGAGACTTGTGACTGTCAGACAACCATTTACTTAAATATCAGGCTCTATTACTTGAAGGGGCAGTGCTGTGACTGCACACTTGTGCAACTCTTAACCCAGTCACATTTCTTCCTGACAATGAATAAAAACTAGAACATAACTGTCAACAAGTAATTACTCAAGCCTATGCCACTCAAGGGGACCTTTTAGAGGTTCCCTTGACTGATCCCAACCTCAACTTGTATTTTGACGGAAGTTCCTTTGTAGAAAAAGGATTTCAAAAAGTGGGGTATGCAGTGGTCAGCGATAATGGAATACTTGAAAGTAATCCCCTCACTCCAGGAACCAGTGCTCAGCTGACAGAACTAATAGCCCGCACTCAGGCACTAGAATTAGGAGAAGGAAAAAGGGTAAATATAATACAGACTCTAAGTATGCTTACCTAGTCCTCCATGCCCACGCAGCAATATGGAGAGAAAGAAAATTCCTAACTTCCGAGGGAACAACTATCAAACATCAGGAAGCCATTAGGAGATTATTATTGGCTATACAGAAACCTAAAGAGGTGGCAGTCTTACACTGCCGGGGTCATCAGAAAGGAAAGCAAAGGGAAATAGAAGGGAGCCACCAGGTGGATATTGAAGCCAAAAGAGCCACAAGGTGGGACCCTCCATTAGAAATGCTTGTAGAAGGACCCCTAGTGTGAGGTAATCCCCTCTGGGAAACTGAGCCCCAGTACTCAGCAGGAAAAGTAGAATGGGGAACCCCACAAGGACATCATTTCCTCCCCTCGGGATGGCTAGCCACCAAAAAAGGGAAAATATTTTTGCCTACAGCTAACCAATGGAAATTACTTAAAACCCTTCACCAAACCTTTCACTTAGGCATTGATAGCACCCATCAGATGGCCAAGTCATTATTTACAGGACCAGGCCTTTTTAAAACTATCAAGAAGATAGGGCCTGTGAAGTGTGCCAAAGAAATAATCCCCTGCACTGCAGGCCATACATTTCAATCCCTGTATCTTTAACCTCCTTGTTAAGTTTGTCCCTTCCAGAGTTGAAGCTATAAAACTACAAATGGTTCTTCAAATGGAGCCCCGGATGCAATCCATGACCAACATCTACCGTGGACCCCTGGACTGGCCTGCTAGCCCATGATCTGATGTTAATGACATCCAAGTCACCTCTCCCGAGGAAATCTCAACTGCACAATCCCCACTACACCCAATTCAGCAGGAAGCAGTTAGAGCAGTCGTTGGCCAACCTCCCCAACAGCACTTGGGTTTTCCTGTTGAGAGGGGAGACTGAGAAGACTAGCTGGATCTCCTAGGCCAACTAAGAATCCCCACGTCTAGCTGGGAAGGAGACCACATCCACCTTTAAACACGAAGCTTGCAACTTAGCTCACACCTGACTAACCAGATAGTAAAGAGAGCTCACTAAAATGCTAATTAGGCAAAAACAGGAGGTAAAGAAATAGCCAATCATCTATTGCCTGAGAGCACAAAGGGAGGGACAATGATCGGGATATAAACCCAGGCATTCGAGCTGGCAATGGCTACCCTCTTTGGGTCCCCTCCCTTTGTATGGGAGCTCTATTTTCACTCTATTTCACTCTATTAAATCTTGCAACTGCAAAAACAAAACAAAACAAAACAAAACAAATCCTGCAGGCTGAGGCATAAGAATCGCTTGAACCTGGGAAGCAGAGGTTTCTGTGAGTTGAGATGGCACCACTGCACTCCAGCCTGGGTGACAGAGTGAGACTCTGTCACAAAACAACAAAAACAACAAAACAGAAAAACAGAAATAAATCTTAAGGAGAGTAATCAGCTAGCTCGGTGTCTGCCCAAACGGCCACCCAGTTTTGTGCTTGAAACCCAGGGCCCTGGTGGTGTAGGCACCTGAGGGAATCTTCTGGTCTGCAGGTTGCAAAGACCATGGGAAAAGCATAGTATCTGGGCCAGAATGCACCGTTCCTCACAGCACAGTCCTTCATGGCTTCCCTAGGCTAGGGGAAGGAGTTCCCCAACCCCCTGTGCTTCCTGGGTGAGGCAACACCCCACCCTGCTTTGGGTTGCCCTCCCTGGGCTGCACCCACTCTCTAACCTGTCCCAATGAGATGAGCCAGGTACTTCAGTTGGAAATGCAGAAATCACCCACCTTCTGTGTTGATCTCGCTGGGAGCTGCAGACCAGAGCTGTTCCTATTCGGCCATCTTGCCAGCCACACCCATCTATCTCCATTTCTAACCAGCATATGAACTTCCTCTGAATAAACCTTTGAGTGTAATGGTTTTAATTGGTCACTTCAGCATTATATCCAAACAATGAATTTAAAAGTTTGTGTAATTAATTTGGTCATTCCCATGCAGGAGAGGATCTCCAGCCACTATACAGGTGATACATGGAGATAGCCTGTCTCAAAGTCACCAAAAGTAGCACTTCACCAGCTCCCTTATATTAGCCTAAAATCCTCAGACCATCTGGCTTCAATCACTGCTCGGACCTCACGGGCTCCTACCCCCCACCCCCACCCCTCCCACCTTCTTCTGCCACCGTAGAACCCCTTGGTGTTTTTAGAAAACAACAGACATGCTCTTGCCTTGGAAACTTTACACAGCCTGCTCCCTATTTCTGGACAGCTCTTCTCTCCCATATCTTTGTGACTGGTTCTGTCATCATCTTAAGTCTTTGCTCAAATGTAAACTTTATAGGGAAGCCTGTCCCAACCTCCTCATTTTAAATTTTAATGCCCCTGCTCCAAGATTCTTATTATTCTTCCCTGCTTTATCTTTTTCTCCATAGCATTTATCACCTCCTAAATAAATAAATTATAAAATAAATAAATTTTATAATTTATTTATTTAGTTTTGTCTGTTTTTTCACTCTGTTTAGAGGGTAAATGCCATGGCTTTTTGTTTTTTATTCATTGTTCAATCCCTCATCAAGAACCAGGTGTGTCACACAGCACGTGCTGAGAAAGAAAACAAAGGGCAGTCTCTGACAAGCAGAACTGATCTGGCACTCAGAACTAGGGCATATTATTTTCTGATTAGACATAAGCAATCCCACAGAAAACCAACCCTAGACAGGTTACTCTGAGAGCAGGATACAATGAGACAATGCAAAGTCATAAGTCATTTTATGACTTTAAGCACAGACCCAAACAAGGTCCCTGTGCCACCCACAAAACACCAAACACCTCCTGTCTTGGCCAAAATGAGTGACTGCTACTTCTTTTCTACTAACAGCTTTATCCTCATTCTTGTCTACTCTCCTCAAGATTTATTTCTGTTTTTCTGTTTTGTTGTTGTTGTTGCTGTTGTTTTGTGACAGAATCTCACTCTGTCACCTAGTCTGGATTGTAGTGGTGCCATCTTGGCTCACAGTACCTCTGCTTCCCAGATTCAACTGATTCTCATGCCTCAGCCTCCTGAGTAGCTGGAACTACAGGCGTGTACCACCATGCCTTGTTAATTATTATTTATTTCTATCAAATCATAGAAGGTGTTGTGGGAAGTCAGAGACCCCGAACAGAGGGACCAGCTGGAGCTGAGGCAGAAGAACATAAATTGTGAAGATTTCATGGACATTTATCACTTCCCTAATAATACTTTTACAATTTCTTATGTCTGTCTTTACTTTAATCTCTTAGTCACATTATCTTTGTAAGCTGAGAATGTACATCACCTCAGGACCATTATTGTACAAATGGATTGTAAAACATGTATGTTTGAACAATATGAAATCAGTGCACCCTAAAAAAGAACAGAATAACAGTGATTTTCAGGGAACAACGGAAGATAACCATAAGGTCTGACTGCCTGCGGGGTTAGGCAGAATAGAGCCATATTTTTCTTCCTGCAGAAAGCCTATAAATGGACATGTGAGTAGGAGAGATATAGCTGAATTCTTTTCCCAGCAAGGAATATTAATTGATACCCTGGGGAAAGAATGCATTCCTGGGAGAAGGTCTATAAACGGCCACTCTGGGAGTGTCTGTCTTTTGTGATTGAGATAAGGAATGAAATACGCCCTGGTCTCCTGCAGTATCCTCAGGCTTACTAGGATTGGGAAATTCCAGTCTGGTAAATTTTGGTGAGACCGGTTCTCTGCTCTTGAACCCTGTTTCCTGTTAAGGTATTTATCAAGACAATATGTGCACAGTGGGACATAGACCCTCATCAGTAATTCTAATTTTGCCTTTGCCTTGTGATCCTTATTGCCCTTTGAAGCATGTGATCCTTGTAACCTACTCCATGTTTGTACACCCCCTCCCCCTTTAAAATCCCTAATAAAAACTTGCTAGTTTTGTGGCTCGGGGTTGTCATCATGGTCCTACCAATATGTGATGTCACCCCCAGAGGCCCAGCTGTAAATTCCTCTCTTTGTACTCTTTCTCTTTATTTTTCAGACCAGCCGACACTTAGGGAAAATAAAGAAAGAACCTACGTTGAAATATTGGGGGCTGGTTCCCCCAATAGAAGACAGAGGCACTTCTAACAGCATCCAATCTAGAGCAAACTGAACTTCCCTAGTCTCTGACAAATCACCCAATCAAAGCCCAAATTCTGTAATAGGTTCTTTCTAATAACCTCCTACAGAGATACCTTATGGTGTGTTTTTTTTTCAACACTGCAATGAGTAATAAAGCCATGTGCTCAACTACAGGAATGTTCCTGTATATTTGTGGAAGGAAGGAAGGAAGGTCCTGTGAAAATAATGTTCCTAATGCAACATTCACTAATTAAATACATTGCCACCTACTCAAGGGTTAAGTATTCTGAATCTAATGGGAGCTCTAAGCTGTTTATCTCTACCTTATAAAGTTCATTTCACCAAATTCTTATTGAAATTTAGTTATAATCCAGTCTCTTCCTGGAACTAGCAGTTAACAAATTTATGAAAATATTGAACCCAAAGATGCCTGTCTAGTTATTTAGGGTATAAAGGTACCCTGGCCTTTCCTTTATCTGGTATGAGTCAACGCTGCTCAGAGAACACACATGTCCAAAGCAAATGTCGCTTCACGATGAAACTTGGTAAACAGCCTGAAGCCGCCTTCCCCCTTTCATCTTCCATCAGCTTCAAAGATTAGGTAGATCAAATATACTCCTCCACAATCTATGATCTACAATCCGAACTTAATGCTGTTAATTAGAATCATGGAAACTTGCATGAACACCCAAAATTTATTAATTCGATCACTTTGATCACCTGACATATGCTATCCTGAAGTTAGGAGGGATATGATGAGGTATAAATCCATTGTTCATTTACTCCAAGAGGTCAGAATATAAATAAGAAGATGCCAGGTTCTATCTCACTATATAATGCAAGAGTTTATATTTTCATTTATGCCTGAAAACTTTAATTTACCTCATCTAGGAAAGAAAGTACATTCTTTTCAAAGCCCTGAAGGGAAAAATATTCTGCTTCTTTTTTTTTTTTTTTTTTTTTTTTGAGGCGGAGTCTCGCTCTGTCGCCCGGGCTGGAGTGCGGTGGCCGGATCTCAGCTCACTGCAAGCTCCGCCTCCCGGGTTTACGCCATTCTCCTGCCTCAGCCTCCCGAGTAACTGGGACTACAGGCGCCCGCCATCTCGCCCGGCTAGTTTTTTGTATTTTTTTTAGTAGAGACGGGGTTTCACCGTGTTCGCCAGGATGGTCTCGATCTCCTGACCTCGTGATCCACCCGTCTCGGCCTCCCAAAGTGCTGGGATTACAGGCTTGAGCCACCGCGCCCGGCCAATATTCTGCTTCTTGCTTCTCCCTAATCCTGCCCTGGCAAATACCTTAATACAAATGCTGACAGTCTTGCCTATTACCAATTCAAATGGAAAGCAAAGCAAAGCACAGGAAAGGATATATCCCACTAGGGTTGGTGACAATTGCCCCATTCTCAGGAAAAGTCTCTGGAGGTTGTCTCACCATCCTTAAGTGAAAAGCAAGCTGGGTTTATGTCCTCAACACGTTCAGGTTCTCAGCATTTGCTGATTGCTTGATTCATTTCAATGGAATGAGGTTACATCAGTGTCATCTGCATTAAAAGGTGTTTATTACCTACCTCTATTGAGTGCTATGCTGTGTTGCAATGCAGAGCAAACAGGTTTTCTGCAACTTGGAAATCTCTGACAATGACCCAGAATGCTGATGTGGACAGATGGAATAAAGACAGCTGAGCAAATATTAAAGAAGTCCAAGAATTAATAAATAATATTAACATTTTGTACAAGTACATAACCTTAACTGGGAATGCTGGCAGGGAACCTTGAGGAGTGTATGCACAGACTGGATAGGCCATGGAGAATTCACAACCTTTTTTCTAATTAATCTCATGCAATATAGCAGGCTGATAAAATAAATCTGACTTTCCCACGGCATATTCTGAACCACTTGGGAGACTTGGAACTTCCCCAGGAAGTCAGGTCCTGTGAGAATTATCAGAGCATGTCAGTTACTCAATGCTGGCCAAAGGCAAAAGCTCCAGCAGCTCTAAGCCCTTTTCACATTAAGGGTATAAAACTAATTTCCCTCCTTCACCTCAACCAAGCAATCAATAAGAAACCGTATTATACGTAAAACATCCTACAATGTAGAAAGTGCTTTTATACTGTGTCTCCCTTTTGAATCTCACAACAGACAGACAAGATGTATCTATCAACCAACAAATAATTATTTAGTGCTAGTGGTGGCAAGTCCAGCGCTATATACCTATACACAGAATCACATTATCATCTCTGGCCTCAGCACGTTTACAATCTGTTTATAAGGCAAGGTTGTGAGTGTTCAATAGATTCTTAGAGAAATAAAGACTAATGAGGACAGATTTGGTTGGAGAAGTGTGATCCAAGACGAAATGTGAACGAAATTGGGAAGGATGCCAGAGTTATGGCTAAGAGAAAGAAGCAAGGGCAGTTGGAGAAAGGGTAGAGGCACCCTTAGGAAGACATGATTGTGTTAATGTGAAATCTGGAACGTAAAAGTGAAGTAGCTATTTCGTCCATGCAGCACCCAGGACAAGCCTTAAGTATAAGACATACTCAGTAAAGACAAAACTGAAAAAAGAAGTTAGGCCTTAACTAAGCAGTAAACTTTCCCCAATTTTAATCAAACAGATCATCACTGGCTCTTCTGTACAAGGCAGAAGTTTCTTCCCCAGTACTTCCCCAACAGAGTAGAACTGTCAGCACAGTTCCTATTTTGTGAGGAGAATAAGTTCTAATTTTTTTTATTCTATGAGAAGCGTAGCCATTGAAAATTTTCAATAGGCATATGAAAGTAGTGTTTAAGGAAAATTAATACGGCCATGATATGCAATTCAAGTTAAAGGGAGAATGATGTCAGTGAATATGGCTAGAACTCAGGTGCATCATCCAGGTGAGAGAAAATGAAAGCATTGGGGGAGTCTTCAGTGAGGGAGAGAACACAGGTACATAATAAAATTTAAAAAATAAAAGTTACATAGTGAGTTGATAGAACTTGATTATCAATAAGACAAAAAAGGAAGGAAAATATACTAGATTTTACTCTATGATTTATAATCAGAGGAACTCAGAGGGAACATTGTTAGTGACAGAAATGGTGATGAGAGCCGAGGAGGTTGTAGTTGAAAAGACAAGTTTTTGGAGGAGATAATTCTTTCCTTCAACTCCTCCGATGTGAATGAGAAACAGTGGTTGGTTTTTTACCATCTTCCGGAAAATAAAAGGCTCTATCTCAAAAAAAAAAAAAAAAAAAAAAAAAAAAAAAAAAAAAGGAAGACAAAGACAAATGCCCAGAAGTGCTAAGACACATGGCCAGCAGAGACTTTTCCAAAGCCCTTCACTTGGCTGGACGAGGTTCTAGGCCTTAGAGCTGACTGTGGGTGGATGATAGGGAAAGCAGAACGACAAGGTTTGATGAAAGAAGGGCCAGGAACACCAAGCCACTGCTCTACTACCCAGTTGGAACATGCCTGGAATTGGTGCTTATTACATAGAGTATTTCTGTGCCTGCGATGCAATCACTGTCACCTTTACCTCCACACACATGAACCTGGTCTCCTGACTTTAGTTAGGAAAGAAGAGAACAATGCAACTCACAAGAAGAGAATGATGAGGACAAGTGTTTAAAATACTTTTTCAGACGCTGTTGGCACATTTTCTAGATGATTATTGTCTGGTGAACCCAGTGAAAACAAATACTGTATTGAGATAATCTGTACTGAGTGGATTTATTTCCTTTTGTTTTGTCGGAGAAAGGAGGACAGGTAGTGAGTTGCACCCTGGTTTCCATACTTCACGGTACTGTTTTATCTAAGTTTTAAAAAACACCTCAAATTCAACTAGCAGTGGCATTTTTCTCAGTGTTCATATCACTATGCCCAACTTAAATTTTTTTAATAAAACAGGAAAAAACGCTAAACACATTACAAGTTCTTAAAATTATTCCTTAATATTTATTTTGGGTCAATTTAAAAAGGCTTGTGAATCCATAGCCTTGAGTTAAAATTTAGTTCAGGTGTTAGTTACATTCTAACTTTAACAGTCACCCGCACTTGTAAATCTTGCCCCACGATGGACTACATTTCCCAAGAGCATCCCCCGAGTTAATCACATGAAGTGCCTTCTAGGAATTGTAGTCTTGGATGAGCCTCTTTTCTCTCAGTCTTTGATTCACGCCCTGATTCCGGTTGAAACGGTGCTACCAATTAGCAGGGGCCATGTCCGTGAGTCGTGGTCCAACCGGGAAAGCTGGTGTGGGAGCCTGGGACAATGATTGGCCAATGAATGACCCCGGGGCGGAGCAATGGGGGCGGGCGGGGAGACCATGGTGATTGGACCAGACGCCCGCGACGGCGGGCGGGGATTGGCTGCGCCCTGGGTCAGGGAGGCCTGGGAAGGGGCGGAGGAAGGAGACTAGAGCAGGAAGAGCAGCGGCGAAGCGGCGGCGGTGACTCCGTGGTGGCAGAGGCGAAGGCGACATCTCTAGGGGTTGGCACCGGCCCCGAGAGCAGGATGCGGGTCCGGATAGGGCTGACGCTGCTGCTCTGTGCGGTGCTGCTGAGCTCGGCCTCGGCGTCCTCGGGTCAGTATCCGCCCCCTTGGGCTGAAGGCCCAGAGCCTCCGCCCCCCAGCCTCTACCGCCGGCCGGAGCCGTGGGGACCCAGACTCCGGACCCCGTTCTCCTTGGGCACACCTCGCACTGGCCTGTCACTCGCTCTTTGGCTTTGCTTGGCCTGCGCCGAAGGGGCTATTTAGGGAGGTGGAGTGGGGTGGAAAAAGAAGGGGCGGTCACTCTGCCCACACCTCTCTCCCACGTAACAAACTTTACGCGACTCTCTCTCACGAACGCGGAATTGACTCCAAAAGAATGAATCCCGACCCAGGAGCCGGAGTGGTGCTTCCTCGACCCTGGGGTAGAGGAAGGGTCTGGTCTGGAACTCTGGGCTTGGGAATTGAAAGTTAAATAATTGACAAACCTGGAGCTGTCTCTTTAGGGCAGAGGAGGATCCATCCAGACCAGGATGTTGACAGTAGTTTGGTGAGTTTGCCTAACACCTGTGATGGTCCCTGGTCCGTTTGTTTAAAAACAAAGACTTTTGATCTCCTCGTAGCCACTTTCTACTTTTTTGAAACCTTCCTGAGAAAGCGGTGACCTGGGGCAGTGTTTCTGAGTTGCCCCATGTTTGTTTATGATGTTTGGGAAAATCTTGGTTCTTATAAGTTGCGTTTTATATAGATAGAAATTTGTGTGCTTTTGAATTGATTTTCCAGTTAGCTAATTTTTATTCTGGTTCTAGTCCCCCACCCCCCACCTTTTTTTAATGTTTTAATCTGCCTACATTTGAAAATTTCCATTTTGAGAGGGTTCATGAAAAACTTCGTGTTTCTAAGTGTTGATAAAGAAAAATTAGTACAGTAAACTTTGGAATTTTAATCTGTTTCAGTTAACAAGACAGCTGTTCTGTGGCTTTACGTTTTGGGGAGACAACACAGAGTATAAATGTCAACTTTTTTTTTAAATAAATGTCAGCTTTTTTTTAACAGAAAATTTCCCAGGTGGTTATTTGAATCCCCAAATTACCTGTCCTAGTTGTAAATCAGTGCCATAACGTCATTCTGCTTCTAAAATAAGAGGCCTAAACCTAAATTCTATCCATGATGTGGTTTGAAATTCCATTTCAAAAGCACCAACCCTGTGCTAATTACTTTACTGCCAAAGTCATTCTTTGAGGTCCACTCGCCTCCCTCCAGTAGTAGTGGTGGTTTGAGTTTAATGACCAGATCTTTAGACTCTACATAACTCTGGAAGCACTTTTAGCAGTTATTTAATATTTGATCAAAAAGCATGAAATGAAGTTGTTGAGCTTAATGAGTAGAGTACCTGCTGGACCATGGACCTTCTGCATCAGAATTCCTCTTATGGGGTTGTTAAACATGTGGTTTTAGGTCTGGAACAGCTCAGGTATACATAGATTAACAATCTCCATGAGGGATTCTTCACACTAAAGAGAACTACAGTAATGAAAGAGCACGGTGTGTATCCCTCTGAATTTAATTGGCAGAGTTTAAAGAAAATTAAAGCATAGAAATTTTTCTGTCTGTCTTTGACTACATTTCATATACTTACAGCTCCATGCTAGTGGAAAAGATATTTGAAGATCAACAGTTGGGGCTTTCAGGATATTATAATAAAAGACTCAACACTGATAGATTAAGTCCTTGGGTTGTATTGACGTAGGTAGAGGACTGTATTCAAGAAATGTCTGCTCTGATTTCCATGGTAGTTAAAGCTGTACCAAAACATTTCCATGGTAAAGGCAAAAGCCTTAGCTGGAACTAAAACAATGTAGATGTGGGTGCTAAAAGGTAATAAAGGCAGTACTGTGCTCACATGAAGTTCATGTATCATAAAACACCTGTGCGGGCCAGGCTCATGCCTGTAATCCCAGCACTTTGGGTGGCTGAAGTGGGAGGATCACTTGAGCCCAGGAGTTCAAGACCAACCTGGGCAACATGGCGAAACCCCATCTCTACCTAACTCCAGATGTGGTGGTGCACACATGTAGTTCCAACTACTTGGGAGGCTGAGGTGGGAGGATGAAGTGAGCCCCAGGAGGTTGAGGCTGCACTGAGCTGTGATTATGCCACTGCACTCCAGCCTGGACAACAGAGTGAGACCCTGTGTCAAAAAAAAAAAAAAAAAAAAAAACTGTGTAAAATAAAGTTGTATAAATTAGGCAGTGGATTTTCAGTTGTCATTTTCATTCACAGGATTTTGGCCTCAAAGTTTAAAGTTTTACTCCAGTATGAAAATCAAGTTTTTGGTGATAATTTTGTGTGTGAATGTTAGTGGTTACCCAGGGCAGGTCGCGTTTATCCAGGTCGAGTATGGTCAGCCAACAGAGATAATCTTGATTCTATTGCTGTTGGTGGCTGTTATCTAATATCATGTTTTAGAGTCATGTAAAAATATGATATAGTCATATGCTACATAATGACCTTTTGGTCAGCAATGAACCCCATGTAAGATAGTGGCCCTGTAAGAATATAATGGAGCTGAAAAATTCCTGTCACCTGGTGATCTGTAGCCATTGTAACATGGTAGCACACTTTAAAAAAAAAATAAATTTAGTGTAGTTTAAGTGTACAGTGTTTACAGTAGTGTATAGTAACATCCTAGGCTTCACATTCACTCACCACTCACTCACCCACAGCAGCTCTTAATCCTTCAACTTCCATTTATGGTAAGTGCCCTAGACAGGTACACGTTTTTTAATCTTTTACACCATATTTTTACTGTAGCTTTTCTATGTTTAGCTATGTTTATGTGCACAAATACTTTAATGTTACAGTTGCCTACAGTAGTCTGTATAGTCACATGCTGTACAGATTTGTAGCTTAGGAACAATAGGCTACACTATATAGCCCAGGTATGTAGAAGGCTATCCCATTTAGGTTTATTTAAGTATACAAAAAGGAAATCACCCAGTGATACACTTTTCAGAAGATATCCTCGTCATTAACACGTGGCTAATATTAGAAACATTTTCTCTTTTCTGTTAATAAATTTAAAGGAGGACACTAAAAGGATATTTCTTCATTTTCTCAGGATAATAGTGAAAACGTTATAGTTTTTCTCACAAATGCATGTTTCTTATTTTTGGCAGGAAGAGGCAAATGGCTTAACCTTTATTTTTCTTTTTAGTCATTTTAGTGAGGTCCACTGCCAGGTGTTTCAGGTAATAATTATAAATTCAGAGAGTAGTTTTCAGATAGCAGAGGATGTTTAATTTCACTGGTTTAGTTGTTCCTTAAAACATTGTGAGTCAGCGGGACAGAGGTGTTACCCCTTTTGACAGGTTGAGAAACAGAGGCCGAGCAAGCTTTTGTTACTGAACCATGTGTGTCAGAATTAACATTTGATGAAGCCAGGTTCCAGAACTAGCTCTCCAGGCCTCAGAATTGAAGAAATTTAGAATCGAGAATGTCTTAGGATCTGTACCGATTCAGAGCTAACGCAGAGAACAGGGATCTGGTCTGTTTTCACCAAACTCTTTAGACTTTCTATGTTTAAAGGTTGTCAGTCTGTTTAATTTACATGATGAGTGGAAAAATGATTTTGTAGTGGTTACTTTTCCCTGAAAGCATATCTCTGGTACTTTGCAGTTTTGTTAGCTAATACAATAAAAATAAAAACTGGTCTTTTTCAAAGGAAGGTGTACAGTTAAATAAAGTAGTATGAACCATTTGGATGAGCGAGAAATGCATAACTTAATCCTTTTGCATTTTTTCTTGTTGCTTGATATCTGTGTTCTGATGAAAACATTACTATTTGCTTTTTATTTATGCATAACTTCAGTCTCTTTAATCCTTACCTGAATACTACATATCAGAAGTTCCTGGGTTATAAACAACTCTTTAAAAAGTGTTGTGTGAATGTTTGTATCAGTTTGAAAAAGAAAATAGCTTATGCTTTGAGACTACCATCTGGAGTAGGCTTTCCCAGTTTAGTAACTGAGAATTATCTTATTTACCGGTAATATTAGTATATAGTCCAGATTGCGAAGAGAGAGGGAGAGAAAGAGAAGCATGATGCAATTCACATGAAATAACCCTGATGTCACAAATCATGTTTCTTGGAGTTGGAAAACACATTTTGCTACTCTAATGCCTAACAGCTTGTGCTGTGTGAAATGTACATGTCTTCAAGTGTATTTACCGGTGTGTCTATATGATTCATCTGTTAGCTACCTATGTAGCCTGTTGTGGTGAGGTACTAAATGTAGCAATTTAGTGAGAGTGATTTAGAGTTCCAGCTAAAGTTTCATTCAGCATTTGGGGATATTTAATATACGTTTAAACATTTAATGTCTGTTCTTGATATATTAACTAGTTGAAGTTTGTGATTAATTACATGTACTTACAGTACAACTTTGTTATAGAGATGGTTTTTTTTCTTTAAAGATTTGCTGAGAATGGAATTTGAACCACATGTTAGAAATGGGACTTTGGGTAATGCTTGTGAAGAAGTTAACATGAAGGACAATTGTTAATTAACTGACATCATTTCGTAATGTTATGGGCACTATGAGACTAATATGTGGCATAACCTTCTGTTCATCTGCCAGAAGTAAAACATACTTTGAAGGTAATCTAAACGTAGGTGAATATGAATAGTAGCTGTAATTTAAATTTTCGTCAACTTCACAGCACTTTCATATATGGCAAAACCTCACTAGTGGGCTAGTTTTCTCAAATACTCAAAAGAAATATTGTGAGATAGTGTCTTGTATTTTGTGCATAATTGAGTTTATTATACTTCTTAGTCTTAGTACTTTGACAAACTCTTACACATGTTTTTTGTTGTATTTTAGAGTTACAAATTACAAATAATATTTAAGATAAAGCCATATGAAGTAAAGTATAAATGAAACTCTAAAAGCAAATTTTCTAGTAAAAATCACATGGCCTTACAAGATTTTGTCTACTGGTTAATTTCTCATACAGCTTATATAGAGTGGGTAAAACTGAAACTCACTCCTGAATAAAATTAGGTAATTTTAAGAGCAAGAGGGCAACTTAAAGATGATCTGACAGATTTGCTGTTTTAAACTGGCAAGGAATACAAAAATCACGCATTTGCGTCTGAACATTAAGTTGTTGCATGTGTTTATGTAAGAGCAGGAAGAAGGGTAACAAGTAGCCAGAAAAGTAATAGTCAGAAAGCATGTAAAGAGTAACAGAAGGAACATTAATATAATCAGACAACACCAAAAGCAAGCTGTGTGAAAGTTGTGACCGGTGACTGTTTTTAATTGTTTAATGCAAGTTATTGATTTCTTAATACATAGCTCTCAATTGAGTGAACATATGACAGGACCATGCTGCTTTTTACCTGCATCTGGTTATCTCTGAGTAGAGTAGAACACAAATCCTAAATATATTTGTTTTGCCACTCTGCTATCAAATAATAATTCTTAGTTTCCATCCTTACTCTAGTAGTAAACAATAAAAATACTAATTAGCACTAAAATGGGCTACTCTGACTCAAGATCCTGAGCAGAGAAACAGAATAGGTGGCAACCTGGAGTATGAAATTAGAGATTTCTTTTTATGAACTTAGTAACTCATTCTCAGAAATAGGCTAAATAGACCCGCAAGAATTGGATGGCGTGTGAAGAAATACCTGTTTTTGTTGGTGGAGGCTGTTGGTCTTCCTACCTTTGTAACAGATGAAGCTAATGTCTTCCCCTGGAGAAAGAGAGAAACTAAACCCCCAACCCATTTTTTTTTCACTTTCATTTGATCTTTTCTGAACAATTGCTGAATATAGCTAATTTTAAAATAATTCTAGGTTTATTTATCCAATGTTTGATCATTATATGCTATACTTTTCAAATGTTTTCTTTTAATAATAACTATAATTTCTCAACAAGAAAGATTACTAAATTGTCTTAAAATTTCTTTGCAGATGAAGAAGGCAGCCAGGATGAATCCTTAGATTCCAAGGTATGTACTAAAATGTGTATTGACCAGTATTTGCTGCCTGATTTAAAAGCATGAATTACGTGTCTTAGAAAGGATATGAAATCTGCAACTTTTGAGTAACAATTGAATTTAAAAGGACAGAAAAAGACAGATGGTATTAGTATTAGGTCTAGTTTTTCTGGAGGGAGAAAATACCTACAAGAGGGGATAGTAAATATTTCATTTCAACTTGAATGTGCTCTGTGTGTGTGTGTGTGTCTAAGTTTGAAAATTTAACCGGTGTCATTTTTTCCACTTTCCAGTTTTCAAAAATAAATCCAGTGAGCTAATGCACTTATTGGTTGATTGAGCTCTCCCATCCAAGTACTAACCGAGCCCAACCCTGCAATCAGTTATGAGCTCTGATCTTTAGATTTGAGGGAATGTAGATAAAAGCAGGAAGTAGAAGTATAAAGTATGCTGGGGGCATGTGGAGGAAAACCTAACCCAGACTTTGGGAATTAAGGAAGGCTTCCGGGGGAAATAACATCTAAGTTGAAATTCAGAAAGACTACAAGTTAGGTGATGAAGGAAGGCACGTGATGGACACATGCCGAAGCCTGTAGAGATAAGTGAGTGTGGCACTTCAGGGAGCTGAAGGAGATGTGATATCTGGATAAGTGAAAATAACGGTCAAATAGGGTTGGGGGAAGTCTTGGCATTGTTGATAACTAAAAATACTTTATATTCTCAGACTACTTTGACATCAGATGAGTCAGTAAAGGACCATACTACTGCAGGCAGAGTAGTTGCTGGTCAAATATTTCTTGATTCAGAAGAATCCGAATTAGAATCCTCTATTCAAGAAGAGGAAGACAGCCTCAAGAGCCAAGAGGGGGAAAGTGTCACAGAAGATCTCAGCTTTCTAGAGTCTCCAAATCCAGAAAACAAGGACTATGAAGAGCCAAAGAAAGTACGGAAACCAGGTAGTCTGGACACTTTCCTTGCTTTTTGATTTATTTAGGAGACAACTGAAAATTTTAAGCTAATGAATAAAGAGGCTGAAGAAAACTGGCTTCAGTGATTATTACCCACAAATAATATATGGAGTGTAGTTTGGTGAGAATTTCTAGATTTTAATATACCAAATTATTCACTTAACTGATTTGTCCCAAGTTACATAAGCTGAATTCAATAGATGAGATTGCATTTTTTTTTTATTAATATCCTAATATTTCTTTTTGGACTCCAGTACGTAAATACATTTCTCCCTGAGAAATTTTGGAAAATAATCTGTCAGGGTAGCATACAAAACAGAAACTCAGGAAGAATTGTCGAACATGCCACTATGGTTGTTTTCAGGATTGTGGTAGGATTATTATTACAGTAACGTTGTGGATCATCCTAGGTAATTTGATTTAGGTGTTTATCCCTCAGTTGAAGCTTATGTGTACTTCCGTCCTTTTCTAACTTTCACCATCTTGAAACCTCTACTTTTCAGTTTAAAACTTGATCTTTTCCACAATAGTCTTCTAAATATTAATCCTTTTAAAAATTATTAATGTATCCATTCTACCATGTCTTGCTACCCTTCTGTCATTTATTATTTCAACGATCACTGCCTTATCTGTTTATTATTCCATTACTAACCACTCTCAGGAACTAATCCAAATTTGAACTTCTTAAAAAAATAGGAGTTTGTTTGTTTGTTTTAGATTTGGCAACTTTTATTACTCATTTTACCCAAAAGTACACTTTAACTGGCACTTACCAATACTCAGTGAAGTGTTGTCCAATTTTCCTGTTAATTCCCTGGATTTTGTAACAATTCTCATAAACAGATGAAATTTTATAAACTCTCACTATAAAGAATGAATAATAAAAATTGTCTGTTCTTGGCCAAGGATATGCTTGTGTGTGTGTGTGTGTGTGAGAGAGATACGTGGGAACTATTCACATTTTCCCACTGAATTGAGAATTGATCACAAAATTTAAAAAATGGCAAAAATTGGTGAAGAAATAACTTCCTTTAGCTTAAGCAGTCACCCTGCTCCTCTGTTTCTTGCTTATGTTAGCTGTTGGAAAATAGTTAACACAGTCCTAGGCATTTGACCTGGTCACTTAAGGAGGCAGTGTCAGTTAATATGCAAGTGAAACAGCATAGAAACAAGCAACAGCAGCCACTCTAACATTCTAAGTGATCTTTCTATGTAATTACAATTTGTTTCATCATAGTCATTTCACATGACAAATAGTGAAGCTAGGATTGGAGAGCTTTGCACAGTGGGACTGTGTCAAGATTATAAAAGAGTAACCTGCCACTAAGTTATCAAATTGAAGGGAAAGATGTAATTTCAAAGACCTGTAATAATAAATATTTGTCAAGTGCCTATGTGCCAGACACTGTCAGATGAACTCTTAATTCTCCCAATAGCCTTATAAAGTAGGCATTTATAGTTGCCATTTTATAGACGAGAAAACTAAGGGACAGAGAGGGAAATTCCATGTCTGAGTCCCACAGTTCATAAGTGGCAGAGCTGGGACATAGCCCACTTGGCCTGATTCTTTTTTTTTTTTTTTTTTTTTAATTGTACTTTAAGGTCTAGGGTACATTGTACAACGTGCAGGTTTGTTACATATGTATACATGTGCCATGTTGGTGTGCTGCACCCATTAACTCGTCATGTACGTTAAGTATATCTCCTAATGCTATCCATCCCCTTCCCCCCACCCCACGACAGGCCCCAACATGTGATCTCCATCCTGTGTCCAAGTGTTCTCATTGTTCAGTTCCCACCTATGAGTGAGAACATGCGGTGTTTGGTTTTCTGTCCTTGTAACAGTTTGCTCAGAATGATGGTTTCCAGCTTAATCCATGTCCCTACAAAGGACACGAACTCATCCTTTTTTGTGGCTGCATAGTATTCCATGGTGTATATGTGCCACATTTTCTTAGTCCAGTTTACCTATGATGGACATTTGGGTTGGTTCCAAGTCTTTGCTGTTGTGAATAGTGCCACAATAAACATACGTGTGCATGTGTCTTTATAGCAGCATGATTTATAATCCTTTGGGTGTATACCCAGTAATGGGATGGCTGGGTCAAATGGTATTTCTAATTCTAGATCGTTGAGGAATCGCCACACTGTTTTCCACAATGGTTGAACTAGTTTACAGTCCCACCAACAGTGTAAAAGCTTTCCTGTTTCTCCACATCTTCTCCAGCACCTGTTGTTTCCTGACTTTCTAATGATTGCCATTCCAACTGGTGTGAGGTGGTATCTCATTGTGGTTTTGATTTGCATTTCTCTGATGGCCAGTGATGATGAGCATTTTTTTCATGGGTCTGTTGGCTGCATAAATGTCTTCTTTTGAGAAGTGTCTGTTCATATCCTTTGCCCACTTTTTGTTGCGGTTGTTTGATTTTTTTCTTGTAAATTTGTTTAAGTTCTTTATAGATTCTGGATATTAGCCCTTTGCCAGATGGGTAGATTGCAAAAATTTTCTCCCATTCTGTAGGTTGCCTGTTCACTCCAATGGTAGTTTCTTTTGCTATGCCGAAGCTCTTGAGTTTAATTAGATCCCATTAGTCAATTGTGGCTTTTGTTGCCGTTGCTTTTGGTGTTTTAGACATGAAGTCCTTGCCCATGCCTATGTCCTGAGTGGTATTGCCTAGGTTTTCTTCTAGGGTTTTTATGGTTTTAGGTCTAACATTTAAGTCTTTAATCCGTCTTGAATTAATTTTTGTATAAGGTGTAAGGAAGGGATCCAGTTTCGGCTTTCTACATATGCCTAGCCATTTTCCCAGCACCATTTATTAAATAGGGAATCCTTTCCCATTTCTTGTTTTTGTCAGGTTTGTCAAAGATGAGATGGTTGTAGATGTGTGATATTATTTCTAGGGATCTGTTATGTTCCATTGGTCTATATCTCTGTTTTGGTAGCAGTACCATGCTGTTTTGGTTACTGTAGCCTTGTATTGTAGTTTGAAGTCAGGTAGTGTGATGCTCCCCGCTTTGTTCTTTTGGCTTAGGATTGTCTCGGCAATGCGGGCTCTTTTTTGGTTCCATATGAACTTTAAAGCAGTTTTTTCCAATTCTGTGAAGAAAGTCATTGGTAGCTTAATGGGGATGGCATTGAATCTATAAATTACCTTGGGCAGTATGGCCATTTTCACAATATTGACTCTTCCTGTCCATGAGCGTAGAATGTTCTTCCATTTGTTTGTGTCCTCTTTTATTTCACTGAGGGTTTGTAGTTTTCCTTGAAGAGGTCCTTCACATCCTTTGTAAGTTGGATTCCTAGGTGTTTTATTCTCTTTGAAGCAATTGTGAATGGGAGTGCACTCATGATTTGACTCTCTGTTTGTCTGTTATTGGTGTATAGAAATGCTTGTGATTTTTGCACATTGATTTTTTATCCTGAGACTTTGCTGAAGTTGCTTATCAGTTTAAGGAGATTTTGGGCTGAGACAATGGGGTTTTCTAAATATACAATCATGTTATCTGCAAACAGGGACAATTTGACTTCCTCTTTTCCTGATTGAATACCCTTTATTTCTTTCTGCTGCCTGATTGCCCTGGCCAGAACTTCCAACACTATGTTGAATAGGAGTGGTGAGAGAGGGCATCCCTGTCTTGTGCCAGTTTTCAAGAGAATGCTTCCAGTTTTTGCCCATTCAGTATGATACTGGCTGTGGGTTTGTCATAAATCACTGTTATTATTTTGAGATACGTTCCATCAGTACCTAATTTATTGAGAGTTTTTAGCATGAAGGTTGATGAAATTTGTCAAAGGCCTTTTCTGCATCTATTGAGATAATCATGTGGTTTTTGTCTTTGGTTCTGTTTATATGATGGATTACGTTGATTGATTTGCATATGTTGAACCAGCATTGCATCCCAGGGATGAAGCCCACTTGATCATGGTGAATAAGCTTTTCGATGTGCTCCTGGATTCGGTTGGCCAGTATTTTATTAAGGATTTTTGCATCGATGTTCATTACGGATATTGGTCTAAAATTCTTTTTTTGTTGTCTCTGCCAGGCTTTGGTATCAGGATGATGCTGGCCTCAAAATGAGTTAGGGAGGATTCCCTCTTTTTCTATTGATTGGAGTGGTTTCAGAAGGAATGGTACCAGCTCCTCTTTGTACCTCTGGTAGAATTCGGCTTTGAATCCATCTGGTCCTGGGCTTTTTTAGGTTGGTAGGCTATTATTGCCTCAATTTCAGAGCCTGTTATTGGTCTATTCAGGGACTCAACTTCTTCCTGTTTTAGTCTTGGGAGGGTGTATGTGTCCAGGAATTTATCCATTTCTTCTAGGTTTTCTAGTTTATTTGCATAGAGATGTTTATAGTATTCTCTGATGGTTGTTTGTATTTCCGTGATGTCAGTGGTGATATCCCCTTTATCATTTTTTATTGCATCTATTTGATTCTTCTCTCTTTTCTTCTTTATTAGTCTTGCTAGTGGTCTATCAATATTGTTGATCTTTTCAAAAAAACAGCTCTTGCTTGGATTCATTGATTTTTTTTTGAAGGGTTTTTTGTGTCTCTCTCTCCTTCAGTTCTGCTCTGATCTTAGTTATTTCTTGCCTTCTGCTAGCTTTTGAATTTGTTTGCTCTTGCTTCTCTAGTTCTTTTAATTGTGATGTTAGGGTGTCAATTTTAGATCTTTCCTGCTTTCTCTTGTGGGCATTTAGTGCTATAAATTTCCCTCTACACACTGCTTTAAATGTGTCCCAGAGATTCTTCTGTGTTGTGTCTTTGTTCTCATTGGTTTCAAAGAACATCTTTATTTCTGCCCTCATTTCGTTATGTACCCAGTAGTCATTCAGGAGCAGGTTGTTCAGTTTCTATGCAGTTGAGCGGTTTTGAGTGAGTTTCTTAATCCTGAGTTCTAGTTTGATTGCACTGTGGTCTGAGAGACAGTTTGTTATAATTTCTGTTCTTTTACATTTGCTGAGGAGTGCTTTACTTCCAGCTATGTGGTCAATTTTGGAATAAGTGCAGTGTGGTGCTGAGAAGAACGTATATTCTGTTGGTTTGGGGTGGAGAGTTCTGTAGATGTCTATTTGGTCCACTTGGTGCAGAGCTGAGTTTAATTCCTGGATATCCTTGTTAACTTTCTGTGTCATTGATCTGTCTAATGTTGACAGTGGGATGTTAAAGTCTCTATTATTATTGTGTGGGGGTCTAAGTCTCTTTGTAAGTCTCTAAGGACTTGCTTTATGAATCTTGGTACTCCTGTATTGGGTATATATATATTTAGGATAGTTAGCTCTTCTTGTTGAATTGATCCCTTTACCATTATGTAATGGCCTTCTCTGTCTCTTCTGATCTTTGTTGGTTTAAAGTCGGTTTTATCAGAGACGAGTATTGCAACCCCTGCTTTTTTTGTTTGTTTGTTTTCCATTTGCTCGGTGGATCTTCCTCCATCCCTTTATTTTGAGCCTATGTGTGTCTCTGCATGTGAGCTGCATCTCCTGAATACAGCACACTGATGGGCCTTGACTCTTTATCCAATTTGCCAGTGTCTTTTAATTGGAGCATTTAGCCCATTTACATTTAAGGTTAATATTGTTATGTGTGAATTTGATCCTGTCATTATGATGTTAGCTGGTTATTTTGCTCGTTAGTTGATGCAGTTTCTTCCTAGCATCGATGGTCTTGACAATTTGGCATGTTTTTGCAGTCGCTGGTACTGATTGTTCCTTTCCATATTTAGTGCTTCCTTCAGGAGCTCTCGTAAGGCAGGCCTGGTGGTGACAAAATCTCTAAGCATTTGCTTATCTGTAAAGGATTTTATTTCTCCTTCACTTATGAAGCTTAGTTTGGCTGGATATGAAGTTCTGGGTTGAAAATTCTTTTCTTTAAGAATGTTGAATATTGGCCCCCACTGTCTTCTGACTTGTAGAGTTTCTGCTGAGAGATCCGCTGTTAGTCTGATGGGCTTCCGTTTGTGGGTAACCCGACCTTTCTCTCTGGCTACCCTTAACGTTTTTTCCTTCATTTTAACTTTGGTGAAACTGACAATTATGTGTCTTGGAGTTGCTCATCTCGAGGAGTTTCTTTGTGGTGTTCTCTGTATTTCCTGAATTTGAACGTTGCCCTGCCTTGCTAGGTTTGGGAAGTTCTCCTGGATAATATCCTGCAGAGTGTTTTCCAACTTGGTTCCATTCTTCCCATCACTTTCAGGTACACCAATCAGATGTAGATTTGGTCTTTTCACATAGTCTCATATTTCTTGGAGGCTTTGTTCTTTTTACTCTTTTTTCTCTAAACTTCTCTTCTCGCTTCATTTCATTCATTTGATCTTCAGTCACCGATACCCTTTCTTCCAGTTGATCAGATTGGCTACTGAAGCTTGTGCATGCATCACAGAGTTCTCATGCCATGGTTTTTAGCTCCATCATGTCATTTAAGGTCTTCTCTCCAGTGGTTATTCTAGTTAGCCATTCGTCTAATCTTTTTTCAAGGTTTTTAGCTTCTTTGCAATGGGTTCAAGCATCCTCCTTTAGCTTAGAGAAGTTTGTTATTACTGATCACCTGAAGCCTTCTCTCAACTCGTCAAAGTCATTCTCCGTCCAGCTTTGTTCCGTTGCTGGCGAGGAGCTGCGTTCCTTTGGAGGAGAAGAGGCACTCTGATTTTCAGAATTTTCAGCTTTTCTGCTCTGGTTTCTCCCAATTTTTGGGGTTTTATCTCCCTTTGATCTTTGATGATGGTGATGTACAGATGGGGTTCTGGTGTGGATGTCCTTTCTGTTTGTTAGTTTTCCTTCTAACAGTCAGGACCCTCAACTGCAGGTCTGTTGGAGTTTGCTGGAGGTCCACTCCAGACCCTGTGTGCCTGGGTATCACCAGCAGAGGCTGCAGAACAGCAAATATTGCAGAACAGCAAATGTTGCTGTCTGATCATTCCTCTGGAAGCTTCGTCTCAGAGGGGCACCCGGCCATATGAGGTGTCAGTCGGCCCCTACTGGGAGGTGCCTCCCAGTTAGGCTACTCAGGGGTCAGGGACCCACTTGAGGACGCAGTCTGTCCGTTCTCAGATCTCAGACTCCGTGCTGGGAGAACCACTACTCTCTTCAAAGCTGTCAGACAGGACGTTTAAGTCAGCAGAAGTTTCTGCTGCCTTTTGTTCAGCTATGCCCTGTTCCCAGAGGTGGATTCTACAGAGGTAGGTGGGCTTTCTTGAGCAGCGGTGGCCTCCACCCAGTTCAAGCTTCCAGTCTGCTTTGTTTACTTACTCAAGCCTCAGCAATAGCAGGCGCCCCTCCCCCAGCCTCACTGCTGCCTTGCAGTTCCATCTCAGACCGCTGTGCTAGCAATGAGGGAGGCTCCATGGGCGTGGGATCCTCCGAGCCAGGCATGGGATATGATCTCCTGGTGTGCCGTTTGCTAAGACCATTGGAAAAGCACAGTATTAGGGTGGGAGTGACCCCTTTTTCCAGGTGCCATCTGTCACGGCTTCCCTTGGCTAGGAAAGGGAATTCCCCGACCCCTTTTGCTTCACAAGTGAGGTGATGCCTCGCCCTGCTTCGGCTCATGGTCCATGGGCTGCACCCACTGTCCTGCACCCACTGTCCGACAAGCCCCAGTGAGATGAACCCCGTACCTCAGTTAAAAATGCAGAAATCACCCGTCTTCTGCGTCACTCACGCTGGGAGCTGTAGACTGGAGCTGTTCCTATTCGGCCATCTTGGAACCTGCCCCTAGAATTTTTTTTTACTACAAATGTACCATTTTCATGAATAGAAAAACTATTTTTAAAAAATTAAAAGTACCTGAATCCCATCAACTAGAAATAACAGCTACTCACATCATGGAGAATATTCTCTCAGGATTTTTTTAGGTGTATGAATAATTTTAAGAAAAGTAAATTGAGTCAAAATGTGTATTCTATGTTGCAGCCTGCATTTTGCACTTAACAGTTTACCATAAACGTTTTTCCATGTCATTTAGCTATTTTGCAATTTGATAGTTAATGACTATAAATAATTTTATATGTAAATATACGGTACCATAAACCAAAACGTTTATGTTATGCCGGGAGATCATTTTAGATGTATCTTTGTGCATATCTGTGAAAATTTCCTTAGAATTCTTAAAAGTATATTTACTGAATTGGATGTAAAAGTTTAAAAGACAGTTGATACACATTGTTAAATTGTTCTTCAGAAAAGTAATTCTGTTTACTTCGTTTGAAAATAGCGAAGTGTGCATTACCATTTTAAAATTTTTACTAAATATTATAATTTAATTCATTCTTCACTTTTTAATTAGAGATTTTTTTTCTTTTTTTTTTTTAGTTTCTATATTTTTAGAGACATGGTCTCACTCTGTCACCCAGCCTGGAGTGCAGTGGCACAATCAGAGCTCACCATAGCCTCGAACTCAGGTGATCTCCCACTTTGGCCTCCCAAAGTGCTGGGATTACAGGCATGAGACACTGCAGCAAGCCTGGGAAATTTTTAAACATGCGTAAAAGTAAAGGGTAAAATGACCCCCCTTCCCACCCCTCACTCAGCTTCAATAGACATCATTCTGCTGGTCTTTTCATCTTTACTACCATACCCACATTTCCCTCTTTTTTCTTTCCTAGAATATTTTAACGCAAATTCCACCTGTGCTTTTATCTCTCTCTCTCTCTCTCTCTCTCTCTCTCTCTCTCTCTCTCTCTCTCTCGGAAGAATTTTCTTTTCAGCAAATACACAGAATTAGCCATTACTCCTTTATTACCTAATACCCAGACTGTTTAATTTTTCAAGTTTCTTCAAGTGTCAGTTTACAATTTATTTGTTTGAATTCATTTCCAAGCTAAGACCTAGGTTTCTCTTAATCTGTTGCCGATCTCCCTCCCTTGTTGTTTTTCTTTTTTTTTTGAGACAGAGTCTCACACTGTTGCCCAGTCTGGAGTGCAATGGCACGATCTTGGCTCACTGCAGCCTCTGCCTCCCGGGTTCAAGAGATTCTCCCGCCTCGGCCTCCTGAGTAACTGGGATACCAGGCGCGTGCCACCATGCCCAGCTAATTTTTTTGTATTTTTAGTAGAGATGAGGTTTCACCATGTTGGTCAGGCTGGTCTCAAACTCCTAACCTTAAGTGATCTTTCCACCTTGGCCTCCCACAGTGCTGGGATTACAGGCCTGAGCCACGGCACCCAGCCCCTCCTTTGTTTTTAAGTGTCATTTTATTTGCTAAAGAAATATGCAGTGTACTTTGTGCTATATGGTTTCTCATGTTTTGGATCTAGCTAGTCATGTCCTTGTAATGTCATTGAGCTTGTTCCATTATCTGCTGTTTATTCTATAAACTGGGAGTTAGTTCTAGAGACATGGGTAGATTTGGTTCTGTCTTTTTATTGAGAGTATTTCATAGGTAGGTGGTGGTGTGTACTTTCTGTTGCATTACGTCGAGAGACATGTAGTATCTGATTTTTCCACTTTTACTGATGTTAAGATTAATCAGCGAGGTCAGGTGATATCAGTCTGATCTCACCATTCTAAAGTTCCTCATTGATCTTTTGCTTAGAGATTTTGGCAACCGTTTATGTTTATTGCCTGGATCTTTTATTTATTAGGGATTGCAAAATGGTGACTTTCTAATTCTACCATTCCTCCTGCATTTGTTACCTGGGATTCTTTTATAAAGAATTTTCTTTCATCAAGTCTTTGATTGCCCTGAAATATAGTCTCATCCAGGGAAAGCTAGATAAACTCTTGATTATTTCCTTTGAACTGTTTCAAAATGAAAATTTGGTGCCCAAGCAATCTCCAAAAGAGACTAATGAGTATGTTTTTGTTTGTATTTGTTTTGCTTTGTATTTGAGCATTGTAAGGATATAGGAAAAACCAAACAAAGGTGTGTTTTTCTTTCTCTTTCTCAATGAGTTAACACTTCTGACACCAGATCTATTGTGAGTGTTTCCCCACATACCAAGTAAGCAATCAGTTCTACAGAGGATTCTCCAGCAGAAACCAGCAGGATGTCTACCAATTTAATTCCGTTCTGACACTACCTGGAGATAGCATTAGATCTCACAAGTTGAAGGCTCAGTCTCACAAGACCAGTCCCCACTCCTTGAGATGCCAATCATAAGCCCCGGGTTGTCTGTGCTTCTGACAGACTGGCTATAAATCAGGATTCCCACAACCCCCTTCTTGGGTTCAGTTAATTTGCTAGCACTTAGGACTCTGGGAAGCATGATAAATGGGTAAATGTAAATATGAATTTACATTTATTATAAAGGATATTACAAAGGATAGAGACGAAAAGCCAGATGGAAGAGAGGCATAGGGCAAGGTATGGGAGAAGGGCTGCCGAGCTTCCATGCCCTCTCTGATCTGACCATGCCACCCACCCTCCAGGAATCTCCATGTGCTCAGCTTTCCAGAAACTCCCAGAACTCAGCTATTTGGGGTTTTTATGTAAGCTTTGTTATGCAAGCATAATTGATTAAATCACTGGGCATTGATTTATTAGCTCAACTTTTAGCTCCTCTGCCCTTCTGAGGTTGGGCGGTGGGACTGTAAATGCTAACCCTCTAATGTAATGGTTGGTTTCCCTGGCAACCAAGTCCTATCCCAAGGCTTTCTAGGAGCCTCCAGCCACCAGTTATCTCATTATCATACAGAAGACATTCTAATCACTCAAGAGATTCCAGGGATTTTAAGAGCTATATTTCTGGAAATGGGATGAAGATCAAATATTTTTTTGCAATATCACAAGCATCATTATAAATTAATGGATTCTTATATATAGTCAGCCCTCTGTATCCATGGATTCAACCAAATATTTGAAAATATTTGGAAAAAATGGGTGGTTGCAGCTGTGTACTGAACATGTCCACAGTTTTTGTTCCTGTCATTATTCCCTGAACAATGTAGTATAACTATTTACATAGCATTTCCATTATATTAGGTGTTAGAAGTAGTCTAGGGATGATGTAAAGTATACGGGAGGATTGCCTAGGTTACATGCAAGCACTACATCATTTTATCTAAACCGCTTGAGCACTCATGGATTTTGGTACCACCAGGCCAGGTCCTGGACCCAGTCCTCCAGTGATACTGAGGGACAGTCATGTATCACTTAACAATGGGGATGCATTCTGATAAATGCATCACTAGTTAATTTTATCATTATGCAAACAGAGTATACTTACACATAGCTAGCTATTGTAGCCTATTATGTACCTCGGCTATATGTTATAGCCTATTGCCACTAGGCTACAAACTTCCATAGCTTGTTATTGTATTGAATACCGTACTCAGTTGTAACACAGTGATAATTAGTTTATAAACTTTTATATTTTCATTTATAAATTTTTTAGCTTTTTGACTATTTTGTAGTAACACTTAGCTTAAAATACAAACACATTGTACAGCTATACAAAAATATTTTCTTTATACATTATCCTTATTCTATAAGCTTTTTTCTATTTTTAAATTTTTTTAAAAACGTTTTTGTTAAAAACTAAGACAAATATACACGTTAGCCTATGCCTACACAGGGTCAGGGTCATCAATATCACTGTCTTCCGCCTCCACATCTTGTCGCACTGGAAGGTCTTCAGGGCCATTAACAGGCATGGAACTGTCATCTCCTATGATAACGATGCCTATACTTCCTGAAGGACCCACCTAATGCTGTTGTACAGTTAACTTTTTTTTTTTAAATAAGTAGGAGTACATGCTAAAATAAGGGTGAAAAATACAGTAAGCATGTAGACTAGTAGCATAGTTGTTTATTATCACTATCAAGTGTTAAGTGCCATACATAATTGTATTACTATACTTTTATACAACTGGAAGTGCAATAGGTTTATTCACACTAATTTCACTACAAAAACATAAGTAATGGATTGTGCTACAATATTATAATGACTAGGACATGACTAGGTGATAGGAATTTTTCAGCTTCATTATAATCTTATGAGACCACCATGGTATCCACAGTCTGTCTTTGACCAGGGAGTCATGATGTGTCTGTCACATGATTGTATTTGTGTTCATTGCAATCATTCTTTTTTGTTGATTGCTCAGAATTTTCCTTTTTTGGCCGTTGGTAGTCATTCCTTTGTCTTTTTGACTAAATCCTGGTGATCTTTCGTAACTTTTTTTTCCAGGAAGAACAAGGGTGTCCTAAACTCATTTTGTACATTTCTTGACCCAGAAGTAAATGTCAGCTATTTCTCCAAGGAACCCAGATTGCTTTTAATGGGTTAGATACTATAAGCTCCAGTGATCTGCATTGCTAAATTGTCATTACTTATAGGCCTTTTTGGTGCGTTGGGTTAGGAAATGTATCTTTCATACTGATAACTTCCAGTTCAAATTAAATATTACAGGCAAGATAACAAAATTCAGATTGACATATTGAACTTATAAGGATCAGAGATCCTAACCTACTATCAAGCTTGGCAAATATTTTCAAAGATAAAATTATCATAAGACACAAGCAGGGTGTAGAGAAGTCTGTGGCTACCAGAGCTGCTCTTAGGTCCTTTCTTTCCTCAATTAGACTGTGCCCAGAGTTCAACACTCGAGGTCTCTAAGTAATGCCTATAGAGTGTCAATTCCACGAAAGAAAGCTGTTTGCAACATGAGACATCACCGGTTTCTTCTCTGATAATTACATAGTGTATGTGATATTTTCTAGAGTCATGCCTGCCTACATCCCAGGTTTTTGTATAATGAGCAATGTAGACAGATCAAGTTCATCCTGCTGAAGCATTTTATAAGTAAGGACTCTTCCGATAGTAAATACCTTCAGTGTGTTTGCCAGAGGTCTGTCTTTACCATATTTCTAAGGTGATTTGATGATGCTTAGAGAGAGGTATCTGCTCGCTCTGTTTTGGGCCAGTGAGAAGAAAGAACAGATTACAGGTCTGCTGCGAGCCTTACCACCTCATCAAGGTTTTTGCTTATTTTGTGTTATTTCCTTTCACTGGTGCTGAAAATCTTAGTACCTAATGACATTAATGTTACTTTGTTTTATAATAAATATGTATATATAGTTTCAAAATAACAGTGGCCCTTCCCACTAACTGTGGGACCACAGAATGCAGCCCAAGATTCCTTTATGGTTCTTCTTATCCTCAGTATATATTTTGCTAGGGATTTATAATAATACAGTGTTTTAAAATCACTAATAATTCTCTGGTTCTATCAACAACTTTATAAACATTCAGATTAGTTTGTATCAGTTTGTTTTCACTTTTCAATAATGATTTAGACTTGTTTTTAATTTATTCTTAATACAAGAAAAGGCTTATGTACTTATGCACATATAATATATAACATAAATTGCATATGTATGGCTGTGTACAGTTCCAGCTACACTAGAACTGGGTTATGTGACAGCTACTTTGAAACTTTTGCCCTTTGTCAGCCTCTCAATCTTGTTGCTACCATATTAACCTTTCTCAAACTCAAATTTGACCCTGTAACTCCCCTGTTTACAGGCCTCCATTACCTCCCTGTTTGCCTGGGAGACGAAGTATGCAGTCCTTAGCATGATTCACAGAGCCTTCGGTTTACCCCTCCCCCAAGCAGCCTTTTTCAGCAATACAAAACCCTTCTCTGTTCTTCAAATACAACATACAGTTCATGCCTCTGGGCCTTTGTACAGGTTCTCCTCACTGCTTAGGATGCCTTCCTCATTCCCTTGCCCAAATCCACTGTCAAATTTCTGTTCATTCTTAAAAATAAATGTAGGTTTCTCCTTTCTGAAGTGGTTCCTGAACCACCCAAGGATAATCAAAGTGTTTACTATATGTAAGAGCTTCCAATCGGGCCTTCCTCCTTTTGCTCTTTTCCCCCACTATCAGTTCCCTAACAGCAGCCAGACTGAGCCTTCTCCCTGCTCAGAAACCTCCTTTGGCTTCCTGTCCTACTCAAAATAAAATCCAAACTTCTTCTATTAACAAGGCCTGACATCAGGCACCTCCTCTCTCTTTAACTTCTGCCACTTCCCTTTATGTGACTCCCGCCATACTTGTCCTCTTGCTATTTCTTGAACATTTCACACTTATTCCCAATTGTGTTGAGGAACCCCAAGACCACACCCTCAGGTGCAGTAATTGGGTAGGAAGTGTTCCTAGTAAATCTATGCTGACTCCAAGGACTCAGCGTAGAGTTGTGTTCACACCTATAAGTTGTCATAGTGGAAGACTAGAAGGCAAAATCAGCAAAGGAAAAGCATGAAATGAAGTGTAGGGGAAACCAGATGTAAGCTTTCAAGGGTCCTCTCTCAGAGGAGTCACACAGGGAGTGCTTACATCCGGCAGCAACAAGTTAAGATAACACATGTGAAATGTTTTGTACCCGGGTAGCTTATTAGAGACCTAGAGTTTTTATTGGGGGCTAGTTAAGTTGGCGGTCTCTTCCTGGCATGTACCAGACTTGCAGAAGGAAAGCAAGTGTTCAACATAAATCATTGTTTGTATAGTTTGGGTGAGCCACTCTTATCCGTAGGATGGTAGGAACTCTCCAGCAATCTAAATTTCCAGATGCCAACCAAGGGCTAACCTTGTAAGCTGACCTTCTCAAAGAGAGAAGTTTATGTCTATTTTGTTAACTCTTCTCTGCACAGTCTACTCCCTAGGTCTTTGGCCAAGGCATCTTTACAGCAGAGTTACCAATAAGACCCAGTTAGTAGTAAGTAGGAAGACTAGCCTGCAGTATTGATTTAGGAGGCCTGGACTTAGCCAGGTAAAGAATTCCCATTTATCATAATGGTCTATCTTAGAAAAACAATAGGCTTCCTCCCGGCCTACCTTTTTAAAAACACATTTTACCTATTATTTGTTTTTTTACATGATCTTAAGTTTCTGTGTTAACTTTTTTTTTTTTTTTTTTTAATCAGGCACAGCACAACTGTAGCCTAGTAAGTGGAAGCTGACCTAAAAGCTTTCCAGGGCTGAGTCAGTCTCATGAGAGTCAGAGTACCCGAAGTTCAGTCCCAGGCCGGGCGCGGTGGTTCCTGCCTGTAATCCCAGCACTTTGGGAGGCCGAGGCAGGAGGATCACTTGAGGCCAGGAGTTCAAGACCAGCCTGGCCAATATTGTAAAACGCCATCTCTACTAAGAACATAAAAAAATTAGCCAAGTGTCGTATGAGAATCGCTTGAGCCTGGGAGACAGAGGCTGCAGTGAACTGAGATTATGCCACTGCGCTCCAGCCTGGGCGACAGAGTAAGACTGTCAAAAAAAAAAAAAAAAAGTTCAGTTCCAGAGAGTACACATAGTAACCCTGGAAGCAAACCATCAATTACAGATACTCTGTTTCCAAAACTCAAAAGAGTTCAAATTCCAGTCCTCCCACTGGCAGCAAAAAGCAAAGAAGCTGTGTGCCACTAACACGTTTCTTTTTTTTTTTTGCAGCTTCCCCTGATCAGGATTATTCCTCTGGTATTTATGAAATTACAAGTGTTTAACATTTTATATTAATTTTTACAATACATCTGGATGCAATAGCCACAAAATATAAAGCCATTTTTAAATTTTTCTTCCTTTTTTTTTTTTTTTTTTTAATCTATTGCAGTTTACTTAGCCTCCTAGCAGTAAATTCAGTGTTTGCACTGTTAACATTACAGCTGCCAGGGAAGATCCTGGAATGCAGTGCAGGAAGGGAGGCGGGGGAGGATATTGTAGCAAGAGCAGCAGCCAGGCTGAAAAAAAACTGCTGGATTGTTACCTCCCCCAGTTTTTTTGTTTGTTTGTTTTCTGGTTTATCCAAAATTTTGTTCCAGACCAGATTTAACTTTTTAAAGAGAGCAGTTCAAACTTGTAACATTTTGGTTTGGCCCATCCTTGGGAATTTGGGGGTCCTTTCTCTTTCCATCTAGAGGAGAGAACAAAAACCATAGGCTGCACTACACTGCCTTTTCCCTCATTTTAGCCAGCATGCCTAAAAGCAGTCAGGGGTATCCAGCAAGCCAGCTTTCCTGGAGCTGGATCTATCACTTTCCGATTCTGTGGCTCTCACAACGTATAGTAGCTCAGCTACTGCTTCATACCGTGGATGACTGCGTAACCACTCAGGCCCCAAAGATTCATCATATTCTGCCCTTTATCCTTCCTCTTCTCAAACAGCACTTTCACCATATATCAGTGAGTCAGGGTCATTCTAGCAAATCCCACTTCTGATGCATCTGTGTCAGAGATCCCTAGACCATCCCCAGGTTTAATGATTTGGTAGGGGGATTTGACATATAGTTGCCTTCACAGCTATGATTTATTACAGCAAAAGGGGGCAAAGCAAAATCAGCACAGGTGCAAGGTACATGGGGGGAAGTCTGGAGGAAACAAGGTAGAAGCTTCCAAGGGTCCTGTCCCACAGAACTTATGCAGGATGCACTTAATTCCCCCAGCAGCAAATTGTAACACGTGAAATGTTGTCTACCAGGGAGGCTCATTAGAGACCCACTGCCTGGAGTTTTTATTGAAAACTAGTTTCTAATCACCCTCTACTAGCATGTACCAAAACTGTAGAATCCCAGAAGAAAAATGGGTATTGAGAGTAAACCACAGGTTTGTATGGTTTGGGCTCCATGAGTCACTTTTATAAGTTAGAATGGTGGTGTGCCCGGAATTTGTTCCTTCCAATGCCCAGACTTCAGGGTTAATTCCCTACTCAAGCAGGGGACAACAAATGGGTAACTTGTTCCCCATATTCATGTAGACAGTAGCTCCAACTTTGAATACTATATCCCTCCCTAATAAGGGCATGGGACTTTCAGGAGTAACAAAAGCATGTGAAAAGAGCAGAGTCTCCCAATTACAACTGAGGAGGTGGGAGAAATACCTGGTTACAGGCTGTCCCAGGATTCCTCAGTTGGTAACAGACCTTGAGGACGGTTGTCTGGGACAGGAGATTAACATTGAGAAGGCCGCCCTCAATGGTTAAACGTACCCGGGGCTCACTGCGGGTGATGACATGAGCTGGCGCTTGCCCCAGGCACCCTCAGTCCTGTTGTTGGATCATCTGGTTGAGGGCTTCTGGCCCAGAGAACCTTTGTCCTCTGGGGCAGTGCACCTTCCAGTGATTGCCTCGGCATAGTGGACATGGGCGAGGGGGCAGCTTGTTTCTCATTGGACAATCTTTTATAAAGTGTCCTTGCACACCACACTGACAACAAGCCCCACCAGGTGACTGGCCTGCTCCATTTTCTGTCCTCTTTGAACCACCAAGGTTGGTTTGAGGGCCATGACCAAGGCTGCAGCCTTTCTCTGGTCTCACTTTTCCTTTTTGGCCTGTTCCTCTTGGTCCCTATTATAGAACACCAGGTTGCCAGGTTTAATAATGCCTCCAGATTTTGTTCAGGGCCAGGGCTCGCTTTTGGAGCTTTCTTCTGGTATCTGCGGCCGATTGGGTAATGAACTTACCCTTTAGAATCAGTTGACCCTCAAGTGAGTCAGGTGACGGGGGAGTATGTTCTCTTAAGGCCTCCCATAGCCTCTCAAGGAAGGCAGAAGGATTTTCTTCCTTTCCCTAAGTTATGGTGGACATAATTGAATAATTCATGGGCTTTTTCCTAATTCTCCTTAGTCCTTCTAGAACACAGGTCAGTAGATGTTTATGACTCCAGTCCCCATGATCTGAATGTAGATCCCAGTGGGGATCCATACTGGGGCTGGCTTGCTGACCAGTAGGGAATTTTGTCCCTTTCTTCGGCTGTCAGTCTGTCATTTACTTGACTAAGATACCAGGTATCTCCAAACTCTCAGGCTGTAGCTAAAGCCGCATTGTTTTCTTCAAAGGCCAGGGTTTGACCTAACAAGAGCATGACATCTCTCCAAGTGAGAGCAAAGGTTTACCCTAGACCCTGTAGGACATCTGTATACCTATCAGCATCGTCCGAAAGCCTCCCCAGGTCTGCCTTGATCTGCTTTAAATCAGAGAGGGAGAAGGGGACATGTACCCAGCTTGGGCCAAATTCCCCTCCCCCTACAGCTTGAAGGGGACATAACCGATAGCCCAGGGGTTTTTGTGGTCCTTTGGAGATTTCTTTGCTTGTTTCCTTCTGGACAGGGGGGATTACAGGAGTCTTATCATTAATAGGAAGGGGAGCTATAGGGAGGCTAGGATATGGAGGTAAGCTGAGAGGTCCTCCTGTGGGATGTAAATTGCAAGCTTTGCATAGTTGTGGATTCTCCTTCAATGAAGAGAAAGCTTGGACATAAGGTATTTCACTCCATTTGCCTTCCGTCTTACAGAAAAGTCAAGCTGCAGGATAGTATTATAATTCATACTTCCCTCAGGTGGCCCATCAGAGAGAATACTGGGGCCAGGCCATAATGCAGAAAAAAATGAGCCGCCTCTTTTTCAGGGTTTGTGGGTCAAATTGGTCCCAACAGCTTAGGATGCATTTCATGGGTGAGCCTGTTGATGCCTGTTTCCCATCTGAAAGACCAAACTGCCCGTGGCTTTGGTTTGGTTCTCTCCCTGTCCAGGAACCCGTAACGGTCCCTGGACCCTGCTGATCGGAATAGTTGAGCTCATTGACACAGCAGCAGAAACACTAGTTTTCCTCCTAGACCACAAAGAGGACCGAGGAAGGTTGGATTTAGTGGCCCTTACCAATGCATTCTCGAAAACCTGCACCCTTGCCTGTCCTCCTAGACCACAAAGAGGACCGAGAAAAATCGGATTTATGACCCTTACTGACGCAGTCTCAAAAACCTGTTGGAGTCCTAAGTATTCTCCTGTTAGTATTGGGACTTTACCCATATCCTATAAAGATATTATGCCCCAAAAGTGAAGTGGGGCATCCCCTAAGTGAGGGGAAGGATCTCCAGAGTTGGAAGAGTGATGCCTTTTGTCCTCACTTGAATCAGAAGGATATCATTTCTGAGGCTCCCCATATCCTAGCTTCAGGAATAGCTTTTGTTAGGCCCGCTAGCCTGAGGAGGGACCCTAAAATTCCAGATAAGATAGTCCCCCGCCCCGACCGGGCTTTGGGCAAAAATTGTGTGTCTCTAACTAGTGAGGCCAGGTGCCTAAAGAAGGGAATAGAGTCCTGGAGTATATACTAGAAATCATTCTTATAGGAGAAACTAGAAAAGCACCAGAGATAGGGAGTGGTTTTTAGAAGCAGGACTAGCCTCAGAGAAGAGAGGCTAGAGGAAGTTTGTCTGACAAGCATTAGGACCCATGGAGGTAAGGGTCAGGATAGATAGGATAGATGGGTGAGTCTCACTTGGGCAACGTGACTTTGAGAGTTCCACTCATGGCCGCAAGGTCAACCAACTTGTTGTCCGGACCCCGGAACTGAATGGCTTTCCTCTCTGTCCACCTTCGGCTCAGCCCAGAAGTACAGGGAAAGCAGAAGCTGGTTCCAGGCAAACCAACACTCCCAACTCCGAAGAGTTGGGGGTTGTTAGAGAGCTCTTTCCCAGAAAGCCTGACACCCATGTCTTTAGTCCAGTGGCCACGCTAGTTGCTTTTAACTGACCGACAGGTGCCGGTATTTAGTGCCCGAATTCTAAGGAAAAATAGGACAGAATAGCAAGTGAAAGGGGTCCGATGGTACTCACTGCTTGGTGATTGTCCCTTCATGGTCACCAAAATGTGTCCAGAATTTATTCCTTCTTAGTCTCGCTGACTTCAAGAATGAAGCCACAGACCCTCGCAGTGAGTGTTACAGTTCTTAAAGGTGGCGCGTCTGGAGTCGTTTATTCCTCCCAGTGGGTTCATGGTCTCACTGACTTCAGGAGTGACGCCACAGACCTTTGCAGTGAGTGTTACAGCTCATAAAGGTGGCGCAGACCCAAAGAGTGAGCAGCAACAAGATTTATTATGAAGAGCAAAAGAACAAAGCTTCCACAGTGTAGAAGGGGACCCAAGTGGGTTGCTGCTGCTGGCTCAGGTTACCAGCTTTTATTCCCTTATTTGGCCCCGCCCACATCCTGCTGGTTGGTCCATTTTACGAGGAGCTGATTGGTCTGTTTTTACAGAGTGCTGATTGGTGCATTTACAAACCTTTAGCTAGACACAGCGCTGATTGGTGCATTTTTACAGAGTACTGATTGGTGTGTTTACAAACCTTTGGCTAGACACAGAGCGCTGGTTGGTGTGTTTACAATCCTTTAGCTAGACAGAAAAGTTCTCCAAGTCCCCACCCTACCCAGTAGCCCAGCTGACTTCACCTCTCAGTGGGAACCCTTCCAAAATCTAAGTTCCTTGATGGCAACTGACAGCCACGTGATAAGCAGTCTTTCAAAGGATAACTAGTTAGACTTGCTAACTATTTTCTGCATGTCATCTCAGTAAACATTTGTTGATCATGAATGAATAATTAATTGGCCATCATAAGGAGAATGATTACTTTGTGGTATTGCCTGTTATAGAATACTCAGCCATTTTAAAAGGAACATGTTTTCTTGTAAATAAGAAAGTCTGTCAGACAGTGGCAGAACCAGAGGTTTATTTGGTTCATGTAAGTAGAACACAGGACTTGTGCCATCAGAGACTCCAGCTCTCCCTTTCTTCCTGTTCAGCTCCTCAAGTAGACTGGCTTCATCCTCATGTTTGTTCCATGTGGTCAAATCTGATAGTGGCTGCACCTTCAGGGCCTGGGTCCTCAGGAAGAAATGTTGCCTGCATCAGAAAAGCAGAAGCATTTTCGGAAGACACTAGGAGAATTCTGAAACTATCATCTGGGGAAGTGGTTCAGAATCGGTAATGAGGCAGTCTGCCCTGTCTGCCACCTACAAGAATGTCAATGATATGTGAAGCAAAAAAATGTCCTATTGAAAAGTAGTTCAGTTAGTATGATCTTGTATTAGTCACAGTTCTCCAGAGAAACAGAACCAAAGGCCATTTGCTTAGAGAATTTCTTCTTTATAGGGTTCAGTCTTCTTTCTACTCAGTCCTTCAACTGATTGGGCGACATCCACCCACATCATGGAGGATAATCTGCTTTATTCAGAGTCCACCAATTTAAATATTAATTTCATCCAAAAATCACCTTCATGGAAACATCCAAAACAATGATATACTGAATATCTGGGCACTATGGCCCAGCCAGGTTGACACACAAAATTAACCATCACAAATCCTTTCTGTGAAAATAAGCCATTTGTAAAAATAAGTTTGCAACTGAAAAAGGTCCAGAACTTTTTTCACTGTCATTACCTCTAGACAGAAATAACTTGAAGTGATAGGTAAAGATAACTGTCATTTTTCTTTAATTTTGTATACTTTCTTACTGTTTGTCTCTGCAGTAAATACATCCTTACAGCCTTAAAAAAGAAAAATAGAGTAATTGGCATCTTGGATTATTTTAAATGGCACAAAAGGAACTGAGTTTAAACTGACTACATCTTGCTTAAAATTAGGTTCTGCAGCAAGCTGTTGAGCAGTAGAATGATTTCTACTCCATTGTTGCTTAAGTGGGGATGGCAGGGAAGGAACGA
Source organism: Macaca fascicularis (assembly GCF_037993035.2). Taxonomy (NCBI): domain Eukaryota; kingdom Metazoa; phylum Chordata; class Mammalia; order Primates; family Cercopithecidae; genus Macaca; species Macaca fascicularis. Next base: position 149,482,264 of record NC_088381.1, on the reverse strand, counting down.
CCTTTATCCTAGCAATCAGATTAAACAGAAGATAGAAGACACAGGCAGTTGCCTGCAGCAGGTCCGGACTTTCATGAAAAGGCTTTTTTTGTTATTGTTGTTTCTTTGGTTTGATTTGGTTTTACAAGAAAATTATTTGTGCAAGGAAACTCCTTTAGGAGACCATCCTTGTAGATGCCAGCCACACCACAGCTTTGAAAACCCACCTGTCTTTAAAAGCCATTGTTTAGAGAAACCCACTGTTCTTAAATAGCAGCTTTCCTGAGCAAGTTTTACTCTGGATGGTTTTTGACAGTGCCTATCACCTGATTGATATGAAGTTTGCCACTTTATTCTGGTCACATGGGCCAGTGATTGGGCTTCTTTCTCTTTGTATTTTAAAATGATTAGTTGCTTCTCACAGAAAGAGCTGAACTTTGTATGAACCCTGATGTTAACGTTTTGTTCATTCTACATATGAATACATCTTCTGAAAAATACATTGTAATCTATAAAACAGTGGCTTTCTTCGTATAGTGTGTGTTTATTTACAAAGATAGTTTCTAGACCTTATTTTGCAGTTTTCAACTTTTGATGAAAGCAGTCTGTAGCAAATTACATACCATTGGTATTTTCCCCAAAATATTACTATAGCATTTTCCTAGACAACAGTAAAATACTGCCCATATCATTTGGCCTATGTCATGTACTTTAAGTCAAGTACTTTGGTTCCTTTAAACTGTATGTACTGGTGCTTTGTTCTTAGTCCTTGGGAGATTTTTTTTGGTGACAATCGTTTGCTTGATTGAGCTTTTATTTCAGTGTTTACCAAAATTGATGAACACTATGACAGTTGTCTTGAGGTTGGTAGCTTTTTAACATTAAATAATTGTTTATCAGCTCTCTTTGACTACAGGTATATTTGATTCATATGCTACTTAGTACTCTATGTTTGGAAGTACCAGATTGCTTCAGAGAAACAGCATGATTAAATGGGTAATTTTCTTATTTAAAGATCACCCATGTAAACTGTAAAAGTTCTTAAAATGAGAAACTTGTAAAGCTAAATTATTTGTGTTTATCTGTATAGATCAAGAAATTAACTTTTAGTTTTTTGTTTTGATTTTACAATTGAAAGTGCGAAAAAGATGTGCTTATATTCCACTAGCCTTTAATTCTATATATGTAGAAAGAGAGAGAGAGATCAGCATTCTAGCCATGTTTACCTTTTTTATCTCTTGGATTCTTTCCTTCAGTGTTCAAGCATCAAGCATACTGTAATATCTGTTAAAAACAAAAATCTTATGTCCTTTAGTCCCCTTCCAGCTACCATCCCACTCCTCTACTCCCATTTGTAGCATAATTCTTTGAAAGGGTTCTCTTTAATCACTGATTTCGCTTTCTCTCTTCCTGTTCTCTAATCCAGCTCCAGCAAGACTTGAGCCTTCTCCAGACTACTAAATCTACTCTTCTCCACCAGTCACATTCTAATTGCTGGATACCTGGTTGGTTCCTGGTCCTCATCTTAACCCCTCACTAGTATCGTTCTTTTCCCTGAAGATACTTTCTTCACTTGGCTGCTGATTCCTGAGAATTTGTCTGATGGTGAAACCCAAGCTTGCCTCAGGACTCAGCCTTTGATCCTCTTCCCCACCCCCCCTCCCCGCCCGCCCCCTCCACTACTCTCTAGGGACCTTTAAATCCTTCCATGTTGACAATGCCCCGTTTTCATTTAATGGCTGCCCCATAGTGTATTTCCCAGTTTCCTATCAGTAGATCTTTGAGTTCATTTGGTTTTATGTTTTTAAAATTAGGATACTGTACAAGTATTCTCTTGCACATAATCTCTTTGTGTGTTTTTGGGAGCATTTTTTTAAGTAAACATCCTAGAAGTAGAAAAGCTGGATCCAAAGATATGGACCTTTACATTCTAATAGGTATTACCAAATGCCCCTCTTGAAGAGATTGTATTAATATATTCACTTGCTGCGATTACAGGCGTGAGCCATCGTCACCGTGCCTGACTCTCAGACACTGTATTCATACTCATTTACCCATCTTCTGGCCAACACTGAATATTTTCAGTTCTGTTTTGCTTTTTGCTTTTTCTTTCTTGACTGATTTTAATTGACTTTGCAAGAGCAGATTTCTACCAGTTGAAGTGTAAAGCATTCTGTTCAGTATTACAATAAGTTCTGTACTATAAATATCTTACTCTTGAGGTCCAAATAGATTGGGATACTGTGTCACTAATTGTAGAGCCAAAATATGATTCATTATTTAGAAAATGTGAATTTTACATGAAGCTGCAGAACTGAGAACCCATTTTTCCCTTTCATGGTGTCAGATTTGATTACTGGTTATCGCTAATTTAAATTGCATAACCTGTCAGCTTCATTATACCGGAGCAGTGATTGCCTTGTTTTTAAAATTGACACTGTTTTTGTGGAGGTTTTTAAAAGGATGGCTTTGAAATTATTGCAGAATTTCTCCATAGAAAGAAAATTAACTGAAATTAAAACTATTGTGAGGAGTTTCTGTTTGAGATAATCAATTTGAAACTAGGGAGTCCCAACCAATAACTTTTGGAAGATTTTAGAACAAGTTTAAAAAGTAATAACACTTTCCATATTGTGATTTCCCTTGGAGAAGGTAGCTGAGAGAAACAAATTTTCATTGTAGTAACTCACTAATGAATTATTTTGACAGGTTGCAGTTTTGACTAAATTGAAGCAAGTGCCTCATGGGGTTTCTTCCTGCTTATGTCAGTGCTGAATCAGCAGTAGATGAAAACCTTTTGTTGTCAAAAAATTTTTTACTCTCTCCGGTTTCTTTTCTGTCATATAGTTCATCACATGAAAAGGAATTATTTCATATATTTGAAATACTTAGAAAATATAAGTTTTGGCAAACTAGAATTCCTACGATAAGCTATTTGTTTTTAAGACAAAGATTTCTATTATCAGAGAAGTATTCTTTTAAACCGTCATTTGCTATTTAATTTGAAATTCAGGTTTACAAACTGCAGTTCTACAGACACTTTCTCAGCTCACTGCAGCCTCCGCCTCCCAGGTTCAAGTGATCCTCCTGCCTTAGCCTCCCAAGTAGCTGAGACTACAGGTGTCTACTGCCACGCCCAGCTAATTTTTTGAATTTTTAGTAGAGACGATTTCACCATGTTGCCCAGGCTGGTCTCAAACTCCTGGATTCAAGTGATCCGCTCACCTCAGCCTCCCAAAAAGCTGGGATTACAGGCGTGAGCCACCATGCCTGACTCTCAGACACTGTCTTTCTAAAGCAGCGGCAGGTTTGGATCTAGTAGCAGTGTATAGGGATGTCCTTTCCAAATTCTGTAGTCAGAATGACTCCTCTGAAGTTGTTACTAAAGGATTCCTTGCCTATACATTGCATTAGAGATCCCTTTTTTTTTTTTTAATACTTTAAGTTCTAGGGTACATGTGCACAACGTGCAGGTTTGTTACATATGTATACTTGTGCCATGTTGGTGTGCTGCACCCATCAACTCGTCAGCACCCATCAACTCATCATTTACATCAGGTATAACTCCCAATGCCATCCCTCCCCCCTCCCCCGTCCCCATAATAGGCCCCAGTGTGTGATGTTCCCCTTCCCGAGTCCAAGTGATCTCATTGTTCAATTCCCACCTATGAGTGAGAACATGCGGTGTTTGGTTTTCTGTTCTTGCAATAGTTTGCTGAGAATGATGGTTTCCAGCTGCATCCATGTCCCTACAAAGGACACGAACTCATCCTTTTTTATGGCTGCATGGTATTCCATGGTGTATATGTGCCACATTTTCTTAATCCAGTCTGTCACTGATGGACATTTGGGTTGATTCCAAGTCTTTGCTATTGTGAATAGTGCTGCAGTAAGCATACATGTGCATGTGTCTTTATAGCAGCATGATTTATAATCCTTTGGGTATATACCCAGTAATGGGATGGCTGGGTCAAGTGGCATTTCTAGTTCTAGATCCTTGAGGAATCACCATACTGTTTTCCACAATGGTTGAACTAGTTTACAATCCCACCAACAGTGTAAAAGTGTTCCTATTTCTCCACATCCTCTCCAGCACCTGTTGTTCCCTGACTTTTTAATGATTGCCATTCTAACTGGTGTGAGATGGTATCTCATTGTGGTTTTGATTTGCATTTCTCTGATGGCCAGTGATGACGAGCATTTTTTCATGTGTCTGTTGGCTGTATGCATGTCTTCTTTTGACAAGTATCTGTTCATATCCTTTGCCCACTTTTTGATGGGGTTGGTTGTTTGTTTTCTTGTAAATTTGTTTGAGTTCTTTGTAGGTTCTGGATATTAGCCCTTTGTCAGATGAGTAGATTGCAAAAATTTTCTCCCATTCTGTAGGTTGCCTGTTGACTCTGATGGTAGTTTCTTTTGCTGTGCAGAAGCTCTTTAATTTAATTAGATCCCATTTGTCAATTTTGGTTTTTGTTGCCGTCGCTTTTGGTATTTTAGACATGAAGTCCTTGCCCATGCCTATGTCCTGAATGGTATTACCTAGGTTTTCTTCTAGGGTTTTTATGGTATTAGGTCTAACATTTTAAATCTCTAATCCATCTTGAATTAATTTTCGTATAAGGAATAAGGAAAGGATCCAGTTTCAGTTTTCTACTTATGGCTAGCCAATTTTCCCAGCACCATTTATTAAATAGGGAATCCTTTCCCCATTTCTTGTTTCTGTCAGGTTTGTCAAAGATCAGATGGCTGTAGATGTGTGGTATTATTTCTGAGGACTCTGTTCTGTTCCATTGGCCTATATCTCTGTTTTGGTACCAGTACCATACTGTTTTGGTTTCTGTAGCCTTGTAGTATAGTTTGAAGTCAGGTAGCATGATCCCTCCAGCTTTAAAACATAGACAAAGCAAAGGTAAAAAAGTTATTTGCCTCTTATTACCAGGATGAGTGACATTTACTTGGTGTAAACCATTTGAAATTCATTTTGTCTCTCATAGCTTATTGAAAATATTTTTAAAATTAGTATAGTAGGATATGCCTTTTTTTACACTGCAAAGAAAGAAGGGATACTTTCTAGCCTTCAGAGCGGGGGTGCCCATAATAATAATAGCAGCTGTCATCTCTTGGACTCTTATTACCTAAAGTGATAGGCACCATAATGAATCCTTTACATGTATTATCTCAGTCATTCTTTGCAAACAACCCAATGCAATAAGGACTGTTATTCCTATTTGGAGATAAGGAAGTTATCGCTAAGTAATCTTAAGAGATTAAATAATTTGCTCCAAGCACACAGCTAATAAGTGGTAGGATTTGCATCAAATGTTCTGACTCCAGAACCTAGACCCTTCATCACCAAGCTCTGCTACCCAATTAAATTCTCCATGTAAAAGCGACTAGTGGAAGTTGACATGGGCTCATACCTACTGTGTATGGTTTTAGGCTTAGTCCTGGACCTCTGGTGTTCTCATATACATCTCATGTAGCATTCTTATGCATACCCTTGAATTCAACTATTATCTGTGTACTGGAGAATTTTTTTTTTTTTTTTATCTATGACTGAAACATGTCTAAAACATTTTCACTTGTGATTTTTTTTGTTTTTGCTGTTGTTTTTTGTGGGGTTTTTTTTTGTTTGTTTGTTGTTTGTTTGTTTGTTTAGTAGCCACCTTGAATATAGCAGTACCTACCCGGTAACCTACTCCTCCTTTAGAATTCTGTATCTTAGTAAGGGCAACCATGTATGTACCCCTAAAGCATCTGGGTGTCTTCCTTGACTCAACTTTCCTCTTATCCACACATCTAGAAAGTGGTACCATATCTACCTCCTTAACATCACTTGAGTACATCCACATCTTCCATTCCATTCCCCTCTCTGGGCTACCAATGCCTCTCAGACTACTGTTACAACCTTTAAACTGGTCACCTTACATCCAGCCTTACTTTTTACATACTTTCCACTCTTTTAATAAAATGTGAGCATGTCACTCCTACGCAAAACTTTTCAGTGAGTTTCCGTTGTTCTCAGGATAAAAGTTCGAACTCCTTATTAAGACTTGTAAGGTTTTCCCCAGTCTGGCTTCCTCGTGCTGCTTTAGCCTCTTCTCTTGTCCACTTTGCCACTCATTGATTTTTGTCACCTTAGCACCTGTTAGAGTACTCCTACCCACCCCACCCCCGAGCCTTTCATTCACTGCTCCTCCTGCACGCCCTTGAGGTTCAGTTGAAACCTCAGTTCCTGAGAGGGGAGGCTTTCCTTTCCATAGCATCCATCACACATTTGCTTAATATCTCCCATCCTGGCTAGGCAGCAAGTTGTGTGTAGCAGAGACCTCTGATCCACCTCATTTCTAGCACCTCGAATGATTTCCGACACCTAAGAGATATTCAGAAATAATTTATAGAATAAATTACAGATGCAGTCTCTACCCTTTACAAGCTCAAAGTCCAATGAGAACCAGAGTATGGTAAAGAAGTAACTTCCATACATGGGATAAGTACTGTAATAAAATGCCACAGGATTGCAGAGGAGTGTGTGAGTGGTTAACTTTGCCTTGGGGGGAGCATTTTCCCTATATAACTCTGTATTACTGAAGAAATTGACTTCTGGCATTCAGAAACAAGGAGAGCTTTGCTGAGCAGTAGAATTGATTCACTTGCATTTTGCCTATTTTTTGTGCTTGCTTTTCGGGCGGGAGTTTTACAGTAGACTTTTAATATTCTAAGGTTATATATCAGGAACTTCAGAAAGTCTAACCTAGACACAGATGCTAAGTAATCAGCTAGCCATGCTCACTAAATTAACTAAACCAAGTCCTCCCTAATCAAAATCTTTGCTAGCCCTTTTATGTTCCCGATTACAAATCAGGCATCATGAATCTTTGCTTCAAATTCTAACAGCCAAAATTGATGGCATTGAATCCATGAATACCAGAGGTGTTGTTCATGTTGAGATTTTTATTTCTTGTCATTCCAGCTTTGACCGCCATTGAAGGCACAGCACATGGGGAGCCCTGCCACTTCCCTTTTCTTTTCCTGGATAAGGAATATGATGAATGTACATCAGATGGGAGGGAAGATGGCAGACTGTGGTGTGCTACAACCTATGACTACAAAGCAGATGAAAAGTGGGGCTTTTGTGAAAGTAAGTATTGCTCAGTAGGAGGCAGATCTGCATTGCTTTATGTTTAGGGCAATGTTTTTAAGGCCTTTTTCTAGTCATCCTTTTCCACATTGGTCAGAAATGGCCAACATTGCTAATGTCGTTATAGCCTTAAAGAGTGGACTTAAGAGTGGGAAGCATATGGTGTATTTAGTTTCAGGCTGTGTCATTCAAGTCACACTCACGTTTTTTTTGGAGATGGTTTTCCGTTGGTATACACAGGTGGTTTTGTTAAACCCTTCAGGCTGGTAAATTAACATAAAACTTTTGGGGGACAGTAAAGGAAACTGGGCCATTACGGAGAAGATTAATAGTGATTAGAAGAAAAATAAATAACTTTTAAAAAAATACTTAGAGTGAAATATGCTATGCCAGGGTAACATTTGACAAATACAGTATATTTAACCATCTTTAGTGTTAATGTCATTATAAAGATGCTGACCTCTAAGGAAAGCTGTGTTCAGGAAAAACTTCCTAACTATGAAAAAACAACAGAAAATCTTGAACATAACCCATTAAATACCAATTTTTTTTAAAAAATGGCTTTTACAGAGTATTTGGGCAATCCTAAAAGAGGAAGCACATCAAATATAGTCCATCTTTAGATGTAGGCCAGTGTGACTGGGTACTCCAGTTAATGCACCAGAATTTTTTTATATTATAAGAAGAATTTGCTTCTGTTTCTATAAATACTGGTTCTAATGAAATATGTTTCTTTTGATGAGTTCTTATAGTAGCAAAATAACTTTTGAAAAATCTTTAACAGTTCTGTGATTTTCAGTGTTATATGATTTTGAAAAATTGGTGAACTTGAACATTAAATCAGTTTCTATATTTAATAAAAATCAATTTTTTACTAATTAATAGTTAATCAAATATTTTATCCTCATAAAGATACACAGTATTTCCAATAGAGCTAAAGTGTCCTTTGGATATAACAGCATTTTTCTGACTACTGTGTTCTAATGTCCAGACCTTATTTTAGCTGACCTTGGCATGTTGTATTAGTCCATTCTCACACTACTATAAGGAAATACCTGAGACTGGGAAATTTATTAAGAAAGGAGGCTTAATTGGCTCACAGTTCTGCAAGCTGTACAGGAAACATGATGCTGGCATCTGCTTGGCTTCTGGCGAGGCCTTGGGAAACTTCCATGTGAGATGCAGCCATCTCATATGGTGGGAGCAGGAGCAAGAGAGATGGTGAGGAGCAAGGTGCCACATACTTTTAAATGACCAGATCTCGTGAGAACTTACTATCACAAGAACAGCACCAAGGGGATGGTGCTAAACCATTCATGAGAAACCATCCCTCTCACCAGGCCCCACCTCCAACACTGGGGATTACAGTTCAGTGTGAGATTTGGTGGGGACACTGATCCAAACCGTATCACATATAATCTGAAATTTTAGTTGAATTATATTTTTAAAAGTTAGCATTTCTAACAGAAAAGTACCCTCTAAGAGTAGCTTGGTATTGGTATTTCTATAAGAAAGTGATTTCAATGAATTATATATATATATTTTTTTAAGTTTTGTCTTGTGTCATGTAAAGGCCACACATAAGTGTTTTTAGAATCGTACTTGAGAATAGTGAAAGATCATTCATTACGTTTGTATGACTGCCCAAAAGAAAGAATAAATACTTATGGTTGATAATTGGTGTAGAATTAAAATCCATTTAAATGCATCTGACATTTTGTTTTTAGCTGAAGAAGAGGCTGCTAAGAGACGGCAGATGCAGGAAGCAGAAATGATGTATCAAACTGGAATGAAAATCCTTAATGGAAGCAATAAGAAAAGCCAAAAAAGAGAGTAGGTAGCACTGCTAAGTCCACTTTTCCCCCAAGACAGGCCATTACTGAGACAAATAGCAACTACATTATTTAAAAAATGGACTACCAGAGACACAGAAGATTTTTTTAAGTTCCATTACAAGAAAACGTAATATGACTTGCGGGCATTAGTAGCATTGCTTTTACCACACTTTAGTTTGTTAAGGTAAAATTGTTACACATACTGCTTACCATAACAGTGAGTAAAATGGCAATGATTGACTCAAGTTGTAGTAGTTTCTAAGAACCAAGAATGCATATACTATTTATAATTCAAAATGACATAAAACAAAAAGAATTGTTGTCAAGTACGTTTTTTTGGTTTTGCTTTGTAATTTTTGACTGGAATTTAGGAATTTGTGCTTGGAAAAAAAACAGAACAAGTGATTATCTCGTAACATCTTATGTCCTTTTAATTTCAGCTGACATTTTTATAGTCTGCAAAGATTTAAAAAGAAAATTGCAATGGTTATTTTTAGATCATATACTGGACACCATCATATTGTAATCTCTTACTGCAAATCTGGTGAACTTTTTTTAATAGAAAAGTAAAGTAATAGAATTACTGTTAGTATAATTAGACTATTTCAAGATATTAGGATAACAGGGAGAACTGGTACTTCATATGAAAAACAAAATAGCCAGCCAATCTGGGCAACATAGTGCAACCCTGTCTCTAAAAAAATAATTAAAAATTAGCCAGGCGTGATGGTGCACACTGTGGTCCCGCTGCTTGGAGGCTGAGGTGGGAGGATCACTTGATCTTAGAAGGTAGAGAGGCTGCAGTGTGCTGTGATTGCCTGGGCAACAGAGGAAGACCGTGTCTCAAAAAAAATTTTTTTTAATAAAAAAGCAGGATGTTTTTTACATATATAAGTAACATGACCAAATAGAAATAAGATTTATCAGAGGGGGTGGCTGGGCATGGTGGCTTATGACTGTAATCCCAGCCCTTTGGGAGGCTGAGGTGGCCAGGAGTTTGAAACTAGCCTGACCAACATGGTGAAACCCCATCTCTACTAAACATACAAAATTAGACAGGTGCAGTGGCACACGCCTATAATCCCAGCTACTGAGGAGGCTGAGGCAGGAGAATTGCTTGAACCCAGGAGGTGGAGGTTGCAGTGAACCGAGATTATGCCATTGCACTCCAGCCGGGCAACAAGAGTGAAACTCCGTATCTCAAAAGGTTATCAAAGGGGTTTTGTAACATAAAGAAATTATGCTGCATTTTAGTAGATCAAAAAAACTTAATGGCAGTTTCAGAACATTACTAATTTGGTTTTTGATTGTTTACATTTAAAGAGCTTATCGGTATCTTCAGAAGGCAGCAGGCATGAACCATACCAAAGCCCTGGAGAGAGTGTCATATGCTCTTTTATTTGGTGATTACTTGCCACAGAATATCCAGGCAGCGAGAGAGATGTTTGAGAAGCTGACTGAGGAAGGCTCTCCCAAGGGACAGACTGTAAGTACATTCTCAGTGAAGAATCTCTCTGCATGTAGCACTTGTTCATTTTAAAAGCAATTTACTCTCTTATGTCCTGACTTCTTTTAAAAAGTCAGACTGAAAGATAAAGTATCTTTAAATACTAATTTTGTGGCTAACCATTTTATCAGTCTTCTTGGATAGTCTTTTTCCTTAGTCTGGGAACATTTATAGTCAGTGAAGACATTTTTGCAGTTGTGCCTTGCCACAATTACATTTGTAGTTTTCCAAATTAGATCTGTAGAGAATGAAATATGAAGCTAATTATTTTTTATCTGAAATTACTCACCATTGCATTTTTCCAAAGTTCAGATGTTGCAGCTCATGTTAATCTTGGGTTTTTTTTTAAAAAAGTATTTTATTACAGAAGCAGTACATGTCCATTATAGGAAACTAGAAATACAAACTAACAAAAGAAGTACACATCACATATGTACCACCCAAATATGAGTAATAATATATTAGTGCATGCATATCCTTCTATAATAGATCTTTCTCTTTGTGTATATATACACGATATTTTTATTAAAATGAGATATCACTGTCTGTTGTTCTAGAACTTCACCTTTTCATCCCAGCACATTTTAAGTCACATAATATCGATACTATGTTCATATGATGTTGAACCCCAAAATTTTCTTTATACCTGTTTTGTCCAAACCAGTATTCAGTCCAGGACTCGACCTTTCATTTTGTTGTTATCTAGTATACCCCAGTGCCTTTTTTGTCTGTATTAGAGATAGGCACAGTTTTTCTGCAGAATATCCTACTTCAGTTTGTTTTTTCATGGTGGCTTTTAGTTTGTTTCTTCATCACCTGTATTTCCTGTCAGTAGGATGTCACAGCTAAAAGCTGATGAACACAAGTAAAATATTTTTGGCCAGACTACATTACAAGGGATGTTCTGTATTCTACATTGTATCACATCAGTTGATAACATATCTGGTTGTTTCCCCATTAATAATGCTAAGATTGACACCTAGATTTAGGGGACCATCATATTTATTTAAAATTCCTTCAATAATTCAAGTTTATTCAAGCTATGAGACTTGCTTAAAGATTAATGAAATATCTAATCACGAGGAAAGTCTGTTTTCAAACTATATGACCAATAACAGGAGTCATAGCAATTGTTTTCTTAAAACTGAATACCTAACAATTCTGCAGCTCTTTCCTCAGTATTTTATTATAAACAGATTATATCTTAATGGTTCCCTTTTGTTTTCAAAACTTTTTCCCTTCTTTGCATGAATCAGTTTGTATAAAAACATATATATTCTTTATTTTCAGAGGCGTTCTGCTCTGAAGAACAGTTTTACTTTATAAGGCGTCAGTTCCCTCTAATATTAGAACCTTACAAAACCACAGCACTTTATATGTTGCAAAGCATTCTCTCCATGAAAATTAATTCTAGTTGATGCAACAGACAAAACCAGAAAATCACAGTGGCTTAACTACAACTGTCTGAAATAACAGAGAGTTGTTTCTTGCTCATGCTAGATTTGATGTGGCTCTCCTGTTGGCGTCACTCTTTTCTGAATAGTGACTCCTGGTCATGGGCTGTTTCTGTTATGTAGCTACACTGATTGCTACACGGGGCTTCCACGCCACAATGAAGTGAGAAAAGAGAGCCTCAGGATTCATTAGAATGTTTTCAGGCTTACATCCCTGACAGCCATATCCCAGGCATGTGATTCTCCAGAGAGGCTGGGAAATGTAGAGGAGCTCATGATTTCAGTGAGCACTGCGGTCTCTGCCACACCTGCCTTTGTCACGTTAGCTTATACTTTCCAACAACAAGGACGATCCACAGAAGGCAAAGGATTGAAAAGGTTGAACTTCACCAGTGCATTGTTTGTTCCATTTTTTTGTTTTTATTTTTAGAAAATGATGTGTGCTCTAACATTGTAGAGCAGCCTTTCTCCCTGGACCCCTTCAACTTGACCCCTTGCTGCCTCTTTTTATATCTGGGATAGTTTATCTTGGTAATTCGTATCTTCTCTGTTTTCATAGTGTATTCCTGTCTGCATATATAGAGAAATATGCTGATGTACCGATAATGGGAGTTGTCTTCATAATGGTTGTTCATAAAGTCATGTTTACATGTATTCAGCTTTGTCTTTCTAGTTAATATTAAATTGTTTTCAAGCTAAACGTTTGTTGTTTAAACTTACATTTGGCTGGGCGCAGTGACTCACGCCTGTAATCCCAGTACTTTGGGAGGCCAGGGCGGGCGGATCACAAGGTCAAAGTTCAAGACCAGCCTGGCCAACATGGTGAAACCCCGTCTCTACTAAAAATACAAAAAAAAAATTAGCTGGGCATGGTGGCAGCACCTGTAATCCCAGCTACTCGGGAGGCTGAGGCAGGAGAATTGCTTACCCAGGAGGCAGAGGCTGCAGTGAGCCGAGATTGCACCACTGCAGTCCAGCTTAGGCGACAGAGCAAGACTCTGTCTCGAAAAAAATAATAAAAATAAAGTTACGTTTGATCCGGTTCTCCCACCGCCCCCGCTGTGGGTCTCAGAAGCTCGCGCTGCCGGAGGAGTGGTAGTGGCCCGGCAGCCCAGTTTCGCCAAGGCTCTCCGCGCGCCGCGGCCCGCAGGCACCCGGCACACGCCTTCCCTGCCACCAGGATGCCCAGGAGGAAGGTCAGCTCTGCCGAAGGGGCCGCCGAGGAAGAGCCCAAGAGGAGATTGGCACGGTTGTCAGCTAAACCTCCTGCAAAAGTGGAAGCGAAACCGAAAAAGGCAGCAGCAAAGGATAGATCTTCAGACCAAACAGTGCAAACAAAAGGGAAAAGTGGAGCAAAGGGAAATCAGGCCGAAGTGGCTAACCAAGAAACTGAAGAAGATTTACCTGCAGAAAGCGGAGAAACGATAACTGCGGAGAGTCCAGCCTCTGATGAAGCAGGAGAGAAAGAAGCCAAGTCTGATTAATACCATATACCATGTCTTACCAGTGGTCCCTGTCTCCCTTCTTGTACAATCCAGAGGAATATTTTTATCAACTATTTTGTAAATGCAAGTTTTGTAGTAGCTCTAGAAACATTTTTAAGAAGGAGGGAATCCCACCTCATCCCATTTTTTAAGTGTAAATGCTTTTTTTTAAGAGGTGAAATCATTTGCTGGTTATTTTTTGGTACAACCAGAAAATAGTGTGGGATATTGAATTATGGGAGGCTTTGACTATCTCCGGTGTCAGCTTAACATTCCATACATGGGGGTTAGTTTTTACATCCTATAATACAAAGCATATTAAATGGCAATATGGAGTCAGTCCTGCATTTAATGTCTTGAACATTTTAAATTACTTCCATTCTCATGTTGTTTTTTAGTAGAATTGTTTCCTAAAGAAAAGCACTCCTCGATCATGGCGCTCCCTGTCGGAATTGTGTGCACTCTGTAACATGTTTGGTTGTGGTAGTCCTGTTTTCCTAGTAACTTTGTTACTGTGCTGTGAAAGATTACAGATTTGAATATGTAGTGTACATGCTATTCAGTTGTGAACTGGTGGGCCGTATGTAACAGCTGAGCAACATGTGAAGATACTGGTACTTGATACCCTCTTAAGGAAAATTTGCTTCCAAATTTTAAGCTGGAAAGTCACTAGAATAACTTTAAAAAAGAATTACAATACATGGCTTTTTAGAATTTCGTTACATATGTTAAGAATTATGTACAAATTGAAATGTCTGTACTGATCTTCAACCAATAAAATCTCAATTATGAAAAAAAAAGTTACATTTGATTGTGGCCGGGTACAGTGGCTCACGCCTGTAATTTCAGCAGTTTGGGAGGCTGAGGTGGGTGGATCACTTGAGGTCAATAGTTCGAGACCAGCCTGGCCAACATAGTGAACCCTTGTCTCTACCAAAAAATACAAAAACTAGCCGGGCATGGTGGCATACGCCTCTACATAGTCCCAGCTACTCGGGAGGCTGAGGTGGGAGAACCACTTGAACCCAGTAGGCAGAGGTTGCAGTGAGCCAAGATCACGCCCCTGCACTCCAGCCTGGATGACAGAGTGAGACTCTGTCTCAAAAAAAAAAAAGGCCACAAATAAGTAAAATTTTTTTTAATGTTACATTTAATTTAATTGTGTAATGTGTAAAACCCTGAATGCTTTTCCAAGGCTCCTTAATCCACGTTTGTACATACTTGAATTCAAGTCTTTTAGCATTTAAAGACTCTTGCATTTTTTAGTAGTATATAAAACTGTGTCTGTCTTGGATATACCTTCACCAACTCAAGATTTCTTACTTTATCATTTATTTCAGGCTCTTGGCTTTCTCTATGCCTCTGGACTTGGTGTTAATTCAAGTCAGGCAAAGGTAATACTATTAAAACTTTATTGCATGTTACAGTTTGAATTGAATAAATGTGTGCCTGTGTTCAGTTAAACATTGTTTGTTCTTTCACAGGCTCTTGTATATTATACATTTGGAGCTCTTGGGGGCAATCTAATAGCCCACATGGTTTTGGTAAGTAGACTTTAGTAGAAGGCTAATAACATTAATATCAGAAGAATTTGTGGTTTATAGCAGCCACAACTTTTTCAGCTTTCATGATCGAGATTTGCTTGTATTAATACCAAATACTCAGTTGAACTTCCTTCAAATTCTTGTTAATGGATATAACACATGGAATCTACATGTAAATGAAAATCGATGGCGTCCACAATTTTTCTTTAAAATGATTAGTTTGGCTGATTGCCCCTAAAAAGAGCGATCTGATAAATGTCTCTTTTTAAATTTTCTCTGAGTTGGAATTGTCAGAATCATTTTTTAATTAGATTGTCATAATTTTTAAAACTTTAGTTTTTCCAAATTTTATAAATAGTGGCTATAGAAAAAGAACGTGAAATATTATACATTATTTTGCAACAGTGCCCTAAAGATTGTTAAAGTTCATGAAGTTATTTGTGCAGAATGACTCCAGAGAGCTCTACTTTCTGTTTTTTACTCTTCATGATTAGCTATCTTCCCATTTATTCTGGTCATTTATTGCTAGTGGCACTTTGCCTTCTTCCAGTAGTCTCATTTTCCCTATTTTGCTGTTACTTTTTCTTTGCTAATTTGGAAGATTAACTCATTTTTGATAAAATTGTGTCTTAAGATTAAAACTGGTTCCAAGCAAAAGCCCTTATAATTTTTCTCTTACGAGTAAAATGCACACACTTGAAAAATAAAGTTTGTAACATCTATTTTGATTGCTCTAGGAACTACATTATTTATTTATTTGTTCTTAGCTATGGCCTTCTTGTTGAAGTTGCTGAATAAATTACCTCAAAACCTAAAACTTAGCATAAATAAGGTGTTAGTGTACTTGGATCAAATGACAGCAAAATTCTGGGGATGCTTAGCTTGATTTGTTCCACGAAGAATGCCACTGAGGTACGTGAAACTGCTGCCTCCTCACGTGAAGTTGTTTTACAGGGTTACAGATACTGGGCTGGCATCGGCGTCCTCCAGAGTTGTGAATCTGCACTGACTCACTATCGTCTTGTTGCCAATCATGGTATCTATGTTTTCCCTTTTACCTTTCAGGGAAAAAAAAAATAAATGAAATTAACTTTAAACATTTCTATTTTTATTGTTCTATTTGAAGTGTTAAAAATGGCTGTTTTATGTAGACTCATCTTTAAACTAGTTAAGGTTCAGAAGTACTTTTTTTTATATAATGTTTTGCTTTAGGTTCTATTTATGTTGTGAAAAAAGTTCAATTTATTAATAGATTACTGATTTGCGATCTATATAGACTACCGTAAAAACAGATTCCTTTAACATTGTGTTTGTCAGCGTTTGGTAGCTAGAATTGTACTTCTCTCTGGAACAATTCTTCTGATTTTCCTCAACCGTATTATTTTATCCCTCTATTTCAGTTGCTAGTGATATCTCGCTAACAGGAGGCTCAGTAGTACAGAGAATACGGCTGCCTGATGAAGTGGAAAATCCAGGAATGAACAGTGGAATGCTAGAAGAAGATTTGATTCAATATTACCAGTTCCTAGCTGAAAAAGGTGATGTGCAAGCACAGGTACGTGTTTAAACATCTCACCAAGTATCTTTACTGCATTGTGTATTTTAATCTGTGGGGGACAGGAGCAAGCACTTATATCTGTAAGTTACATTTTCATTGCCCTGAGCAATTATGAACTACATATTAGAATCACCTGAGCCCCTTAAAAAAAAATACCAAGAGTCTCACACTCTTAGGATATTCCATTTCGGTTAGTGTGGGATGGGACCTAGGCGTTGGTTCCTGAAACTGTCCAGGTGACTCTCCCATGTACTGCCGCTGAAAAATCACTGCTTGAACAGAGCAGCATTAACACCGACGATGAAGGCTCTTACTAGAGTCACCAATGATGAAAACTGTCACTTTCTGTAAACAAGAAGTCCCTGGAATATTTGCAATATCAGATGCTCTTCAGAGCTATTTACCGTTCATGTTTTCTTCTGCTCATCTTAAATCATAATTTCCTCAAGGTCAAGAACAGAAGTAAGCTCGTTTAATGGAAATTGTATAATGTCCATCAAAGTGCCATGTGTGCACACACACGTTTTGTGACTTCTTTTAATATTAAAATAAAAAGAACTTTAACATTTACATTTTTTTCCACTAAGTTTGCAATTATTTCTAATTTAGGACATGTACAGATGAGCATTAGATACTTATTAAGAACAGTTGGTTTTAAGACTAGCAGTGGAGTCTTAAGAAAAAAAAACGTAGTGAAAGGTAGATCTAAATGTTAGCTGATAGACTTATAATAAACTTGTTCAACATCTTATTTTTACACTAATGTAAAATTTAATTTACTTAAAATTTTCTGTTTTACTTGCTTTCTGTGTATCTTGCTTTTCGTGTTTACTTTTCTCTCCTTTCTTGCCCTTTTTTGGTTTGAGTGCTTTTTCCTGTCGCATCTCTTCCCCTCTGCTAGCATGATGGCTACTCTTGTAGTGGTTATCTAGCAATCACAACATGCATCCTTGACTTACCAAAGTCTGGTACAATGAGCACTTTTACCATTTCCAGGACAGCACAGAGATCTCAGAGTATTCTGTGTGTGTTTGATTTTATATCTTTTGGTACCATGAGATACTGTTGTTTTGTACAGTCCATATTAATTTATATTTATTTTCAAATTTACCTTTTCATTGCTTTTTATTATTTTTTTTTTTTATTTTTTGAGACAGATCCTTGCTCTGTTGCCCAGTGCCACTATCTCGGCTCACTACAACCTCCGCCTCCTGGGGTCAAGCGATTCTGGTGCCTTAACCTCCCCAAATAGCTGGGAATGCAGGCATGCACCACCACACCCAGCTGATTTTTGTATTCTTAGTAGAGATGGGGTTTCACCATGTTGGTAGGCTGATCTTAAACTCCTGGCCTAAGTGATCCTGCCCACCTCGGCCTCCCAAAGTGCTGGGATTACAGGCGTGAGCCACCACACTGGGCCAGCTCTTTCTTACTGTATCTTCCAGCTTCTAGTAATTTTCCTTCTTTCTGAAAAGCACCCATTTGTGTATTTCCTTTAGAGGAGGTTCACTGGGGACAAATTCAGTTTTAATTTATGTGAAAATGCTTTATTTCACCTCCACTTTAGAAGGATACTTTGTGTTTTTGTTTTTTGTTTTGTTTGTGTTTTTGAAATGAAGTCTTGCTCTGTCACCCAGGATGGAGTGTAGTGGCACTATCTCGGCTCACCGTAACCTCTTGCTTGCCAGATTCAAGCAATTCTCCTGCCTCAGCCTCCCAAGTATTTGGGATTACAGACGTCCACCACCATGCCCAGCTACTTTTGTATTTTTAGTAGAGATGGAGTTTCACCATGTTGGCCAGGCTGATCTTGAACTGCTGGCCTAAGTGATCCTGCCCACCTCAGCCTCCCAAAGTGCTGGGATTATAGGCA
Organism: Macaca fascicularis; assembly: GCF_037993035.2. Classification (NCBI taxonomy): domain Eukaryota; kingdom Metazoa; phylum Chordata; class Mammalia; order Primates; family Cercopithecidae; genus Macaca; species Macaca fascicularis. The sequence goes on along the minus strand of NC_088381.1, from coordinate 149,463,889 downwards.
TGAGCCACCACACCTGGCCAGCTCTTATTTCTTACTGTATCTCCCAGCTTCTAGTAAGTTTCTTTCTTTCTGAAGAGCACCCATTTGTATTTCCTTTAGAGCAGGTTCACTGGGGACAAATTCAGTTTTAATTTATGTGAAAATGCCTTGATTTCACCTCCACTTTAGCAGGATACTTTGTGTTTTTGGTTTTTGTTTTGTTTGTTCATTTGTTTGTTTTTTGAGACGAAGTCTTGCTCTGTCGCCCAGGATGGAGTGCAATGGTATGATCTTGGCTCACCTTAACCTCTGCCTCCCAGGTTCAAGCAATTCTCCTGCCTCAGCCTCCCAAGTATTTGGGATTACAGACGTCCACCACCACGCCCAGCTAATTTTTGCATTTTTAGTAAAGACTGGGTTTCACCATGTTAGCCAGACTGGTCTTGAACTCCTGACCTTAGAGAGTCCACCCGCCTTGGCCTCCCAAAGTGCTGGGATTACAGGCATGAGCCATTGTGCCTAGCCTGTGTTTTATTTGAGAAAGCGTCTCTCTCTGTCACCCAGGCTGGAGTGCAGTGGCACAACACAGCTCACTGCAGCCTTGACCTCTCCAGGCTCAGGTGATCCTCCCACCTCAGGCTTTCAAGTAGCGGGGACTACAGGTATATGCTACCACGCCCGGCTAATTTTTCTATTTTTTTGTAGAGACAGGATTTTGCGATGATGCCCAGGTTGTTCTTGAACTCCTGGGCTCAAGTGATTCACCTTTGACCTCCCAAAGTGTCGAGGTTACAGGTGTGACCCACAGCACCTGGCCGCAAATGGTGCTTTGCAATTACAAGTATACGTTTTTACTTTTCAAAATTTTTAGGTTAAAGTAGAATAACATTTTCAGGAGTTAAGACTAAATCTTTTAGTTTTTTGAGTCCTGAACAGAAACCATTTTACGATCAAATCATTTCTTGTTGGTTTGATTTTAATTGTGTGCCAGATGCTACCACTTACTTTTGCCTTGTTTGTGATCATTTTCAGGTTGGTCTGGGACAACTGCATCTGCATGGAGGACGTGGAGTAGAACAGAATCATCAGGTAACTACCCTGTTCCTAGGGCTTTGCACCTCAGTTATAGCAGGAAATGATGTTCTCAATATATTTCTTGCTGAGTCAATGCCAGTATCAAACTTGTGTCATTTAAACACCCATCACAAATGAGCTTTCAAGATGTAACCAACCCCTAAGAAAGCTGAAAAATACAAATACTAGTGCCTACTATGTGCCATTCACTGCAGGATGCAATATTGGACAAAATAATTTTGGTCTTTCCCCTTTTGGAGCTTTAATAGGAGCATTAGATATTTTTTAAATGATCACACCAAATATAAATTGTGGTTATTCTTACAAAGGAAATTCAAAAGATACAATAATTGGTTAATGGATAGGAAGTACCACTTGGCAGGGAAGACTCCCATAAAGAGAAGTAGAGAACATTTTAGTTGACACTGGAGATAAGGTCCTTCCAGGCCAAAAAGAACAGTATGTGCATAGACCCAGAGACAGGAAGGAATATGGCTAGTTTGCCCATACTACAGGAATGTGGCTGGTCTGCCCATAGTACATGAAACAGAAATAAGATAAGCAATGCCTGATCACATCAGCATATCCCTGTAGCACTTCAGGGAGCTACGAAGATCAGCATGTTCAGATTTGAAAAGAGCTTTGGCTGCAGTATAGAAAATGAATTAGAAGACCCCAAGAATAAAATCAGGCAGATCAGGGAGGGGAATATTCCGGAAGTTCAGGTGAGAGAGAATGTGGCTTGGACTAGAACTACGGTAATGGAAGATAGTAATGGATTCAAGACGTATTTGGTGGTAAATGTAACAGGACTTAGTGATGGATAGAGTATGAGTGAAGGGGGGCTGATACCTTAAGCAACCAATAAGGTGGTATTGCCATTTGCTTAAATTGAGCTGCTGGAGGAGAAACAAGTTGAGGTCAAGGAGAAAAGATTTTAGGGGTATGTTCAGGCATTGGATAGGGTGTTCAGAGGTAGTTGAATAGACTGGATTGAAGCTGAAAATACAAATTTAGGAGTTGCCATCATCTTGATGGTGTGTGAAGCTATGGGAGTAGATGAGTTGGCTTAGAGAATGCCAAGTGAGAATGGAGTCCAAAACTAAGCCCTGAAGAACTTTAATGTTCAGAAGTCAACTGATAGAAAAATAACCAGCAAAGGAGACTTAGGTGGTACCCGTAGAGTTAGGATGGAAACCAGGAGAGAGTGACATCTTGTAAGCCAAGCAGAGAGTCTGTCGAGAAGGAAGCCATGATGGACTCTGCCAAATGTTGCAGAGAAAGGTGGAGTGAGGTGAGCTGAAATTTAGATTGGCAATATGAAGGTCATCAGTGGCCTTGACGAGCTGTCTTTTTGATGTAGCGTATGGAAGCCAATTAATACTAGATGACAGAGTGAATTGAAGTGCATGTCACCATTTATTCGAGAAGCTTGGCTGTGAAGGGAAGTAGCTAACAGAACAGTCATCATTGGAGAGAAATTGAGGGTCTAAAGGAGCTACATATCTTGTATGTTTTGGTTTGAGTTTTTTTATTTTATTTATTTATTTATTTTTAAGACGGGATCTCGCTTTGTTATCCAAGCTGGAGTGCAGTGGCACAGTCTTGGCTCACTGCAACCTCCACCTCCTGGCTTCAACTGATTGTCCCACCTCAACCTCCCGAGTAGCTGGGAATACAGGTGCATGCCACCATGTCAGGCTAATTTTTGTATTTTTAGTAGAGACGGGGTTTCACCATGTTGGCCAGGCTGGTCTCGAACTCCTGACCTCAAGTGATTCGCCCATCTTGGCCTCCCAAAGTGCAGGGATTACAGGTGAGAGCCACCACACCCTGCTGAGTTTTAGTTTTTGATAACGAGATTATAGAATGTGGTTGAGGGGGAACTGGTTCCAAAAGAGGGAGAAGTTAAGTCAGCAAGGAAAAGAAGAGGAATAACCAATGGTACAAGGTCCTTAAAAGAAATGGGCGGCAATACAGTTGAGAGTGGTGATAATGAATTTCTGTGACGCTAGTGTGTTTACTTAAGTGATTTTTAAGTAGGGTCAAGAATTTTTGTCTAAACAGTACAAGAGGAAATTGTATTCCTTTAGAGAACAATGAAAATATGCTCCATGTCTTGGAAAGGCTTCTTAGTTTTTCCTTTCTCCCAGGTTATCATTAGAGAAATAGACCAAAGAAGTCAAGCTGCTCTTAAATGTGTCTTTTAAGCAGGCTGATGTTCATTTTGCCTAAAAATAACAGGAGCCTTCTTGGACCTTAAGTTTAGGAGACATAAGAAATTTCTTTGTATCTATAATTATGCAGTGACTTAATGATAAATGGTACAGTTATTTGGTAAAATAAGACTTCTAGATGTTCCGATTTCTCTTTCAAAATATTCGTGACTGGGTATTCTTGTTTTTAAAGCACTGTAATATATAACAAGATTTTTTAAATGTTCCTGAAATAATTATTTTGGCTGAAAGTCAAAAGCAGATTCTGTTTAAAACTAATTATTTTAATAAATTCTTTTCTCACAGAGAGCATTTGATTACTTCAATTTAGCAGCAAATGCTGGCAATTCACATGCCATGGCCTTTTTGGGAAAGGTACTGTACATCCTATGAATGTTTTATGCAATAGCAAGAGGTGTTTGCATAATTAGCATGTATTGTGTTCAGGATCTACAATTTACCAAAAATAAATTGGAAATAAAATTTCTAGTGCACGACTATTATATCTTAAAGTGCTGTTCAGAGGCATTTTCTTAGGCAACTTAAATATAACATAGTGTTTGCGGCTGGGTGCGGTGGCTCACGCCTGTAATCTCAGCACTTTGAGAGGCCGAGGTGGGTGGATCATGAGGTCAGGAGATTGAGACCATCCTGGCTAACATGGTGAAACCCTGTCTCAAAATACAAAAAATTACCCGGGCATGGTGGCGGGTGCCTGTAGTCCCAGCTACTCGGGAGACTGAGGCAGGAGAATGGTGTGAACCCAGGAGGTGGAGCTTGCAGTGAGCCGAGACCGCACCACTGCACTCCAGCCTGGGTGACAGAGCGAGACTCCATCTCAACAACAACAAAAAAAACATACTATTTACTCATCAGTATGTTAATTCTCCATTGAAATTAACTCTCACTGAGCGCCTACTTTTTGTGTATTGTATGCAATAATGAGGAACGTATTCTTGATGCTGTGCAGTTTTTTGCTAAGACTCTCACAGTTGCCTGTTTCCTTCCATACTGAATAGAGGCAATTAGAGTTTGTTGAAATTTATCTGCAGAGCTTTTAATTGTCTTAAATGTGGTAGCCATGACCCACCTCTTCTCATTGTAGCTATGTTCTCAATCAAGGGAACAGAACATTTAAGTGTAGAAACTTTATAAATAAATTACATATGTCATGGAAGAATCTCAAAACTTTTTATTATTTTGAAACGTACTATAAATCAATGGGTATTTTCACTTCTAAGTAAATCCTGAAGTAAGGAAGTTTAGATGGAATATATCACAAAGGTTTTTACAACAGGGAAATTTCATCATGATTTGCCTCATGATCATACTAGTAATTGGGGTGTGGTAACTACATTTAAATATTCCAGCTGTTCCGTAGCATGGAACTTGGTATTTCCCATCTGTTTTTGTTAAGCATTTAAGAACCTTTCATTCCTCTTTTGGTTCTTGCTCTCAATTACTGTCACTGTCTTTAAAAACTATCTTTTAAATGTATTGTTTCTTTAACATGTATGTGAATAAAGGCGGTCTTGACCATTCTGTTTTTCTTTCTCTCGGCCTTTTATCATTCTCCATACCTGATACTCTAATCGTTTAGTGTTTAAACCCTTTTCAAATAAACCTTTTAGTTACTTCATTTCCTGAACTTAAGACCCACTTGTGATCTTATCCTGGGGAAAGTAGTGGTAGAGGAGAAAGAAGAATGAATGCTGCAAGCAGCTCCCCCTTTCCTTGTTGAATCACTGATCTGATCCTAAGCAACTTACTAACCATTTGACTGCCCTGGAATAGAGTGAGAAAAATGATTTATGCTGGGCTTAAAGATTTCTTCTGAGACTAGTATATGAGCTGATTTTATGTATTCATGTTTACAAGTAAGGCATAAATTTGAGGTGGCATCAAAATATATAATTATTAAAATGTTTGCTTTTAAGGGTTTACTTTTAATTCTTTTTTTTTTTTTTTTTTTTTTTTTGAGATGAGGTCATGTTTTGTGGCCCAGTCTGGAGGGCAGTGGCAAGCTCTCAGTTCTCTGCAGCCGCAGCCTCCAGGCCTCAAGTGATGCTGCTGCCTCAGCCTCCCGAGTAGCTGAGATTACAGGCGCATGCCACCACGCCTGGCTAATGTTTGTATTTTTAGTAGAGACAGGGATTTGCCATATGCCCGGCTGGTCTCGAACTCCTGACCTCAGGTGATCTGCCCACCTTGGCCTCCCAAAGTGCTGGGATTACAGGCATGAGCCACTGTACCCAGCCTTTGATTTTAATTCTGAAATATCCTGTGGGGAATTCTAAATATTTTGGAAAGATTTCATGAGATCTAACAAAACCCAAAAGGCGATGAGAAAGGAGAAAAATGTAATTCGAGAAAGGGTTACAGCTCTTACTGAAATTGGGATCTGTTTTCCAGATGTATTCGGAAGGAAGTGACATTGTACCTCAGAGTAATGAGACAGCTCTCCACTACTTTAAGAAAGCTGCTGACATGGTAAGGCTTTGTCTCAGTGTACTGAAATGTGTACCTTATTGCTAATATTTAAATAAATAAATTTGTTATATTAAAAGGTTAATCATAGCCAACTCATGCTATACATTATTGAAACTGCTTATTAGGTATGATTCATGTGAATGTATTAATTAGACAAAGCCCTCCTGATAAAAAGCAATTTTCTTAGGGACCATACTGTTGATTTTTAATTGTTAAGTTTCACTGAGAAGTTTCCTAATCAGGGAAATACTGATTTTTAGTAATGGAACTTGAAGTTATATAATCTACCCTATTTATATTGCAACATGAAATTGAAAAGCTTACATAATAGGGTACTTTTGATAATCATAGTACATAATTTGGGCTTTCTCTGGCTCAGAAAACTGCATATGAATACCTACAATTTTGTATGTCTTCAGTATGTACACTTACCTCTCTGTCAACTATTATACATGTTACCGTAGTTCCAGATATCACTTGAATGTTTTCTGAAGGAATGCTGTGACAGTCTTTTTAAAGATGTCTTCTGTCCCTCTAAGTTTAGGCAAATGCTAGATTCTTTTTTTTTCTAGTCCCAAAACAGTGATTCTCTTTGCTCTATGACACTCCAATAATCCTAAGTATATATTTTTGTCACCTGATTGCAGCATTGCTATTATTACATGATTGTGCTCTTATTACAAGATGTTCCTTGATACCTTCCCTCTTTATTGGGGTGGGATGTTACCAATGAAAAACTGCAAAAATGTGACCTGCTTTTCATTTTGATGAAATAACATTAGTCATGCTTTATGTCATAAATTCATGGTACAGATGTTCATAAAGTAAGTCACCAAAATTGAATTCTAAATGACTTTACTCTTGACTCTTTTTCAGCAAATTACTCAAAGCCCCCAAATGTCTAAAAGCCAATAAATATTATGTTTAGTCTGATGAGAAGAAATTTTGTTTTGAACTGAAAAGTACTAAGACACATTTTTGAATATGCTTACAAATGATTTATTTTGCAGTTATTTATTCTTGCCTATTTTTGAATGAATTCTTTTCACTCTTTTGTCTGATTTCTCTGGTTTGCAGGGCAACCCAGTTGGACAGAGTGGGCTCGGAATGGCCTACCTCTACGGGAGAGGAGTTCAAGTTGTAAGTGTTCAGTCTGACATTCTGACTTTAATAATCAGTCGGCTGGAGAGGTAGGGACGTGTTCCTTAATTAGCTTCCAGTCAGCCCAGGTGGGGCTGTTCCATTGTAAGCAAAGCTGAACCTCTTCCTGTTGTCTGAGTTTGTCTCACTACCACCCCACACCCGACAGACACCCTCTCAGCTCTCTTAGAACAGCTCTGTGTCTGGCACTTTCTCCCAAAGGTGTGGAACTGTTTCTTGTTCTTCCATCTCTGCTCTCTACCTGACCTGCTCTAACCATTTCTCAGGACTTTATCTCCTTGCCTCCTTTTTTACTCAAGCCTGACAAAATGCATAACTGCCTTCCATTTAGGAGGAGGAAAGCTTTCTGTTCTGCCCTTTGCCCCTTCTAGCTACCACCTCTCTTCTCCCAGCCCTTCACTCAGAGTCAAACTAAGCTGCTGCCATTCACTCTTGAGTTCTTAGCAATCGAACTTCTGCTTCATGGAACTATACTGTCTGTACAGATCACCAGTAACCTCCTAAATGTCAGTCCAATTGACATTTTTTGGTTGTACCTCACTTGACCTCTCCCTTCCCTGGTGTTCTGTCTGTGTCTGGGTTTCCTTGGCCATTGCATCTCATCCTTTGGTGCAGCCTCCTCGTATTGGATGTCCCTGGATTCATATTGCTGTTGCCTTCTCTATATGATCTTTCCAAGTAATATGTCCTTTTGATTTGAGGCTGAAACTAAGAGCTAGGTTTAAGAGCTAGGTTTTTAATATCTATAGGTATTCTCTAACACAAAAGATAGTAATGTGTTCTCATTTTGAGGCCTTGTAGTCATTCTAGGACACTAAAATTCAGTAGTAACCTTTATTTTAACTTTTCTCCTTGGATACATATGACCTTTGAAGTATAATAATAATGTAGTGTTTGGTAAGGTACACAGGGAATAAAAGAATAAGGAGAGAATTTTCCTTCTTTAATTTTAGGAAAATTGAGGTTTAAAAAGGATTAATTGGTTAGCAGAGAAGATTGACTGTTTCTTAGTTCCTGGTCTGAAGTTCTACTAGTGTTTATGCTTTCTGAGAGCAGCATACAAATCGTTTCACAAAAACTCCTTTTTGCTTTTCTTCACCGCCTTAAATATTAATCCCCCTATGACTTAATGTATATTATTATCTATTATAAGAATTAGAAAGTGGTCTTTTTAATGGCTCTTCAGGAATTTTTTTATATGCTTTGTTCATTTTTTAAATAAATCTCTTAACTTTTGAGTATGTCAGCCTTTTGAGCGTTCTCATCATATGACATCTTTTTCTACAGAATTATGATCTAGCCCTGAAGTATTTCCAGAAAGCTGCTGAACAAGGCTGGGTGGATGGGCAACTACAGCTTGGTTCCATGTACTATAGTAAGTAACATTGGAATTAATGGTGGATACACCAAGATCTAAATTAAGCTGTTTTCCTCTGGATGGCGTTATGATATGGAAATGGGTGTTACCAAATTCTGGCTGGTTAAATGTTCTGCCAGTTCAATGATTTATACATCTTGTGTTTTTCATTGTAAATTATATTAATCTGTATCAATATGCTAATTTGTATTAGATTCACATATTTACTCAGTAAGAATTCTTTCATTAGAGTTTTATTCCTCATATATAAGCCTCCTCTGATGCTTAACTAAATCTTAAGTCTATTATCTCATGTGATTTTTTTTTTTCTTACAGACGGCATTGGAGTCAAGAGAGATTATAAACAGGCCTTGAAGTATTTTAATTTAGCTTCTCAGGGAGGCCACATCTTGGCCTTCTACAACCTAGCTCAGATGCATGCCAGTGGCACCGGTGTGATGCGATCATGTCACACTGCAGTGGAGGTAAGGTCTTTTCTACCAGCTTGTGTATAGGGAGTTGATTTGCCCAGCAGGAAAATCTGTGCTTTTAATTCTGGTTTTCTTGGTATGTTTTCTTACATAGTTCTAGACTCAGCCTACCTAGCTTTGATATACTGAGGGAAGACTAAGGGGTCAGTGTGTAATTATTATACTTACTTATTATAGTCTCTCCTTATTAGAATCAACTGTGTAAGGGGAGACATTGGTGTCTGCAGTATCTCTCGCACCTAAGACAGTATCTGATAATAATCAGCATCAAAAAAAAACATGTGAGCTGGGCACAGTGGCACATGCCTGTAGTCCCAGCTACTTAGGAGGCTTGAGCCCAGGAGTTCGAGACCAACCTGGACAACATAGAAAGAGCCTATCACTTTAAAAAAAAAAAAAAAAAAAAAAGGAAAGAAAAAAATTGAATGAATGTTCCAAAAAGGAATGCTAAGATCTCCTAATTGGAAATTTTCCTCTTAGCTCTTTCTTAGACCTGGCACTTTAGAGTGACATTGATAAATGCTTAGCAGAGTTTCTAAATCTCTGTACTTTAGTTCACTCACTTGTCAGATGGGGCTGTTGACAGGACTTACGTCATAGGGTGGCCCTTCATGAACCTCACGGGAGGATTAAGAATCATAATACACATAAACCATTAGAACAGTACCTGGGCAGAGTAAGCCGGGCGCGGTGGCTCACGCTTGTAATCCCAGCACTTTGGGAGGCCGAGGTGGGCGGATCACAAGGTCAGGAGATCGAGACCACGGTGAAACCCCGTCTCTACTAAAAATACAAAAAATTAGCCGGGCGCGGTTGTGGGCGCCTGTAGTCCCAGCTAGTTGGGAGGCTGAGGCAGGAGAATGGCGTGAACCCGGGAGGCGGAGCTTACAGTGAGCCGAGATCGCGCCACTGCACTCCAGCCTGGGCGACAGAGCGAGACTCCGTCTCAAAAAAAAAAAAAAAAAGAACAGTACCTGGGCAGAGTAAATGGTCATTTTTGTAGTACAATGATTGTGTACTGTTATTTTTTTATAAACCCGTTGACTTCTAAAGAGTAAGTGAAAACTTTAAATAAGTATCTCAAACTTTTATGTCTATTCAAGAAAGCTACCAGAAACTGAAAGAGCAAGCTTAATAATTATCTGTAGCCAAAGTGCGTAAGTGATTTTCTGGTATATCGGTCTTACTTTCTTTTACTGATGTTTTATTCCCCACCTCACACAGTTGTTTAAGAATGTATGTGAACGAGGCCGTTGGTCTGAAAGGCTTATGACTGCCTATAACAGCTATAAAGATGGCGATTACAATGCTGCAGTGATCCAGTACCTCCTCCTGGCTGAACAGGGCTATGAAGTGGCACAAAGCAATGCAGCCTTCATTCTTGATCAGAGTAAGGTTCATTTTACTCCTACCTTAGGTTTAGAATGCACGAGTTCATACCAGTGAGCTGTTTAATCTGTTCAAAAAGAAAAGCTACTAGGAAGCATTCTTTATTATTATAACTGGAACTGAACACACATGCTTAAGTTATTAATATTTTACTTTAGCCATCAAAGTTAGTTTTATAACCAGAGTTGACTGAAGAAATGGATTTGACATTCATTTTAAAATTAAGCCCTTTGCATAAATATATTTTTCAAAATACAGTGGATACAAAAATGCCATTTTCCCAACACTGTGTAGAAAAGTGGCTCAATAGTCTCATGATTGGTTCTATAGATAAAACATGTTTCACAAAGGAGTGCACTCTTGCATCCGGTGATTGCTTTGAACTCACTATTTTAGTTCAGTAATTGTCTAATTTCAGCATTTGTTTTAATTCTTATATCCTAATTCTTCTTTAACTTATGCTTCACCTGTCCTCCCTACTTTGCAAATGAAAATTAAGTCTAGTGCCTTTTCTTAAATGCCTGATTTGTATTTCGTTTCTTTTCCTGTAGGAGAAGCAACCATTGTAGGTGAGAATGAAACTTATCCCAGAGCTTTGCTACATTGGAACAGGGCTGCCTCTCAAGGTGAGTGATTAATTCTAGGACAAGAGTTTCACCCAGGGACCTCCCTGTGTTGTTTATCTCCCATGAGAATATTAAACCATGCCATTCATCACCTTTAAATTAAGCAGAAGCCGGGCCCAGTGGCTCACGCCTGTAAGCCTAGCACTTTGAGAGGCCAAGGCAGAAGGATCACTTGAGGTCAGGAGTTCGAAACCAGCCTGGCCAGCATAGTGAAACCCTAACTCTATTTAAAAAACAAAAAAATTAGCCGGGCATGGTGGCAGGCGTCTCTAATCCCAGCTACTCAGGAGGCTGAGGCAGGAGAATCGCTTGAACCTGGGAGACAGAGGTTATAGTGAGCCAAGATCGCACCACTGCACTCCAGCCTGGGTGACAGAATGAGACTCCGTCTCAAAAAAATAAAATAATTAAGCAGAGATACTGTGACTTCATTTGTTTGCATATTATTCTTATTTATTCTTGACATAGAAGTTTCTCAGAGCCAGAGTTTCTAAATTGGGTTGTAAAGTCTTTGTACAACACATTTCCGTCAAGCTATGATTCACTCTTTGGTTTGTAGTTTGAGGCCAGTATACTGTGTGAAACGGGAATTAAACAGAATATATGATAGAATATTAGTCTGAAACCTAAGAGACTTTTTCTTCTTTTTCTTTTGAATATTTCTTTTGAACATGTTCCTCTCAACATTCTCTGCTTGTTCCTTCTCCAAACCTAAATGGTCAGTCTGGACTATTTTAAAATGTAAGTGACATGATAAAGTAGAGCCTGATCATTTACATAGGAGTGTTTGTGAAAGAAGGGAGTACAGGTTGAGTATCCCTTATCTGAAATGCTTAGGACCAGAATGTTTCAGATTTCGGATGTTTTTGTATTTGTGTGTGTGTGTTGGGAATATTTGCGCATATATATTGTTTGAGCATCCTTAATCTGAAATCTGAAATGCTCCAGTGAGTGTTACCTTTTGAGCATGACCTTTGAATGTCAAGTTTCAGGTTTTGGAGCATTTCAGATTTCAGATTTTTGAATTAGGGATATTAAACCTGTCCCCCAACAACAGGTTGGTTGGTAAAACCACCAACTTGGTTTTACCTCTCTCTATTCCAAAGCCTTCTGCAGAAGAGCTACACTTCTAGTTTAAATTTTTACTGGACTTTATAACTTGGCTGAAAGGATTTGTTACAAAGTTTGTGTACTACGAATTAAAATTATTTGTTTTATGTAAGCATGTTAACAGGAGGAGAAAAAAGTTTGGTCTGTTTTAAACATACTTTATTTATTGGCAGTTCTGCATTTAACTTTTGTTTAAGGCTATACTGTGGCTAGAATTAAGCTCGGAGACTATCATTTCTATGGATTTGGCACCGATGTCGATTATGAAACTGCATTTATTCATTACCGTCTGGCTTCTGAGCAGCAACACAGTGCACAAGCTATGTTTAATCTGGGATACATGCATGAGAAAGGACTGGGCATTAAACAGGTGAGTGTGGCTTCCAAACATGTTTGAATCATATAATTGTGATTGGGGGAAACACTTGCATTTGAATAGAAAATAGACTTTCCTTGACATTCAGTTGGATTTCAGGCCACTAAATTATGGGCCTGATTTGTAATATTTCAGAAGACTGTGCTTCCATCTCTCATCTTCCAGCACCCACAGATACTGCTATCCACGCCATTTTATTTAGGGATTAAGCTGAAGACAGACTCATGAAAATGGAGGTGCAGTGCTGCCTCTGCTGATAACTGCTTGTTTGAGAAACTGTCTGTCCGTCTTCAGCCAAATTCTATTCTTTTCAAATTATTTGGAAATGAATTAAATGCATTATGATAAATTTATTTCTGATTCTTATACTTTCCTAATGAAGTCTGACATTCTCTAGACTCATGACTTAAGGTTTTGCCTGTGTGCCCTCAAAAGAAATTGGAAAAACTACAGACCCCCTTGTACATTTTTAAGTTGGCATTTCAGTTTTTTCTTAAGTTTCAAAGGGTCTAAATTCTAGCTGTTTTAATCATTAACATTTTTAAATAAAGTTAGTTACCCTTAAAATATCCAGTAGACTCTAAATAATAATAATTGAATACTCACCCACCATTATTAATGTTTTAGAAATATACAAGCAAGTTTTTTAATTGAAAGTTATATCTTTTCCTGTTTCCCTAAATTTATGTTTTCTACCACGAGTTCTGTAGAATGTAATACTACTAATATATTGTTTTTAATGCTTAGGTCTTTTATTGATTACTCTATCATACTTATCTGAAACAAACAAGTGTATAATTTCATTTTGAATTTTTTTACCAATGATCTAAGTGTTAAGAAAAATTCATGAGATATTACTAGTCACAGTTGGTCAGTTAATACATTGTTGGTCAAATCTACAAAATACATTTTGATAAAACTTTGCTTTTTGTATTGTTAATTGAAAATGCATCTTTTAATGAGATAGAGTATTTGTTAAAAATTGAGATTTAGCATTCTGTTTTTCGTTTTTTAAAATGTATCACTAGAATGTCATTCATATAAATATGTACATGAAAAATGGGAAGAGTTTCACTATAGCGTGGTCACTTAATTCTTCAAACTGCCTTAAGAGTTAGATGCCAAAAATCAGAGTCACTTGTCATTAGAAATTATTTTTAATGATCAGTCCCCTGACCACTTGATAGGTCCCTCTTCAGTTGTGTCGAAAGCAAAGAATTGGAAATGAGAGACTTGTGAAAACATGCGTTCCCTGACACTGGAGCCTTTCACTTTTCTCAATTTCTAGGAAGAGTATAAAAGGCTTTACCAAGACTTATGAAATGGGCTGTTAATTATACTCCTTCCTGTGTCACTTAGAGGCCCTTTGTTGACCTAACTCTGCTTAAGGATTGAGGGAAAGTTAAGTTCATTTTTTGCTAATGCAGTATTTTCTTGACAAAATGCTGCTGCTTTGTTAACATTTGGATGTTTTATTTTAATTAGTATGTAAATGTTTATATTTTAAACTTACCTTAATATTTAGAATATTACTAAAATTAGATACTTACATATAGTTCAGTCAAGGCTTAGGAGCAGCAAACTCAGTACATTCAACTTCTGGAAGATCTCTGCCACTTAATGTAGTAATTAAAGCCTCTCTTTATTGTCAAACCCAGTCATCCAGTGTCCCAAATTAGACTTAGCTTCTATCAGAAAGGCTGATGGGTTTTTGTTTTTTTTTTTTTTAAATGGAGATGGGGTACCACTGTGTTGCTTAGGCTTGTCTCAAACCCCTGGGGACTCAAGCGCCTTGGCCTCCAAAAGTGCTGGGATTGCAGGTATGAGCCACTGCACCCAGCTGACTTTATTTTTAAATCAAGTGAAGTTTAACAAGACTAATATAAAAATCACATGTAAGTTATAGCTTTCATGGAGTACATCTAGTAATAATTTACTGACTGTAGTCAAGATTAAAATGATATAACTACTCTTGTTTTTATAATAGGTTATAAAACAAGAAAATTAATGTGCTCTTCTAATTTACAATGTATAACTAATAATAGAAATTCTTGTGAATAAAGAATATGATAAAAGGCATAGTATTCCGTTGATAAGAGTAGGGGGAGGGAACTTTTGTTTAGCTTTTGAGAATAAATAATCATGTATGAAAATAAATAATCATGTATAAAAATCAGTAACTCCATTACTTTTTTTTTTTTTTTTTGAGATGGAGTCTCACTCTGTCGCCCAGGCTGGAGTGCAGTGGCGCGATCTTGGCTCACTGCAACCTCTGCCTCCTGGGTTCAAGCTATTCTCCTGTCTCAGTCTCCCGAATAGCTGGGATTATAGGCGCCTGCCCTCACACCCAGCTAATGTTTGTATTTTTAGTAGGGATGGGGTTTCACCATCTTGGCCAGGCTGGTCTCGAACTTCTGACCTCATGAGTCACCTGCCTCGGCCTCCCAAAGTGCTGGGATTACAGGCGTGAGCCACCGCACCCGGTTCCATTACTTTTTTTTATAAGACATCGTGATCACCTTTTGTATTTTTTTTCTTTTGAGGTTTAAAATATTCATGCTACTAAAAGCAATCCCCCATTTAATATAGTTAGGAAAATATTAAATATGAGGATTGACTGTAATTGAAAAAAATCATATTATTTGATAAGTTTTAATTACACACTAGTGAATCTATTTAATTACCCCAGTGAATCATCCAGTGTATGAATCACAGGAAGTTTGATCCATGATCTTGAAAAATACAGCAGTCCAAAAAACCATTTGAGTTATATTTTTCTAAAAACTCAGACACTAACCATATTGTTACCATTATTTGAAGATGCTCTTCTTTTTAAATAATGACACACCCTAAGGACAAGAATAAGGAATAGGTGAAAATAACTGCTTGTATTTAAATATGTTGGCGGGGGAGTCATTTTTGGTCTTTAACCTTTCTTCCTCATGTCTCATGGAATTCTTTAAGAGTTTGGTATTCTTTGATAATAGGGAGTAGAAGTGAGATTTTTAAGTGAAAATTCCCACCATCCCATTCTATTACATGTCTGAATTCAGAATACTCCAGCCTGGGCCAAAATTAAGAATGACTGGTTTCACCCCTTACAGAAAGATCTAACACAAGGAAACACAAGATCCCCTAATAAGGGTTTATAATTAGTCGATAAAGGAGCCTTCTTCAGAACCAGTATTTCAAGGCATCTCTTCTGGTGGTAGCCCCTGAGGTTTTTACACCCCAAGGCAATGCACTTGAGGAAAGAGTGGGGTAGATGAGGGCTGTGCCTCCTTTTTTGCAGAGAAACATTGCTGTGCACACAGGCCTATTCTCAGCAGATCCCTTTCAGGAAAAAGCACATATGGAAGCTGCAGAACTGCAGAACGGAGTCCCTTAACATGTCCATGCCAGTACCTCTTGGTAAATCTTTTTCTTTTTTTGGAGACAGGGTCTGTCACCCAGACTGGAGTTCAGTGGCACCATATCAGCCCACTGCAACCTCCGCCTCCTGGGTTCAAGTGATCCTCCCACCTCAGCCTCCCAAGTAGCTGGAACTACAGGCAGGCGCCACCACACCCAGCTAATTTGGCTTATTTTTTTGTAGAGACAGTTTCACTATGTTGCCCAGGTTGGTCTTGAACTCCTGGCATCAAGTGATCCTCCTGCCTCACCCTCCCTAAGTGTTAGGATTACAGGAATGAGCCATCAGGCCTGGCCTTTGTTGTAAAATCTTGAGTGTCTCTACCCCACTTTGAAGGTCACTGTCCCAAACTG
Organism: Macaca fascicularis; assembly: GCF_037993035.2. NCBI lineage: Eukaryota > Metazoa > Chordata > Mammalia > Primates > Cercopithecidae > Macaca > Macaca fascicularis. The sequence continues at coordinate 149,447,855 of NC_088381.1, read as the reverse complement.
AAACCAGACGTTGCTAACACTGATTGAAGTTTTCAGTAGCAAAAAATTAGTGTGAGTTTCAGAGGTCACCCTTGGAAATCTCTAGGTTAACAGTGCTAATGCATAGATACATGGCTGTATCCAGCATATCTACACAGCAAATGAGATGTTATGTTGGGGGAAAATGAGTTTTTTAATTAAGTTTTTCAATATTAAGCAGTAGATAATTAAACAAATTTTATCCAAGTAAAGCTTGGCATTTTTCTTTAGGGGAGGGAAACTCATTTTAAAATGAAAACCTCAAAGGTAAAATAAATTTGTCTAATATGTTCACTAAATATTTTTACTTATTTTGACAAGAAAATGCATTTTTGTTTCTTACCTATATTATAGGATATTCACCTTGCAAAACGTTTTTATGACATGGCAGCTGAAGCCAGCCCAGATGCACAAGTTCCAGTCTTCCTAGCCCTCTGCAAATTGGGCGTTGTCTATTTCTTGCAGTACATACGGGAAACAAACGTAAGTGGTCCATGCCGCTTTTCATTAAAATATCAATGATGGAAGGTCTGTCCTGGAGGTTTGTTTTTCAAAAGTTGAGAAGCACAGGGAAGAGTGTCCTGCAGGTATCAGGTGTGTTCCCTTGTTCCCCTCGGCTCAGGTACCAGAGTACCTTATCAGGGGAGGGATAAATGCAGGCACAAAGCAGCTACTGCAGTTTTTAGATAGTGTTTGACACTTCCTAACGCTAAAGCATTTTTCATGGAGGCAGATGTTTTCTGTTTTAGGGAAAACTGAGACTGACGGCAGTTTGAAACAGTATTTAATTCAGTAAACGTTAAATCAGATGACCGCCTGGCAGTGATTCAAACGAGTCCCTTAAAAAGAAAAAGAAAAAAAAAAAAAAAAAGGAAAGAAGAACCTGAGAACCTGCCCAGGTTGTTGTACTTCAGATTCTTCTGATAGTGAAACATTAAGTTGAAAACACCACCCGAATTTTCTTCTCTAAAAGTAGCGTAAATTATTTAAATAGGCTAATGGAAGAACCTATATAGGAAGTGGGTTACCCATTTTCTTCAAAATTACCAACTTTAGTTGGCAATACTGGTATGTAGGTACTCTTGCATTCTGCCAGCTTTATATTTTGTTTCTAGTACTGTAGTTCCTAGAATGGATTAACTGGTGCAGCATTTCACTCTGAAAGCCCTAAGATGTTCAGAGCCCTTGTTTCTAACATAGGCTTATTCAGGACAAGAGAAGTTTCTTCAGGACCAGAAAAGGGTGATGTTTCACCCTTTTGTTAATGGCTTTCAGTATTAGATTCAAGAACGGGCTTTCCCTATGTCTGTCACAGGTATAAATGTAGTCCATGCTGCTCCAGCATCAGTGAAAAGAAATGGACTTGTCTAGTCCATGCACCTGAAGTCCTCCACAGATAGGGCTCCAGAGCACTGGTCTTGTGGGACTCTGGCCTCCCAGTCGCTTATACATTAATTGCATGGTAGCATGAGTCAGGTGTGCTGTAACCACTGCCAACTGAAACAATCTGTGTTCCTTTCATTAAAAAGCTGATCATGTGGCAGCCTTCTCTTTCTCTCTCAGTACCATTGCAGACCCTTCTCTCTCACAGTTTTTATTACTCACTGTTGGTTATGGTCTAGGACTTCATCTTACAGTATGCTGTACTGGGTATATTATATCTTTGCTATTTGTGTTAATACAGAAGTATAAAGAAGATAGTAAAAACGCCTCATAATCCTACCACCTAGCTATTCCAACTAAAAAGAAAAAGAGAGTACAAGACTAATAAGTAGTGATTGTAAGAAAGTCAAACAGTACAGAAGACCACAAATCTCCCATCCCAGATTCTTCCCCAGAGAACACAATTAGTGGTTTCTTGTCATTTTTTTCCAGAAAAATTTAGCACTTGTACCTACAAATGTGTTATAGAGATACTTCAAATGTAATTTTATTTTAAAAATTATACCCCAGCCGGGCACGGTGGCTCACACCTGTAATCCCAGCACTTAGGGAGGCCGAGACGGGCGGATCACGAGGTCAGGAGATCGAGACCAGCCTGGCTAACATGGTGAAACCCCGTCTCTACCAAAAAAATACAAAAAACTAGCCGGGTGAGGTGGCGGGCGCCTGTAGTCCCAGTTACTCGGGAGGCTGAGGCAGGAGAATGGCGTGAACCCGGGAGGCGGAGCTTGCAGTGAGCTGAGATCCGGCCACTGCACTCCAGCCTGGGCGGCAGAGCGAGACTCCGTCTCAAAAAAAAAAAAAAAAAAAAAAAAATTATACCCCATATTTACTATCTTAATGGGTAAGTATAATAGAAGTCAGAAAGTGTCAGAAATAAGTGATATTAAAACAATTAAAATATCATAGCCTAAGGACGTAACTTTCAGGTTGCAATTCAGATGTTAAATATTTTGTGTTTTAGTTAAATCCTAATTGAGAAGCATTATTTATTCAGCTATTAAATGGTTGAATTCCTGCTATTTTCAATTACATGGAGAACAGTGAAGTGGCCCCACTGTCATGGAACAGAGCTTTCCAGCTGGTGTGCTGTCACTGCCAGTAGATTCGCTGTGCCAACATACTAATTTCTCCCCTTGGCTCGCCACTGTTTTTTTCTTTTTTTCTTTTTTTTTTTTTTGAGACAGAGTCTCGTTCTGTCGCCCAGGCTGGAGTGCAATGGCACTATCTCGGCTCATTGCAACCTCCACCTCCTGGGTTCAAGCATTTCTTGTGCCTCAGCCTCCCAAATAGCTGGGATTACAGATGCCCGCCACCATGCCTGGTTAATTTTTGTATTTTTAGTAGAAACGGGATTTCGCCATGTTGGCCAGGCTAGTCTCGAGCTCCTGGCCTCAAGTGATACACTCACCTCAGCCTCCCAAAGTGCTGGGATTACAAGGCATGAGCCCCTGTGCCTGGCCCCAGTGTGTGTTTGTTTTCAAATATTTTCTGTGAAAAATGATTAAAATTAGTGTGTTGGATTACTGATGGAAAGAACACTGTCAAACATTTTATATTAAATGTCTTCTGTTATACAGTAATAGCTTAATTCCTCAGACACATTATTTTGAGCTTCAGTTGAAGGCTTTTAAAACCCTTGTAAACATACACATACACACATTGCAAAACATTTTTAAAACCAATTATTTTAGTTTCTGTACTTATCTCTGGTGATGTAACTTTCCCAGTTCCTTGCCTGACATTTTAGTGATAATAATGGTTTCTATATTATTTTCATTAAGATTCGGGATATGTTCACCCAACTTGATATGGACCAGCTTTTGGGACCTGAGTGGGACCTTTACCTCATGACCATCATTGCGCTGCTGTTGGGAACAGTCATAGCTTACAGACAAAGGCAGCACCAAGACTTGCCTGCACCCAGGCCTCCAGGGCCACGGCCAGCTCCACCCCAGCAAGAGGCGCCACCAGAGCAGCAGCCACCACAGTAACAGCCACTGGGTCCAGCCTTGATCAGTGACGGCAAAGGAAGTTATCTGCTGGGAACACTTGCATTTGACCTTGGATCAGTGGTCACCTCCCGGAAGAGGCACGGCACAAGGAAGCATTGAACTCCTAAAGCTGCTTAGAATCTGATGCCTTTATTTTCAGGGATAAGTAACTCTTACCTAAACTAAGCTGAATGTTTGTTTCAGTGCCATATGGAATAACAACTCTCAGTGGCTTTCTTTTTTCTTTTCTGGAAACATATGTGAGACACTCAAAGTAACGTCTACTGTATCCAGCTATCTTTCTTGGATCCTTTTGGTCATTATTTCAGTGTGCATAAGTTCTTAATGTCAACCATCTTTAAGGTATTGTGCATCGACACTAAAAACTGATCAGTGTAAAAAGGAAAACCCAGTTAGTTGCAAATTTAAATGTGTTCGAAAGTCTGAAAATAGAACTTGCCTTTTAAGTTTTTGGAAACTGCGACAACTGAGAAGCTCTTACCAGTCCACATGCAATTAGATTTATTCAGCATATTCGTTATTTTAAAAGGGAAGGTTGGGCGGTTTCTTATTGGTGATTGTCATACGGTATACCATACTCCTCTCCTTCAAAGACTGAAAGGCCTTGTTAAGGAGCTTTTTGTGAGCTTTACTTTTTGGAATGGAATATACATATACAGAGCCTTGTGAACTGACTCCTTGCGCTAACGAGAATTTGCCCCACCTACTCTGTAATTTGCTTGTTTGTTTTGAATATACAGAGCCTTGATCCAGAAGCCAGAGGATGGACTAAGTGGGAGAAATTAGAAAACAAAACGAACGCTGGTTGGGGTACCACGATCACAGACAGCGACACACTTTTCCTAAAGTTAAAGCATTTGTTCCCAGGATTTATTTTACTTGGCATTTCTTTTTGCACAAAGAACACATCACCTTCCTGAATTCTTTAAATATGAAATATCATTGCCAGGGTATGGCTTACAGTGACTACTATTATAATACTAAAACTCAGAGAATCAAAGATGGATTAAACTCAGTGGTTGATGAAAGCCAAAACCTGTCTATATTGTTCTGTACTATTCAGGTATCTTTTTATTTCTGATAGTTTTATATTATAATAGAAAGCCAGCCACTGCTTAGCTATCATAGTCGCCATTTTCTCACTACTAACATTAGGAAAATCAAGGCTACTTGATTTTCAGGATTGTCTGGTTAAATAGTATGGGAAAAAAAACTGAAGAGGTTCACATAATCACACACGTGAAGGAATTAAAGCTTAAACTGAATTTGTATTTCATTTTATTGTCAGATGGTGGTGTTCACCAGCCTGTATCTTGTCTGAGACTGCATTTGTATCTGAGCGGGTTTTCTATGCCTACTGATGTCAGTCTGTTTATACTAACCTTCATGCTTTTTTCCCAGAATCCCTCATCTGCCAGAAAACTTGAAAAGTTTATTGCTTGTAGAGGTGTACTGCTTTGATTTTTGAAGTTGGGGTAGTAGTTAGAACTAGATTTAACTAGCCTATAATGAACATGAAGGCTTTTAAATGTGAAGTTGTATACCTTTTTTGTGTTTAGAGAATTATGGGAAACCTGGTAAGCAAAACTTTCCTCCCAGATAATTGCTTCCAGATTCGAAGGGTTGGTCACCAAGAGAACCATATGTATGAAAGCATATCTGTGAAAGGTAGGAAATCTACCCCCACTAAGTGTAATGTTGCTTTAGGCAGCTCTTGTAAATACTAAGACTTGTTTGGTCTCTGACACGTAGAGATTTGAGTTCAGTTGGTACAGTACTTTGGTGTCTGCACCACGGCCCCTTCTCCCCGCTTCAAAATAAGTGTAATCCATGGTAGCAGCCACACTTCCTTTAGAAAGAACTGTTATAATTTATTTAAAAGTTGAAAAACCACCCAAGATGACTACCAACTTTCACTTTTTTCTTCTGCTGTCCACCCTCATTTTTCTTTCAGCAAGATTTTTATATCAAACTTTCCTTTCCTCCATTGAGTACATGCTTTGAGAAAACATGTCTTAAAACAGTGTGTGCCACCTAAGGCTGGATGGGAAAGTGCAGTCTCGTTCTTCATATAATAACCCACTTCTTATTAGTTTACCACTTGCCTTTTTTTATTGTTAATGTTCTGAATTTCCTTTTCTTGGCTTGTTTCCACTTTGTTTTACCCTGGGTCATTTGCTGCCAGCAGTTTGTGAACGGTATCTTTCAAATAACTTAGTTCTTATGGCTTCACTTAAAGACTGTCTCAAAAATACTTCGCTCTCTTCTTTTGTGTTCATGGGACATGGTACCTAAGCAAATAGGAGTTGGGTTTGGTTTTTCTCCTAAAATAATGCTCAATACTTACCTAATCAAATGGCATCCATTTGAATAAAATGACAGTAACTAAAGCTAGTTAATGTCAGTGACATTAAACTAACTCAGGATTCAGGAGTTTTAATGTTAGAATTTAGACTTAACAGATAGAGTGTGGCTTCATTTGTCCACGGTAGCCCATCTCTCCTAAGACCTTTTGTAGTCTGTCTTCCTGCCTTCGAGCGTGATGACAGTAATATCCTGTTTAGTATTCTCTTATGCATTTGGTTTGTTGGTTAGCCGACTGTCTTGAAACTATTCATTTTGCTTCTATTTTATTTTACAGAGGTAGCATTGGCGGGTTTTTTTTTCCTCTCTCTCTCTGTTTGAAGTTTCAGTTTCTGTTTTCTAGGTGAGGCTTATTTTTGATTAGTAGTCAATGGCAAAAAAAAAAAAAAAACTAAATCAAAGATGACTTCTTTTCAAAATTTATTATTTAGCACTTAACTCAGATTAATTTATAAATTATTAATCTTGATACTCCTAAGGATTTGTTACTTTTCTGCATATTAGGTTAATTTTTACCTTACATGTGAGAGTCTTACCACTAAGCCATTTTGTCTCTGTACTATTGGGAAGTTTTGGAAACCCCTGCCAGTGATCTGGTGATGATCTGATGATTTATTTAAAGAGCCGTTGATGCCTCCAGGAAACTTAAGTATTTCATTAATATATATATAGGATTTTTTTCTTTTTTTTTTTTTTTTGCTTTGTCTTTCTCTCCCTTCTTTTATCCTCATGTTCATTTTTCAGTGTTTGGAAGTATGCATGCAGGCCTATAGATGAAAAACACAATTCTTTATGTGGGTAGCATGTGCATTAATGTCTCAACTACATATGCAAAAACTTCCTTTACAGAGGTTCGGACTAACATTTAACATGCACATTTCAAAACAAGATGTGTCATGGAAATAGCCCCTTTACCTGCCAAGACAAGCAGGGTTATATTTGTTTCAGTGACAGCTGATACTTGTTTTGAAAGTGAATCTCATATGTATATATATTACACATTATTATGACTAGAAGTATATAAGAAATGATTAGAACAAAAGAAAATTTCTATTTTCATGCAAATATTTTTCATTGGTCATCGCTCTCAAATATAAATGAAAATATAACACTCCTGAATGCCTGAGGCACGATCTGGATTTTAAATTTGTGGTATTCATTGAAAAGAAGCTATATTTCTCCACCCACTTGGTATTTCAAGAAAATTTAAAACGATCCCAAGGAAAGATGATTTGTATGTTAAAGTGACTGTTTGCACAAGTAAAAGTCCGATGTGTGCATGAAAAGGATTCCTTGGTTATGTGCAGGGAATCACCTCACATGCTGTTTTTCCTATTTGGTCTGAGAAACAGGCTGACACTATTCTCTCTGATTAAAAAATAAACTCATAAAACTCATAATGTTGATATAATCAAGATATAACCACTATAAATATGTAGAAAAGGAAGTTTTAAAAGACCTTAAGCTGGCATTGTGAAGGAACACCATGGTAGACTCTTTTTGTAAATGTATTTTGTATTTAATGAAATGCAGTATAAAGGTTGGTGAAGTGTAATATAATTGTGTAAACAAACAAACCCTGTTAATAGAGAGATGTACAGATTCGTTTTGTACTGTATCTTGAAACTTGTGAAATAAAGATTCCACCTCTGGTTATCCTGTATGCTGTCATATACCACAACCAGGCGTCTTTCCAGACAGACTGTTTTTAAGCTGAATGATTCCATTTTTAAATGTTTTTTGGAAATTCAGAAGCTTCTGAAAACATTCATTTGGGGCAATTTGAATTCATGTTTCATTTGAAACTCCTGAAATTCAGAGTTTTACAAGTCCAGTATTGCCCCAGGGAGAGCATGCATATGCTAAGAAATGTGATTATCTTTTCAATCTCCGATCATCTTTGCCCTGAGCGGCCTGTGATATGTAGTAAGCGTGATTCACTCTAGCCTGATGATAATATAATTTATCTAAAGTTTGTTTATGCATTGCCTTGTGCCAGGAAATGTTTGACACGTACAACACAATAACATTTATTTAGACTAAATATGCTCTGAGTAAAGGAGAAATGAAAAAACACTGAATCAAGAGTGAACATGTACACAAAATGCAGCTGGAAGTGGGCTACAAATTTGGGCCGCAGCTTCCCAGCAGGCAACTCAAAGAGGTACCTGAGGTAAAATGTTCCAGCTTAGAAGCATTAGATCTTGGATAAAAAGCCTGCATGATGCAAATTATGGCAACTGAGATGTCAGATCTCAAATTTTACTTGTGGGAGCACAGTCAGTGACCCCAGATGACCTTGACTGACCTAAAAGTTGTAGGGGAAGTCGGATGTCAGAGCCTTAACACCAGCAGGTGACCATCCAACCTGGGGCAATACCTGTTCACCACTTGGCCTCTTTCTGACAAGTCATTAGAACGTCCTCCATCTTCACTGGCTGCGACTTGATGAGCTACAGCCTCTTCCCTAACTTCCTTTATGATGCTAATTTACGTTGGTTATACCAGCTTAGAAGTATGCTTACATTAAGTTACAGCAGATAACACAAATTAGATGCAAGTAAAAAAAATCAGAATTTCTGTAGTAGGAACTATGAAAAAAAAGGAAATTTTTTACTTTTTGGGTATTTTTCTATGAATAAGAAAAAGCGTTAGAACCTATCAGTTCAAAAGGAGGTACTGCTGTGTAACGGGCTTTGTACATTCCTTCTCATGTCACGCCACTACTTCGCCATCGAATTGAACAAGCTTTTCATTAGATCCTGAAAATTCACCACCCTAGTAGTTTATTATTGGTATTAGAATTTGAGTAGAACTCCTGATTTTCCCTAGAGGCCAAATTCTTTTTATCTGGGTTAATTTCTTTTAAACATGACAATGTTAATGCTGAATTGTATATTAAATCACATTTCTAAAAACTGCACAATTTTTTCTCGTGTGAGTGGAATGTGGTTAACTGAATTTGGAATGTTCATATAATTTGTTGCTGCTCAATCCGGTTTCCCTTTGCCTCCTCTCTACCGCCCAGTATAACCTCATTAATTCAACTCTCAGACTTGGAAAGAATGTCTCATAAGTCTTGGGAGATAAGAGATTCAGGTATCCCATGTAAGGATGCTAACTTCGAACATGAGTATGTCATTGAGTTTTACACGATTCAAGATTTAAATGTGGGCAACAGAAACCTCTGTTCTTGGAAACAGATTTATTTCAGGATGTGAAAGCACAGCTGTGGGTTTCAAGAGTTTGCACACCTGCGTTTCCTCACCCTTCCTCTGTGGCTATGCCCGTAGATGCTTTTCTTAGGAAAATTTTATTAATTGAACTTTTTTTGTTCTAAATGCAATGTCCTGAAGTGGGTAGAGACTAACGCTGGCTGTGCGTGCGTGTGAGTGCATGGTGGTGAGGAGTTGGGGAGCCTTCCAGCTGATTTTGTTTCCCTTAAGTACTAAAAGAAGAATTTACTTGAATTTCTCCAACCTGTACATGTATTTTCTTTTACCTACCATTTGGACAATGTTCTGTGGCTTGTAGCATCTTAAACCTCTTTTTTTTTTTTTTTTTTTTTTAATTTCTTTTGAAACAGGGTCTCGCTCTGTTGTCCAGGCTGAGTGCAGTGGCTTAATTAGAGCCCACTGCAGCCTCAAAACTCCTGGGCTCAAGAAATTCTCCCACCCCAGCCTCCTGCATAGCTGGGACTACTAGCGTGTGCCACCACGGCCAGCTATTTTTTAATTTTTTTGTAGAAACAGGGTCTCCCTATGTTTCCCAGGCTGGTCTCAAACTCCTGGGCTCAAGCAATCCTCCCACTCCCAAAGTGCTGGGATTACAGGTGTGAGCCACCCTACCCAGCCCGTCTTACATCTTTCAGTGCATGGAAATGTACTTCCAGGACTGTGAGAGCTGAGAAGAGCAGGGTATTTTCCCTGTAGCCATCTTTGGACCCTAGCTGAAGTATGTGCTGAGGTGAAAGCACCCACACTGGGCCTTTATTATTTCAGAAGGAGGAAAAAGTAATTGAAGCCTTAAGTTTGTGTAATTGCTATCTGTATTTCATCACTCATTTGAGACTGAAAATTAGTTAAAGCCTCATAACTAGACTGTTGTTTTGTGTTCTCACGTTAGCTAAACCAAAGAATCAGTTGAGTCTCCACACAGTACAGTGGGTTAAGAGAGCACATTTGTGCCTTAGAGCAGTTAAACACAGGAGAAACCCATGAACAGAGATGAAACCCAAACTTTACTACAGAGAAATGAAACTCCATCTCATCTGACCTGTTGCCACTCCTTAAAGGGGCTTTTTAATTGTGAGTCACCATTTCAGTGCAGGCCAGTATGACAGATCAGATAGAGGCATAAGGGAAAGGTCCATGGCCAGGTGTGGTGGCTCACGCCTGTAATCCCAGCAGTTTGGGAGGCGGAGGCAGGTGGATTACGAGGTCAGGAGTTCGAGACCAGCCTGGCCAACATGGTGAAATCCCCTCTCTACTAAAAATACAAAAATGAGCTGGGCATGGTGGTGCACACCTGCAATCTCAGCTACTTGGGAGGATGAGGCAGGAGAATGGTTTGAACCCAGGAAGTGGAGGTTGCAGTGAGCCAAGATCACACCACTGCACTCCAGCCTGGGTAACAGCACGAATCCGTCTCAAAAAAAGGAAAAGAGATTGAGACACAACCAACCGTTTGATCCTCGCATGGGTTCTCCTGAGTTGCCCAATCCCTTCACAAAAGAGATTAGTGATGGTCAGTCCTAGCCCCACTGAATGGCCCTAAAATGCAAAGGAAAACGGGAAGGATGCCATAGCGAGAAAGTTCTGGACTGCAGTCGAGTCCTCACACTGGGTGGGTGGCCCCAGACAAGTGATTTGCTGGACAGGGTTCTCATAGGCATCAAGAGACTGGGTGGGGATGGTCCTTAAGGTCCTGTCCAGCTGTGGGAGGTCTTAAGTGCCAAAAGAAACCAAATTGACTTTTTATTCCACTGACACCAGACCCTTTACAAGGCTTCCTGGTGGAAATGACAACATTCCACTGTCCTAAAATGGTTGACTCCAAATAATTTACAAACAAAGTTTATGCTACAGAGGTCAATATTAAAGTTTATACATAAGGGGTCAGGCGCAGTGGCTCACGCCTGTGATCACAACACATTGGGAGACCGAGGCAGGCAGATCGCTTGAGGTCAGGAGTTTGAGACCAGCCTAGGCAACATGGTGAAACCCCGCCTCTACCAAAAAAAAAAAAAATTAGCTGGGCATGATGGTGTACGCCTGTAGTCTCAGCTACTTGGAAGGTTGGGAGGCTGGGGTGGGAGTATCACTTGGGCCTGGAAGGTGGAAATTGCAGCGAGCCAAACTGGGTGACAGAGTGAGACCCTGTCTCAAAATTTAAAATAAAGTTTATAACATAAGGTTTCATTTGGGCATTCATTCACCAGCCTCTATTAATCACCGACTATCTTCCAGACCCTGAAGTGTAAAATGAATTTTTTTTTTTTTTTTTTTTTTTTGAGACGGAGTCTCGCTCTGTCGCCCAGGCTGGAGTGCAGTGGCCGGATCTCAGCTCACTGCAAGCTCCGCCTCCCGGGTTCACGCCATTCTCCTGCCTCAGCCTCCCGAGTAGCTGGGACTACAGGCGCCCGCCACCTCGCCCGGCTAGTTTTTTTGTATTTTTAGTAGAGACGGGGTTTCACCATGTTAGCCAGGATGGTCTCGATCTCCTGACCTTGTGATCCGCCCGTCTCGGCCTCCCAAAGTGCTGGGATTACAGGCTTGAGCCACCGCGCCCAGCCGTAAAATGAATTTTAAGATGAGTATGAATGAAAGACTGAATTGAAAGAGGCTGTTTTCATCTGTGGGTCTTCATCACCACAATATGTGACAGGTGCTAAGTGTTTCACATCCATTATTGAATTTAATCTTCAATACTCCAGGATGTCAGTACTAGTCATGTCATTCTCATTTAACACATAAGGAAACAGGCTTGGACAAGCTAAGCAGCTTGCTCAAGGTCACTCAGCTAGTGTTAGTCATAAAACTTGAATTCAAATAAAGAACTGGGCCAGGCATGGCGGCTCACACGTGTAAGCACAGGACTTTGGGAGGCCAAGGCAGGCGGATCACCTGAGGTCAGGAGTTCGAGACCAACCCGGCCAATATGATAAAACCCCGTCTCTACCAAAGATACAAAAATTAGTTGGGTGTGGTGGCACATGCCTGTAATCCCAGATACTCAGGAGGCTGAGGCAGGAGAATTGCTTGAACCCGGGAGACGGAGGTTGCAGTGAGTCAAGATCGTGCCACTGCACTCCAGCCTGGGGGACAGAGTGAGACTCCGTCTCAAAAAAAAAAAAAAAACAAAAAAAAACAAAAACCTGTCTTGGCTAAAAGCACCCAAGTTGTAAACTGTTATGTTATGCTGTCTCGTTAATGCAGCATGGTAAGGTTTACAGTGGAGTTATAAGTGCAGTGCCCATAAGGAATAGGAAAGGGTAACAACAGAATGAGCAACGTTTCTCCCAAGTGCGCGTCATCCTTGTCCGTGCTCACAAGTGCTGTTTTGTGCTTAGCATGTGCTGCTGCTTTACAGTCGTAAAGACATAAAAAAAACAGCTAGAGCACATCAGGATTGGCTTGTCTCTCTTCCACCACGTGTAGTGTGAGGTGGGATGGCTTGAATGGTTTGACGAGCCACGTGGCTGGGAGCGCAGCCTTTTTTCTGTTGACATACACCTGGAGCTGAACATCTAGGATGCTCCTTCACGCACATGCCTGGTGCCCAGGCTGGGCTGGCCAGCATCACCCTCTCCACGTGTGGGGATCTCAGGGTAGACAAAACTGCCTCAGAGTGAGCACTCCAAGAGCCAAGATGGTGCTGAGGGGCTTCTTAGGACTAGACTTAGAAATCTCAACCATCGGCCAGGCGCGGTGGCTCATGCCTGTAATCCCAGCACTTTGGGAGGCTGAGGTGGGTGGATCACGAGGTCAGGAGATCGAGACCATCCAGGCTAACATGGTGAAACCCCGTCTCTACTAAAAATACAACAAAATTAGCCGGGCGTGGTGGTGGGCGCCTGTAGTCCTGGCTGCTCGGGAGGCTGAGGCAGAAGAATAGCGTGAACCCGGGAGGTGGAGGTAGCAGTGAGCCAAGATTGCGCCACCGACAGAGGGAGACTGTCTCGAGGAGGAGTAGGAGGAGGGGGAGGGGGAGGGGGAGGGGGAGGGGAGGGGGAGGGGGAGGGGAGGGGGAGGGGGAGGAAAAGGAGGGGGAGGGGAGGGGGAGGAGGGGGAGGGGAGGGGGAGGAGGGGGAGGAGGGGGAGGAGGGGGAGGAGGGGGAGGAGGGGGAGGAGGGAAAAAAAGAAATCTCAGAAATCTCAACCATTAATAGGATGCAGACCAATAGGACTGCATCCTATTGGTCCATAAGTCACTTGGGCAGGCCCAGATTCAAGAGTTGCTGGTTGGAGAAACAGACTCCACCTCCCAGCAGAGAAGTGACTTGGGCATCCACGGAGGAAAGGAGTCGATGGTGGCCCTCTTCAGATGAGGCTGCCACAATCACAAATTCATTCTTCTCCATGGTATCAGCCACATTTACAGTTAGTAAACAGTTACGGAAAACATCTGTGTTTGACTTGCTTCTAGATCGCTTCTCTGTGTATAACTTGGGCTATTAATTGTGGTAATACAGGGCGACACAGTAAATCAGGCGTCAGCCCTACTTTCAAGGATTCCCTAAACAGTGGCCTTCAGGCGCTCGGCAAGACCAAAGCTACTTCCCTGATCGGAATTTTTAAGAGCTTCTCATTTAACTGCTACCAACTCAGTTGGTCTACAAATTTAGAACGAGAACTCCCACATCCGTTTACCTGAAATAGCTGAGCTAATGAAGATTAATGGAACTAAGGGGGGAGTGTGTGAGTGAGCAGTATTCATCATACCTATTTCAATTCTCCTCACTGCTGGGGTCTCAACATTATGCTGTGCCTTTTTTCCCTACCTCTGCCCTCTGCCCAAGCTCACTCTCCTCCAGGTTTCCGCTCAGACTTGCCTGACTGCCCCCCATTAAATCAAGTCCATCTGTTATACAACCCCTGTGTTTTCCCTTTATAGCACTTATTGATTAAGGTATTTAATTAATCTTCATCTCTCTACTGGTAAATCTCAAAAGGACAGGCATCAGTCCGTCTTACCCACCAGTATGTGCCCAGAGCTTGGCACAATGTCCAACACACAAATTAATTTGATTAATACTTAAATTAAAAATTAGCCAGACATGATGGTGCGTGCCTGTAATCCCAGCTACTTGGGAGACTGAGGCATGAGAATCACTTGAACCCGGGAGGCGGAGGGTGCAATGAGCCAAGATGGTGCCACTGCACTCCAGCCTGGGTGACAGAGCAAGACGCCGTCTCAAAAAAATATATATATATGTATGTATATATGTATATATGTATATATGTATATACACATACACACATTTTGTTTGTTTTAGTAAAACGGAGTTTGTTTGTTTTGGTAAAACGGAGTCTCATTCTGTCACCCAGGCTGGAGTGCAGCAGTGGGATCTTGGCTCATTGCAACCTCCGCCTCCCAGGTTCAAGCGATTCCCCTACCTCAGCCTCTTAAGTGACTGGGATTACAGGCACCCACCACCATGCCCAGCTAATTTTTGTATTTTTAGTAGAGACGGGGTTTCTCCATGTTGGCCAGGCTAGTCCCAAACTCCTGACCTCATGATTCACATCTCTACTAAAAATCCAAAAAAAAAAAAAAATTGCCGGGCGTAATGGCGTGCGCCTGTAGTCCCAGCTACTCGAGAGGCTGAGGCAGGGAATTGCTTGAACCCGGGAGGCGGAGGTTATGGTGAGTCGAGATCGTGCCACTGCACTCCAGCCTGGGCGACAGAGCGAGTCTCCGTCTCAAAAATAATAATAATAAATAAATAAAAGTGTTACCAAGTAGTGATACTCTGGCCAAAGTACGATTAAAAACTGAAAACCAAGACGTTTCAATATCTCTTTAAGGAAAGTGCTGTACTTCTTTCTTAGGATTTTATGGCTGGAGGAGATACACAGCTGTCTTCATTCTCTCTCTTCCTCCCCCAAGCAGCCTCGGCTTCTTTTGTTTCTGTAAAAAAGAAGTGCAAGGCAGAGAAGAACTGAATCCACAACTCAGTCTCCTTTTGCTCTATATAGCATTGCTTCTCTCAAAGATGCACAGTAAATTGGACTGGATCGTAGTATAGACGGTCCAAGCTCCTTTTTTGGGTTGAAACGCAACCTACGTGTCACTAATCGTTTTAAATGTGCGCCTACAGATTCCTCGGAAAAGTATGACTGCAGTTACCATAATTTCCACTAGAGGGCACAAAAGGGCTACGTCTGAGGCAAAGTTTTGTCGATAAAACTTTCTGGGTTTTTCCGAAGTTTTTCAGGCGTCTTTTCTGGGGTGGGCAAAATCTGAGGGACAAGTGCTCCCCAGATTTCCTGGAATAAAATCACTGTAACTGCTAGAAACATCACAAAATGTTAAAAAAGTACACTAACCCAGCAGTGTGAGTTGTGACGTGTACACAGAGCTTTCTGGCTGATGTCACTGAAGAATCAATGTGACGTTCCTCTGTCAGCAAGGGTGCATCCCCTGCCTCCAGAACTATTTTCGTCATCATCATGACTAAATGATGGCTTCCATAAACAGATGTCTTAGCCACTGGCACCTGTGTGTGTGGCCTTATTTGGAAAAAGTTAAAGATCGCCAGCTGAGATATTCTAGATTATCAGTGTGGGCCCAAAATCCAGTGACAGGTGTCCCTTTTTTTTTTTTTTTTTTTAAGTCGCCCAGGCTGGAGTGCAGTGGCGCAATCTCGGCTCACTGCAAGCTCCGCCTCCCAGGTTCAAACAATTCTCTGCCTCAGCCTCCCGAGTAGCTGGGATTACAGGCGCCCGCCACCATGCCAGGCTAATTTTTGTATTTTTTTTGTAGAGACAGGGTTTCACCATCTTGGCCAGGCTGGTCTTGAACTCCTGACCTCATGATCCACCCATCTCTGCCTCCCAAAGTGCTGGGATTACAGGCGTGAGCCACCACGCCCAGCCGACAGGTGTCCTTATATGAGAAAGGCAAAGGGAGATTTGACACACAGAAAAGGAGAAGACGCAGAGGAGAGGAAAATGCTTTGTGAAGACGGAGGCTGAGATCGGAGTTCAGCTGCCACAAGCCATGCCAGCGGCCACTAGGAGCCGGAAGAGGTCAGGAAGGGTTCCCTCCTAGGGCCTCCGAAGGTAGCACAGCCCTGCAGACACCTTGATTTTGACCTTCTGGACCCCAGAACTGTGAAAGAACAAGTTTCTGTTGTTTTAAGCCACCAAGTCTGTGGTGTAATTTGTTACAATAAGCCTAGGAAACTAGCACAGTCATCCTATACCATGCGTGGTCAATGGGAGCAATGTGACCCCAAGGAGGAGAGAATGGGCTCCTGGGAGGGTGTGAAGAAGTCCTAGATATTACAATGGTTTGTCATCCTCCAAGAGGCTCTATAAACAGCCTTATGTATAAACATAAACAGATAGACAGTATATCTGTGGTGTTAAAATTGTATACGTAGTGTGGAGGAGAAGGACAATTAGGAGGGGAAAATGTCTAAAAAGGCTCCTTAGAAGAATTCTTTTTTAAAAGTTGAGAGGCTGGGCACGGTCACTCACGCCTGTAATCCCAGCACTTTGAGAGGCCAAGACTAGCAGATCACGAGGTCAGGAGATCGAGACCTGTCTGGCCAACATGGGGTGAAACCCCGTCTCTCCTAAAAATACAAAAATTAGTTGGGTGTGGTGGCACGTACCTGTAATCCCAGCTACTCAGGAGGCTGAGGCATGTGAATTGCTTGAACCCAGGAGGTGGAGGTTGCAATGAGCCAAGACCTCGCCACTGCACTCCAGCCTGGAGACAGAATAAGACTGTCTCAAAAAAAAAAAAAAAAATTAAGAAATGCAGCTCAAGGCCAGGCACAGTGGCTCACACCTATAATCCCAGCACTTTGGGAGGCTGAGGCAGGCAGATCGCTTGAGGTCAGGGGTTTGAGACCAGCCTGGCCAACATGGTGGGAATTTGAGGAGCCTTCCTGAACAAGGAGGAGCTGGGGTATGGAAAACAAGCTAGAGTTAGCCAGGCAATGAGAGGCGGGCGCTGGAGGCCATAGGAATGCTCCGTCTGAAGAGAGGCACTTCCTCTGTGCTCTCTCAGGCGCTCCATCCTTTTCATTTCTGCTGTTACCACCTTGGTTAAGGTCCTCCAATAGCATTACGCCTCGGCAACAGTGTTCATCCCATCTCTGTTCCGCTGCCCTTCTGACCTCCCCTGGATACCAGATGAATCTACCTTAAATAATTTGCAACAAACACACACTTCTTCTGCTCAAGAACCCTCTATGACTCACTATTACAGGATAAACTCTCCCCAAGCTTGCTACTTAGACTCTAACATCCTTGCCCCTTCTTCTTCTCTTACCTAACCAATACTGTTTTTCCCGGATATCGCTATGCTACAGGTAAAGATATTACCACAGCCGGGCGCGGTGGCTCACGCCTGTAATCCCAGCACTTTGGGAGGCTGAGGCGGGCGGATCATGAGGTCAGGAGATCGAGACCATCCTGGCTAACACGGTGAAACCCCGTCTCTACTAAAAAATACAAAACACTAGCTGGGCGAGGTGGCGGGCGCCTGTAGTCCCAGCTACTCGGGAGGCTGAGGCAGGAGAATGGCGTAAACCCGGGAGGCGGAGCTTGCAGTGAGCTGAGATCCGGCCACTGCACTCCAGCCTGGGCGACAGAGCACAACTCTGTCTCAAAAAAAAAAAAATATTATCACATTGACAGTAACAAAAGGGCTAATTCTTCCTTTTTTTTTTTTTTTTTTTTTTTTTTTGAGGCAGAGTCTCTGTCTCCCAGGCTGGACTGGAGTGCAGTGGTGAGATCTCAGCTCACTGCAACCTCCACCTCCCGAGTTCAAGCAATTCTCCTGCCTCAGCCTCCAGAGGAGCTAGGATTACAGGTGCGTGCCACCACGCCCAGCTAATTTTTTGTATTTTTAGTAGAGACAGGGTTTCACCATGTTGACCAGGATGGTCTCGATCTCTTCACCTCGTGACCCGTCCACCTTGGCCTCCCAAAGTGCTGGGATTACAGACGTGAGCCACTGTGCCCAGACAAAAGGGCTATTTCTTTGGCTCCGTCTCTAACCTAACTGTGAGAACTCTGGACCCCTCCAAAATTCCTCCTTGTTTGTTTTTGGAGTCCCGAAGCAGGCTCAGATACGGTCTTTTTTTTTTTTTTTTTTTTTTAGTCCTTTTTTTATTATTATTATTTTGAGACCAAGTCTCACACTGCCAACCGAGTTGGAGTGCAATGGTGCAATTGTGGCTCACTGCAACCTCCACCTCCCAGTTCAAGCGATTCTCCTGCTTCAGCCTCCTGTGTAGCTGAGATTACAGGCACCTGCCACCACACCTGGCTAATTTTTGTATTTTTAGTAGAGACGGGGTTTCACTATGTTTGCCAGACTTGTCTCCAACTCCTCACCTCATGATCTGCCCACCTCGGCCTCCCAAAGTGCTGGGATTACAGGTGTGAGCCACCGCGTCTGGCCTTTTTAGTCCTTATTTTTTAGAGACAGGTTTCACTCTGTCACCCAGGCTGGAGTGCAGTGGTGCAATTATGGTTCATTGTGGCGTCAATCTCCTAGGCTCAAGAGATCCTCCTGCCTCAGCCTCCTGGGATAATGGGCATGCACCACCATGGCAAGCTAATTTAATTTTTTTTTAAGAGATGGGAGTCTCACTATGTTGCCCAGGCTGGTCTCAAACTCCTGGCCTCAAGGGATGCTCCCCCCTTAGCCTTCCAAAGTGCTGAGATTACAGGCATGAGCCACTGCACCCAGCTTAAATAAATTTAAATAAATATTTGAAGAATATTAATTTGCAACGTTTCTCTGATTAGCCTACCCAGGGCACCATGTTCAGCCCTAATCAGTTGTCTTATTTTCTAAGATATTCTTTCTTTCTTTGTTGGAAACATACATTTAAAAAGACAAAAGTTACCTAATTATCACTCAAGCTCCAGAAGCCATAAAGGAAAAGATTGATACGTTTGACCATAAAATGAAAACAGTATGCTTGACAAACCTGCTGTAATCAAAGTCAAAAAGCAAATGTCAAAGTGGGAAATGCTTGCACTTCATTTTCCAGCAAGAGATTAATTTCCTGAAGACATAAAATCTCATAGAAATCCATAAGGATCAATAAACTAATATGATAGGGAAAGTGAGCAAACATGATTAACAGTTCACAGAAAATGACTTTTAGTACATGAAAGATAGCCTCACTAGTAAAAGAAGTGCAAATGAAAACCACCGATAACTCTGGAGATTCTTACTGGAAAGTGGGACCACCTTATATAGCAGACGTCCCCCTGGCGGACCACCTCTGAGCGATCTGCAGCTGCAGACACTCTCAGCACATACTGTGTTTCCCACATCTGAGGTCTGCTTCTCTCTGCTTCTCAGCTTCTCTCTGCTTCTCAGCTTCTCTCTGCTTCTCAGCTTCTCACGGGTGTGGAAGGAATATTGTTGGAAGGTGGGAGCTGAAGAGGTCTGGCAAGTGGTGTATGGAGAGCCTATGGAGTGGATACAAAACTCAAGGATCGAGCCAGGAACAGGGGGTCATGCCTGTAATCCCAGCACTTGGGGAGGCTGAGATGAGTGGATCTCCTGAGGTCAGGAGTTCAAGACCAGCCTGGCCAACATAGTGAAACCCCGTCTCTACTAAAAATACAAAAAATTAGCTGGGTGTGGTGGTGGGCACCTGTAGTCCAACCCACTAGGGAGGCTGAGGCAGGAGAATCGCTTGAACCTGGGAGGCGGAGGTTGCAGTGAGCTGAGATAGCACCATTGCACTTCAGCCTGGGCAACAAGAGCAAAAATCCTTCTAGAAAAAAAGAAAACAAAGCTCGAGGATCTTTTGTTTCTCATATCATTGCACTCAACAACTGGGTAGACAAGATGACTCCTCAGGTTGCTGCCAGTTGTCCTCTGTTACCCCAGTGCTTTGAAAAAACAAGTCACACGCAGTGGCTCACACCCATAATCCCAGCACTTTGGGAGGCTGAGGTGGAAGAATGGCTTGAGCCCAGGAGTTTGAGACCAGTCTGGGCAACAAAGTGAGACCCTGTCTCTACAAAAAATAAAAAATTAGCTGGGGGTGTTGGTGCATGCCTCTAGTCTCAGCTACTCAGGAGGCTGAGGCAGGAGGATCACTTGAGCCCAGGAGTTCAAGACCATCCAGGCAACATAGGGAGACCGCCATCTCTCTGAGAAACAAACAACAAAAAAAATTAGCTGGACATAGTGGCATGTGCCTGTGGTCCCGGCTACTTGGGAGGTTGAGGTGGGAAGATCCCTCAGGCCTGGGAGGTCGAGGCTGCAGTGAGCCGTGATCTCACCACTGAACTCCAGCCTGGGCAACAGAGCAAGACCCTGTCTGAGAAAGGGAGAGAGAGAGAGAGAAATTTAGAAAACAGGGTGGATGGTGGAGGAGGAAGGTGCAGGGTCCACCTTCCTCAGAAGGCAGCTGGCAGTCAGCAAGAGCTCCTGGAGCCGGCACCTTGCACAGCTAAGGAGTCCCCCTCACCTGCCACAGGCACACCTTCCAGTCAGAGCTGGAATTCTTGTAAGTGCAGCTTGGTTCCTCTGGCTGTATTTCAAGGGCTGTCTTGGCATTTTGGTGACATCGTTTGCCTCTCCTGTCCTGAGACTGGCTATGTCCGCAACCTGACTGGTTCCTGGTGAACAATAGGAACAGAAACTGTCTTCCCCATTCGGACACAGGAAGCCAACTTGTTCCCCAGAAGGCTGGACAAGGACTGGTAATGGGTTTGGAAGCAGAAAACAAGCTTGCTAGAAGCGGCAGGGTGTGGGGAGAGCAATGGCTTCCGTGTGAGTAGCAAAGAGAGGTTCTGAAAGAGACTCAGAGATACCCGTGACCCCCAACAAATCTTCAGTGGATAAAATGCTTGGTGTGTGTCAACCGGCTTTTAACTAGAGAAGGACTCATAATAATTCATAAACGACTATGTTTCGGTCATGACCCCTTTATTCCTCTTTTTCTCAAAGAATGCCGACTGTAATTACACACAAGGGAGAGTATGAGTTATTCTAAACCCTGACTGGTGCCAAATGAGTTCACGAGTGGAGAGGACATTTCCCAAGCGACCTTTGGGAGAATTTTTTTAAATCCAGAAACTCTAAAATTAAGAGGAAACTGGACCCAGTGTGGTGAGTCAGGCCTGTAATTCCAGCACTTTGGGAGGCCAAGGCGGGTGGATCACCTGAGCTCAGGAGGTCGAGACCAGCCTGGCCAACATGGTGAAACCTCGTCTCTACAAAAAATAGAAACATTAGCCAGGCGTGGTGGCGTGCTCCTGTAATCCCAGCTACTCGGGAGGCTGAGGCAGGAGAGTGGCTTCAACCAGGGAGGCAGAGGTTGCAGTGAGCTAAGATTGTGCCACTGCACTCCAGCCTGGGCCACAGAGCGAGACTCTGTCTCAAAAAAAAAAAAAAAAAAAAAAGGAAGCTACAATAACAATTCAAATGTTTCTAAGTTAAGAGGTGAGATTGTCATTGGAGACGTTCCCTCGGTCATTGGAGACGTTCCCTCGTTCATTCCATGTCCTGCCCTACACACCAAACCGGAGTCCAAGGCTCCCAGGGTTCCCAAGCTCCCGATAGGACGGCCCTCCTTGGCTCAGATGCCAGTAAACTCAAGACTACCAACCTTCTGGGACGTTTCCGACAGTCACCTCCATTCCTCTTTGCTCTCAGCGTCCCAGCTTTGCTCCAACATCAATGAGCACAGTTCCTACAGAGTGTATCATGCCAGCATGATTGAGTCTCAGCCGTTCCTAGCTGGCAGTCCTGTACCCCCTTGACAGTGGTGACTGGGCTACAGTAGTGTTTCTCAATTTTTTTTTTTTTTTAAGACAGAGTCTTGCTCTGTCACCCAGGCTGGAGTGTGTGCAGTGGCATGATTTCCACTCACAGCAACCTCCACCTCCCAAGTTCAACCAAGTCTCCTGCCTCATTCAGCCTCCTGGGTAGCTGAGACTATAGGCATGCACCACCATACCCAGCTAATTTATATATATGTGTATATATATATATAATTATTATTATTGTTGTTGTTGCTGCTGTTGTTGTTTTGAGACGGAGTCTAGCTCTGTCACCCAGGCTGGAGTGCAATGGCGCGATCCCGGGTCACTGCCACCTCTGCCTCCTGGGGTCAAGCGATTCTCCTCCCTCAGCCTCCTGAGTAGCTGGGATTATAGGCATGTGCCACCACACCCGGCTAATTTTTGTATTTTTAGTAGAG